>NC_056747.1:256692514-256926058 GCF_019279795.1 Protopterus annectens
TGCTTCCCACCTTCACTGTACAGGTGGGCCAGTTCAAGTTATATAATAAAGAAAACTATTAACAGGCAGGCTTTAATGAATATGCTGCATTAAGTAATGTAATAGTATGTCAAACAAGAAATGCAGTAAAACATGTATGCCATTAAATGAACACACACTACATTTAAATTGTCTTCTTTTTTAAAAGTAATGACAAAGCATATGTTCACATGTTTCTATTTCACTTTAAACCTGCAATATATGCCTGACTGAATTTCCCATTGCTGCATGCTTAAGGGGTAAACAAAAGAGGTCAAAAGAGACATGCAGATTCATAACAGGGACACGACAATCCATGACAAATTACTAGATAAATAAAAGCAATGAATGACTGAATCATGTAATGAATTAATCTGTGAATACTTGTACAAAAAAAAAAAATCAATAGATGCCATGTATGGGGATTCACTTTATCTGCAAACACTGCCACTGCTAAAGTCCTTCTTAGTCACTACATGCCACCCAAGATGTTATTCACTACAAGAATTCCTATTATCTGTCCCCATATTGGGCTAATCGGACAGAATATGTAATGACGAGTCCCGCTTCCTGCTGTCACTGGGAGGTAACAAGGGTCTTCAATGTTGGTGGAGGGGTGGTAACACCTACTCCCTTTAAGGCTTTGGCAGTGAGCATGACTCATGGGGGCTTCTTTTGGAGCTTTCAATTTAAATTGATCCATCTCAATTCAAGAAGTTCTGCACATACTGAACTGTATAGATTTTCGCAGAATGTCCAGATTTTGCCTCATATTTTCAGACTGTTCCTCATAAAATTTGTGGTTTTCTAGCAAATCACTATGATGATCTGAGGACTGAAGTCACCAAATAATGACATACATTTGAGTTTGACTTCAGATTCTTCAGAAAATATATGTTAACACCAATTCTGTTACTCTAGCAACTTTCTTAAGTTTATAAAAGCAATATTTTAAATCTGTCCCTATTTTTGGGCCTTTGTCACCCCCATTTTGTCAAGCTTTGTCCAGATTTATTGTACTAAGAGGTTGAGAGGTATTAGCTCCAGCTACAAGTATTTAAGATCCAGATGAGATCTGCATTATTCTGTGCAGTAAATTGAGTGTTTCTTTCTTGTTTTCCTTTTTTGTAGTGTTTTCTTTTGGGTCGAACGTACAGTGTATAACATCATACAAAGACATTCTAGAGCAAAGAGAGGTCCCATAGTTGTTTAGTGCTGTATGAACCATACCAAAAGGCAATCACATGAACAAATTATGTATGGATAGTAGCACTAACATATACTGCAGTCAATCTATAAGATGAAAATATGGGACAGTGTCCTTATGCCCAACATAATATTTTAGCTTCATCCCCAGTGCTTGAGAAGTAGAGCAAGAAATATGGACAAAGCCATAAATAAAAGTGGGACAAAAGCCCCAAAATATCTCAATTGTCTGTCATTATTTTCTAACTTTTTTAATGATTTGTCATTAATTTGCCATAAAAACACAAATATATGAAGAACAGACTACAAATATGAGGGAAAATCTGAACATCATGCGAAAATCTATACAGTTCAGAAGTATGTATGATAGTGCTAACTGGCAAATAATAGCACCACTGGGGGAATCAGTTTTATAAGCTGTTAGTTCAGTCTGCCACAGGTGCAAGCAAAAAGTGAGAGAAGGGAAAGTCAGACTTTAAACCTTCTTGCTATTCACAAACCAATGGTAAAACACAGCATTCAATCCAAATAGGTACAGAGCAACAAACAGGCACACTTTAACCTAAATTTACATTTAAACAGCACATTTCTTGGAAAACGTACATCCATTGGAAAGGAGCTGTTACAGAAGCATGCAGCCTCTTACAAAGAAAGTCATGATGCCCAGCTCAAGTGGACTGAATACAAGTATTTAAAGTGATATTCTACATTATCACCACCAGCCATGCTATTAAAACACTTCTGGCACAATACATCTAATGGAAGCGGTACGTTGCAACTCGCACTAAAATCAGAAAGCCGTTTCAGGAGATAAAGTAGAAATCTCTTATTTCTGGTTAAGCCCACACACCATGTATTCCAACAATCCCTGATTTTCTGAGATGTACAGACCAGGACTGACAAAAGTAACACTAATTACTCCAGAAATTGCAGTAAGGCACATTTTAAAGTTCCGTAAAACGTACTTCAATCTAACTCATTCACTCAATTCTCATCACTACAGACTATAAAGTTCGGTTGAACAACAGAAAAGCAAAATGCAAATGAAAATCTCACGATCCTACAACTCTTCCCAACGTATATAAACATAAGTGCACAACAGGATTGAAGGTGTTTTTTCTTCCACTCCACCTCGGCAAATAATGGAAAACAAGTTTTTAAGTTGGTCACTGCAGTGAACTAGTACCTCCAAAAGCACAATCCAAAAAGGTACATTCGTCCAAGAAATGTCCCATACTTCAGTCTACACTCTATTACAACTCCTAAGGAACTGTGATCCCCTAACTTGTTAAGTTCCTATCCTTATTCTTCCTATTCCATACAAGCAATTGCATACTTAGTTTCCACAAAATAAAAAGCAGACAATCGGACAGTGAAGACACACATACCTGTAAAAAAAAAAAGAGATAGTCTTGTTTTTACAGCACACCAGTAGTTCCTCAAGAAGTTTACAGCACAACAATAGTTCCTCGAGAAGCAGGATAGTAATCCCTCAAAAAAAGTAGATGCGTCCTGCAAGTATGCTGAACAGAACAGTTCCTGCAAATACCCAACATTGCATTTTTATTGGTTAGAGAAGCACAGACTGCTGCATAGATAATTGATTGGGCGTTTCCTGGGCGACAGGACTGAAGGAAGGTGGTCTGTGGGCAGTTGTCTGGTAGAAACTGGAAAAGGTGGAAGATAATGAAGGGCGTTATTACTGAGCCATTCTAGCGCCCATACACTAGGTATAGCTCTGCAAGACTATTCTTTTTTAAATGGCTCACGGTACCAGAGGTGCAGGACTGGGCGATAAAATAAACAACTGAAATCACGATTTACTGTAGGATCTGTCATATTTTACAGTGTTATATTCAAAAGATAGGGAAGAAAAACATTTCTGACATGAGGAAACAAGCATAGAAACACGTAGTGGTCCTTTAAGAACAGCAAGAAAATTGATACTTAATCACTCCAAAGTCTCTCTTCTAAGCTAGAAGGCTTGTATCAGTTTAAAGCTTTCTAGTGCTTCCCAGTAGGTTAGTTACAGGAAAGATGGGAAAGAAGCACAGATGTGGTCTTTTAAACCAGAAAGTTGAAAGAGATGGACAGACTGCCTAAATGGTCAATAAACTACAATTTCTGGGCCATGAACCCGACTCATCTTGTGGTAGACAGGCTATCTAGTGCTTTCCACTCCCACTGATAAGCTAGAAGGCTTTCCTCCAACACAAAGGCTTGCGGGGCTCATAAGCTTACCAACAGTTCTGGATACAGCAACTCTGTATCTGGACTAGGCTAGTTACAGAAAAAGTGGGAAGCAAGTGCAGCTTTTAAACCAGAAAGTTGAAAGAGATGGAAAAAAAACTGCCCAAACGGCCAATAGCTACAATTTCTGGGCCAGGAACCACTCCTCTTGTGGTAGATAGGCTACGTAATGCTTACCACTCTCACTGATAAGCTAGAAGGCTTCCCTCCAACACAGAAAGGCTTGGGGGGCTCAGAAGCTTACAAAGAGTCCTGGATACAGCAAATCTGTACCTGGACTAGACTAGTTACAGGAAAGGTGGGGAACAAGTGCAAATGTAGGCTTTTAAGCCAGCAAGTTGAAAGAGATGGAAAACTGCCCAAATGGCCAATAAACTACAATTTCTGGGCCAAAACTCACTCTTCCTGTGGAGGATATGCTACCTAGTGCTTACCACTCCCACTGATAAGCTAGAAGGCTTCCCTTCAACACAGAAGGGCTTAGGGGCTCAGACGCTTACCAACAGTTCTAGATACAGCAAGTCTGTATCTGGACTAGACTGGTTACTGGAAAGGCGGGAAATGAGCGTAAATGCGGCTTTTAAACCAGAAAGTTGAAAGAGATGTAAAAAACTGCTCAAACGGCCTATAAGATGCACTTTCTGGGCCAGGAACCACTCCTCTTGTGTTAGATAGACTACCTAGTGCGTGCCACTCCCATTGATAAGCTAGAAGGCTTCCCTCCAACACAGAAAGGCTTGGGGGGGTTCAGAAGCTTACAAAGAGTCCTGGATACAGCAAATCTGTACCTGGATTATACTAGTAACAGGAAAGGAAGGAAACAAGTGCAAATACAGGCTTTTAAATCAGAAGGTTGAAAGACATGGAAAAGCTTCTCAAACAGCCAATAAACTATCATTTCTGGGCCAGAAACCACTCCTTCTGTGGTAGATAGGCTACCTAGTGCTTACCACTCCCACTGATAAGCTAGAAGGCTTCCCTCCAATACAGAAGGGCTTGGGTGCTCAGAAGCTTACTAACAGTCCTGGATACAGCAAATCTGTACCTGGATTACACTAGTTACAGGAAAGGTGGGGACCAAAGGCAAATGCGGGCTTTTAAACCAGAAAGTAGAAAGAGATGGAAAAACTGCCCAAACGGCCAATGAACTACAATTTCTGGGCCAAAACCTACTCTTCCCATGGTAGATAGGCTACCTAGTGCTTACCACTCCCACTGATAAGCTAGAAGGCTTCCCTCCAACACAGAAAGGCTTGGGGGGCTCAGAAGCTTGCCAACAGTCCTGGATACAGCAAGTCTGTATCTGGACTAGACTAGTTACAGGAAAGGCAGGAAACAAGCTTAGAATTTTTTTTTTTTAAACAGAAAAGCAGCTAAAACAGCAGTAAATACAATTCAAATTGCAGTGCAGGCTAGCACACTTGAGCATGTAGCAATATTACGACAAATACAGTTTAAATAAATGCAATTAAATTAAATGACTAAAAAACAAGTGCAGAAGGCAGTAAATTAGAAGACTACTAACAAGCAGTAATATGTGCACAGTATGAGTGACTGAACAGATAGCACGCAGAACAGCAACTAAGACAGTTACAGTAAGAGCAGCTGAATAAAGTATATATATATTTTATTTATTTATACTATGGGAGTGGTGCAGCAGTCACTCATGTTGGTGAGAACCAAGTCCAGAATGCTTTCTCCCCTTGTGGGGGATGAGATGACTGGTCTAGTATATTAGAATTGATGGTCAAGTCATTAGGTGAGTGCATTAGTGCAGGAATAGTTCACCCAAGGCTATGGTGAGGTAGTTTGTCACCAAGGGTCAGGGTGTTAGGGGGTACCTTGATGGAGTCAAGTAGGTCTAAGTAGGAGTAGTGAGTGTCCTAAGTCATGGAGGGGGGGGTCTATAGCTGGCTATAACTTGGATGTGTGTCTTGCCAACTGTCAGTTGCACCTGGAGTAATTCCAGTCAGTCATGCTAGCAAACCATTAAGGAGGTGTACCTGTCCTTAATGAAGATAGAGACTCCACCACCCTTAGTCTTTCTGACCTCGTTTTAGGGTCAGAAAGTGTGAAATGAGGTACAGCCTGGTAAGGCAGGGGTGCTGTCCGTAGCCCTGAACCAAGTTTCCCTTACCACACAGACATTGGCATCTTCCAGTGTGAGGAGAGAGCCTCCAGTGAGTGCATTTTCAAGTTAAGACTCCTAGCATTAAACAGCATGACCTTCAATTTGCTTTTTGACAGATCTTTTATGTTGGAAGATTCGTCTTTGGGACATGACCTAAAAAGGCACAGTGGTGAGGCAAGAGCATTGGCCAGGATCTGGAACCCCAGGGGTGACAGGTGGAGGCCATCTCTGACAAAGCATCAAAGCCTATCAACTGTGTCATCCCAGGCAGTCAGATACTGGATCCACTTGAAAGGACACCATAAACTAAGCCAGTTGTTGAAGTAAATTATTTTTTGTTGGTATTGTGGTACCATTCTTGGTGAAGATAGGATGCTGCTTTAGGGCTAGAGTCATACCTGCCTGGCAGATGCACACTGAGAGCTCAATCATGTCTCTTCATGTAGTCCAGAGAGGCACATCTGAAGTCATTCACACCAACATGGGCAATGACAGAGTCATACCATTACCTGTTGTGGAGAGACTTAAGTGTGTGCATGTTGTGGCGGATTCTGGCACCTGACAGACAACTAACTGTGAACATCAGTGTGTCTCACTATTGTGTCACCAATGACTAGTATGTTTGGTTTATTGTTATGCCTTTTGGGCTGTGTTGGTTTATTGTTATGCCTAATGCGCTGTGTTTGTGAGACACTGGTGTTTTGCCTACTGTGTGTGATGTTTGGTGTTGGGTGAGGAATATTTGTGGATGTGTTTTGGGGGTATCTGTTCAGGTGGGTCTACCTGAAAACGCTGAAATTCCACAACGCCGACAACGAGAACACCGACACCAGAAGATCGACAATGGAGAAGACCGACGCTGAGAGCACCTACATGTTAAGGTAAGTGTGCGATAGGGATGGACATTAGGGTCAGGGTGTGATAGTGATGGACGTTAGGGTAGGGTGGAGGTCAGGTAAGTGTGCGATAGTGATGGACTTTATGTTTAGGGGTGGGTTAAGTGAGTTAGGGTTAGGGTGTGGGTAAGGTAAGTGTGCGATAGTGACGGACCTTAGGGTTAGGGTTAAGGTTAGTGAATAGATAGTTGTGTATGTAAGGTTTAGTGTACGTTTGTAAGGTTTTTGGTGTGCTTGTGTTGTGTGTGTGTTTTTTAGGAAAGGTATTTGTTTTGTTGATTGTCGAGATTTTGGTTTGTCGGCATGTGAAGTTTCGCGTTTTTGAACTGTCTTTTTTTTGTGTCTGTTTTGTTGTCGGTGTTTTGGCGTGTCGGTGTTATCAGATAGACCCGTTCAGATACGTTTTTGTTGAGGACCCCTGCATAGGTGGAGTGACTGTTGTGCTTCACTATGTGATGTGGGTGGTGTGGTGTTTGTGCTGGCAATCTCCTCTTTGGCAAGAATACTGACTGGCATGAGAGAGCATGGGTTCAAGGTTACTGATGTAAATGTATTTCTTGTAAGTAGAAGAATTATGTGCTAGGTGAAGAGGATTGTCCATGAATATGAGGCAGTTGCTGCACTGTCTCAGTATGCCCATGTTGATCAGGCTGGCAGGAGAAACTGGTGGGAATTGTCCAGACAATAGTGTTTTGAATACTTTGGACTTTTGGAGTTAGGGTTTTGATATAAGGGTCTGTCCACAAGAGTGTAGACCACAAAAACTTTATATGTAAAATAACTGGCCTGAAGCACAAGTGCTAAAACCAAAACTAAGATGCTTAGAATAGCAGATAAATTGAATCTGGCTACTAACAAGCAGTAATAAATGCAGAATAAGAGCACTTAAAAGCACACAGAACAGCAAAATAGAGTAATAAAGTATGTAGAACACAGTTACAGTAAGAGCAGCTGAATAAAGTGTAAAACATTTTAAGTGGAGAGGGATGAAACAGAACATGATTAAGTGAATATAGGGGTTGCCCTTCCCAAATGCTCTCTCTGTACACAGTAGATAGAGATGATGACATGGGACTGGTAGGAATGTCTGAAATCAAAGAAGCAAGGGTGTGTCCTTTCAAAAATGATCTCACTGTACTCAGTTGAGTGAGCAAATGAGATGGGTCCAGGAGGAGTGTCCAAACACAAATTTACACTAAGGGCAGGCAATTCCAAAGCCACCAGGTTTGAGCACAACAACACTAGGGAGAGAGGTTGGGAAACAACCTGCAGAGAGAGAGACCACAATATTCAGTTAATATTCTTTGGAACAAATAAATGCAGTACAGTTTTGTTAACTATCACTGAAACAGTGCAAGTCAAAAAAAGTATGCTTGTATGCCCAGATAGTTGTAGATCAGCTAAACAGCTCTGCTACTGAGCACAAATGCACAGAAATGTAACTATACCAGTACTATAAGATGAAGGATAGACCCCCCACCAAGACTGTCAGATGAACACAAAACTTCACAGAAGTAAAACAACCCCCACTCAAACTGGCTGGCTTACAGTTCTAGTGCTGAACTAGCCATGACAAACTGCAGGGAAAGAGAGACCATAATATTCAATGAAATAAATAAATGCTGTACAGTTTTAACTATCACTGAAACCGTGCAAGTGCAAAAAAGTATACTTATCAGCTTGTATGTCCAGATGGTTGTAGATCGGTCACAGCCAGCTAAACAACTCTGCTACTGAGCACAAATACTCAACTTAAATAACACAAAGCTGGAAAATATTTAAGAAGCTTTAAACAGCTGGTTAGGTAAGCTGATAAAGATTCAAAACTCAGAGGTCAAAATAAAGAAAAGAATGGAGGGGTAGGAGCCTGTCCAAGAAGAGTTGTTTGAAGAAGTGGTTTTGGTAGTAGGACAAAGCATACAGAAAGAGATTTTGTTTCTGCTGTACCAGTGAAACTGGAATGAATAGGCTGTATTAACTTTATGAAAGCACAAATAAGTAGCTGGACTGATATTCCACAGCAGGATTTGTTAACTGAAAGGTCACATTGTGTGTATGCTCCAACCCTGGCCTTGAGAAAGCAGCCAAGATGTGTATTAGTAAAGCTGCAATCATAGCAGAGTTGATCATGAAAAGAAATGGCTGAAGGTGAAATTATTAAAAACTAGAGACAGTTGAGTGTTTGTGGAAAATGAATATTCACTGTACACCAGGCAGAAGAGAAGCAAATCTATCCCAAATGTCTTCAGAATACTTATTCCTGGATGATCAAAGTCATTTTTGATGCAGAACATGCTGAGGAGGAAGTAAAACGTTTGTCTAACAAAAAGTGAGCCATCAAACAGAGGGGGACTCTGCTTCTCCTCCTTTTGATTATAGAGACATTGCCAATGAAACTTTTTCCAATGTTCCAAAGGAAAATGATTGAGAGACCGGGAAAAAATGCAGCAGTTGACTGGAAGAATCGGGAGTGCTTTGGACTTGAATTCGAATCTAGCCTTGGGAGATAAACTGGACGATGACCAGCTACACTGAAATCAGTGAATAAATCTGAGACTATAACATTTGTGAATTATGGCTTTACAAGAAAAAATTTGTTGAGAGAGATTGGACTTTTGCTGGTGTTAAACTTGGGGTATGAAAGACATATACCCCACTTCATGTTAATGTTTGGAAGGACTCAAAGGGGTACAAAGAAAAAAACTAAAAAAAAAGTTTTTAATAGTATTTTTCTAAAACATTTCATGATCTAAACTGCATGTTAATAGTAAAGCATTTCAGTGATTGTATGTGACAAAGATACTAAACACACACTTTTTTCTCTGCTGGATTTAAGAAATGTATGGATTATATTATAAAAAGAGAAGAAAGGCTGGACAAGAGCACATTTAAGCGAATAGGCTGAAAAAGTGCACTGATTATAATGTATGTAGAGTTGAGATGTTTCCTTTTATTTTTCCATAGGTGAATGTGTGGATTAATGCCCTTGGCTTAATATAATAATTTTCTGTGTGAATGAGTGTGCTTTAAAAACAAGAGATCATTGTGAATGTAATGAGTAGTTTAACTTTAGTAGATAAATGTTCAGTGTGAGTTGAGAAATCTCCAGCTGAGGGCAGTTTTACATTCTGTTTTTATGTTGCCGTGAAAATTAACTGCAGGTAAAGGCACTAAATCTGGAAGGGTCTGGGCATTGTGTGCTGAAAGAAACTTAAAATTAAAAGATGCAAGGGCAAGCAGCTTAGTAAAAAATAGTGTGAAACCACTGGAAGTAAAGAGAGCTTTTCTGGAACTGTGTATAATTTAATTTTATTTATTTAAAGACTGCCAGTGCACTTTTTCTTAAGGCTGAAAGTTAATATTTTCTAAAATATACAAGCTGTTTTTCACATGGAGGAGGGGAATAAAATTAAGACAAGATCAGACAGCAACAAGTGTAAGTAGGAGCACAGGCTATAACATATGCCTTAGTATGGATAGCCTTAGTTTATTTGGGACAATTATTTCTTTTAGGAGTTTTAAACTTTAATACTTGAAGATGTACACAGTTCTGTGCTTTTGTTTTATGTTAATAGTTTATGTGGGTGTTCTGGGAGTAGTTTTTTTTTATTTTAATTAAAACCCTCAAAGAAAAAAATGTCTTGTAAAATGGGATAGGTTCAAATGGAGATGACAAGAAACATACATCAAGGATCAACCTGCCAAGCCTAGTAGGTGCATGCAACTCAGAAGCAGAAAACATACATTTAGAAAAGCTGACGTATATAATAGGTGGGAATAACTTGTCATAATGGCTACACTATCCATATAATCTTGGAACATGAATGGCTTCACAGGTATAGACAAAAGGGTATTAAGAGTATTGAATTATATTAAGAAATACACAGTGCAAATAGCAATGCTACAGGATAAAGATTTGGAAAGAAGTGTGTGTGAATTTGATATAGAAAGGATTTCAGCAGAAGATCAGGGGCAAATGAAAAGAGAGTACTTGTAATAATTGCTAGAGGAGATCCAGTAATAAAAGCTGAAAGATTTATGCATTCTGAAGGGAGGAGATCCAATAGTGATAGAAGAAGGGAGAAGATGATAATGGTACGTGTGTGGTAGTAAGGGGCTGTTGACAAGGGAAAAGGATTATACTGACATGCATTTATATTCCTCCTAAAACTGATGATACTGGAACAAAAATTAGCTTACAGGTGGGAACTGGAACTTGATTTGCAACAGCCAAGATATATCAGGGGAACTAGAAGGGAAAATATAATGAGGATAGATGTGGCATGGATTTCAGTAGCAGGAACTCTGAGAGAATTTACATATTTCCCAAGGCAAAATAACTGGGCTAGACTAGACAGAACTTAAATTTCACAGTAACGTGCATTTAATTGAAAGCTTTGAGACGCATTCAAAAAAACTTTTCAGGTCATGTGCCAGTAAAACCAAGATGATAAATGCATGGTAATGAAGTGAAAATACACTGGCACTCCATCTACCTGTTAAAATAGGGGAATTTATGGGATGGACGGTGAAAATTGAGAGTTAATTTCTTCAGATGTTATAGTGAGTAGGATAAAATGAAAGTGGATTTTAAAGTACGATAGTAAGAGACTGCTAAGCAACTGTTATAACTCCAAAGCACATAAACTTTTAGCACAACTATTTAGGCAACATAAAGTAGAAAGGGCTGTTGCCAAACTTAGGGAGACTACATAAAGTAAAATAACCAGAGATCTGTAGCGGTATTAGAGATATTTCAGAAATCTTACTAAAGTTTCTGTAAATAAAAGAAATGTGGAAATCAGGTAAAAGTACAAATGGAAATATTTTTGCAACACATATGTAAGCCAAGCTCAGAGCTAGATGAGGCTCAAAAATTAAGACTGAAGGAGATGAAAGACAAAGTGGCTGTATAATCAGTCTGCAGGAACAGATGGTATTCCCATGGAAGTTTGGCAGCTAGGAGGTTAGAAAGTGATAAAGTTTTGTTTAGTAGTATTTTAAAGGAGAAAAAGCACCAACATCCTGGAAGAATGCTCTGGGGGCTGTAAAACCTAAAGATGGTAAAGATCCATCAGGCCAAGCTTCATATAGGCCCATTTCAATTTTAAACCATGATATAAAGTCCGTCTGTTCATAATGGCTAAAAGAATGGCAAAGGTGTTGCCAAAATGGATAGTTATGGGTCAGTATGGTTTTAAGGAATGGAAGCAAATATTTGACAACATTAATAGAAAAATGATGCTCCACAGGGAAACAGAATGTAAGAAAGTACCACATTGTTGGGTCTTGATGCATAGAAAGCATTTGACAGAGTAGTTGGGATTTTGAGTAAGTCAATGGAACCGTTTGCATTCCCTGATACAGTAATAAGATTAATTAAGAGACTATATTAAGGGTCAGAAGCAAAAATTAAGATGGGAAGGTTCCTCTCTGAGACATCAGAACAGAGGAACCAGGCAGTGGTGTCCTCTGTTCCCTTTATTTGTGTTCTATTTAGAGCCACTGACAAAGAAAATAAAGGACTCAGAAATTCAAGGATATAATTGGCATTGTAATCAAGAAAATATTACTTTATTTGCATGTGATATGATTCTGTACATGTTAATACCAGAAAAGGACATCTCAGTGTTGTAAAATATTCTGAGACTGTCCCATGTCTTTTCGTGATATAAAATTAGTGAAGAGTAAAGAATGGCTATAGTTGTAAACTATGTACCAACACATGAATTGGTTCAGAAATACACATTTATGGGGACATGATAAAATGAAGTCTTTAGGAGACTGTTATGGCACCTAAGAATGTGAGGGAAGAGATTAAACAAAAAATAATACAAAACCAGAGAAACTGTAAGCACTTCCTTATTTGAATGTGGATAGTAAGATATGGTAAAAATGTTTTAGTCTATTTTTATACATAGATCAGGCATATTTTTATCAACTAGAACAGAAGTTGTGGATAGTAATTACTATAAAGTTTAAAGTTTTTTTTTTAATCTGGGAGGGGAAGGATCAAGTGGGATAAGGTGATCATTTCAACAGAACAAGGTGGTTTGGGATTACTTGATTGGAAGTGATGTTTAACAGCTACACAGTTAAGGCTCTTATACATAAATCAAGCAGAAAGATAATTCAAAGTTGAAAGGGATCTTGAATTAGTGGGAAATTCAAGAAATGAGAGTGTGGGATTTCAGCAGACTAACAGCCATACAGATTATATTCATAAAGCAGTAGAAAGTATTCTAAGAGCTAAGCTAACATGAGAATGGAGAAATGAGATTCTGCTGCTAGGGATGACTGCATGTAGTGATACAGAGAAAAGGCAAGCTGGAATTCACTGGATAAAACAAGCAAAGGAACCAAGGTATTGGAAACAGAGAGGGAAAGGTGATAGAATGGGAAGAGGCCAAGAAGACATTTGGACTGCAGGCTAATGACTGCCTTCCCTATCATGGATTGATATCAGATGGCAAAGAGAAAGGGATAGGGGAATCCTAAGTGAAATACCTGCGCTGGTAGAATTTTTATTGAATACAGAACAGAAACTGTTTAAGAAAAGGATATTTAGGGCATATAAAATATTGCACGATAAGTATATGAATCAATCAGGGGAGGTTAGAAAAAAAATGGTAAGAAAAACTGGATAAGTAATAAACAAGGAAACTATTTATTTATTGATGTTTACGTTTTATATATGTCATGGTTTATAAATAATAAATAATATGTACATACTTTTTCACTAAGTTAGCAAATGCAGTATTCTTGACTATGTACTTTAACACTGAAGGATTTTATGTGACACTGCCACTTGAAGGACTCTAAGGTTGTTAATTACGTTAATTGAATGATTTTTAATCATTTAAATGTTTTAATGATGGCTGCATGATTATATAAAAGAAGACAAAGTTTTTTATTAATTCATGGTCTGAGGAAGCGTATCTTCTGATACGCGAAAGCGCTTACCGTCAATAAAATTTGTACTTTTAAAATTGCAGAAAAGAGATTTTTTTCATGGTGAGTCTGTGGTTTTCGTTTTCTTGAACTTTTATCTCAGTTTTGAACCGAGACTCTTCAGTCGGAACAACCCTATTTTACTACCAAGGAAACAATGGGATGATGTGTATGGCTCCCAAATATGCAACCAAGTGCCACAAAAGAATCTTTTTAACCCATACTCCTAAATGCTTAATTTTATCGTGTCCCCATGAATATGGGTATTGCTGAACCAGTTCTTGTGTGGGTGCATAGTTTACAGCTATACTCTGTTTAGTCTTTGTTGATTTTATATTCCCCCCCAAAAAAAATAAAAACTGTCAGGATATTTCACAACAATGAGATTTCCTTTTTCTGGTTTTATCAGGTACAAAATAATGTTTGACAAAGCCAACTTTTTTTTGATTACTATACCCATTCTATCCTTTGATTTCTGACTCCCTTATTTTCTTTGCCAATGGCTCTAAACATAATGTAAATAGCAAATGGGAAAGAGGGCAGACATAGCTGGTTCCTCTGGTCAGATACTGTCTAACAGAGAGGAACTCTCTCTGTCTGCAGAGAGGAACTCTCACACTTTGCCTCCAATCCCTCATATATCTTCCTAATTAACCTCATTATTGTTTCATGGAATGCAAATACTTCCACTGCCCTACTCTTAAAATCCCAGCTTACTCTGTTGAATGCTTTCTCTGCATGGAGACTCACCAACAGCAGTATTTTCTTTCATTCTGTTTCCCTTTAGATCATCATTGTTCTATTAATGTCAAATGTTTGCCTCCCCTCCACAAAACCACAGTGATCCATATCTATCAATTTTTGGCAACATCCTTGCCATTCTTTTAGCTAGTATAGACATAAATGCTTTCATGCTTTAAAGTTGAAATGAGTCTTATAAAGTTGGGTCTGATGGGTCCTTAACTTAGCTATTACAGTCCCCATAGCTTTCTTCCAAAATTCTGGTGCTTTCCCTCCTTTTAAAATATGGTAAAAGGAAACCTTCCAGATATTTATCACATTCTTCCCTCCTAGCTTCCAAACTTCCACAGGAATGCCATCTATTCCTGGAGACTTTCGTGAAGATTGATTATACATCACCATTTTATCCCATCTCAATTTTTAATTGTTAAGCCTCATCTACCTTTAACCTTAGTATACTTAAGTCTTGCATAAATATTTCCCCTTCTACTTTTTCTTTCCATAATCCTCTGCTCTATATGAATTTTCATAATATTTCTGAAACATCTCTAATACCACTACAGGATCACTAGTTATTTTTCTTGTTATAGACTCCCTACGTTTGGCAAAAGTCCTTTCTGCTTCCTGTTGCCTAAGTCATTGTACTAAGAGTTTTTTCCTGAGGAGTTATCATCAAAAAACAGTTGCTTAATGGCAATCTTTCTAAACTCATATATATTATCCAGATTTCTCTTTAGCTATCTGCAATTGATCCTCCTCTTGTTTTGTGAGATTCCTCTTTTTCTGGAATACTTCAGCCTTTGTCATCTTTAAATAATTCTTGCTACTTCTCATCATTCTTTTTCTTTTATTTCTACCCTATTTTTTAAACTCCACTTTCATTTTATCCCACTCACTAGCCTGCAACTTTTGAAGAAATCTGTCTTCCCTAGTAATTCCTGAATAATTTCCACTGAGCTTGGAATAATTTTGGGATAAATAAGCTTTCAGCAAGGATTATTTTTGGGTGTGGACTGGAACCACATTAGCAGTAGTGAGGATGTATTAAGGGAACCTAAAAGGAAAACTATAGCACAAGAGGATATCCATCTGAAGAAGTAGTTGAGAATATTTTGAGTGAAAAATTCAAGTTCAGTAGCAAGATCTCAGACTTTATACATTATTCCTCATGGTACAATAACTGTGGTAGACTGGATAGAAATTATATTTCAGAGGAGCATGGGTACTTAACTGAAAGCTTGGAGATGTATCGAGTAACTATCAGAACATAAACTAATAAGAGCTAAGATAAAAATCCTGAGTAATATAAAATGAGACATTTGTGCTTTCCTTTTTATATTTTAGAGAGGGGAATTTAAGGAATATATACTGGGTTTGGTTTGATTGTTATTAGGAAAGATACAAAAAATACTGGATAGGTAATGAATTGGGATAAAATGAAAATGGAGTTTGAAAATGTGGTAGAAAGAGAGGAAAGAAGTATTAGGAATTATTTCTAGGGGTTGATAAAATAACAGAGAAAATAAATGAAATCTCACAGAATAATAATAAGGGCAACTGCAGAGTGCTAATTGGAAAAAAAGAGAGTACTTGGATAATGTGCATGAGTTTGGAAAGGTTGCTCATACACAGCTATTTTTGAGAACAACTCAAGTGCAAAAGATTTAGCAGATTGTCTTTGATAAAAACTGAAAAGGGTTGTAGCCCAGCCCTAGAGAGCCTATAACAAGAAAAAGAATCAGAAATTCTACATAGCAAATGGAGCTAAGTTGGAATTTTTATGAAAATTTATAATCAGAGGAATGGGAAAAGCAAGATAAGGTGTTATCCCATGTTTAGAGGAAGACAAGGCTCAAGGATTAATATTTAAGATAGAGATGAAATTTAAAAAAATGATGTATAATCAACAGGGAAGTTTCCAGGAACAAATGGCATTCCTGTCAAAATTTTGAAGTTGAGGAAAAGAGTGATAAAGATTGGGACAGCATTATTTACCAGTATTTTAATGGGGGGGGGGGGGAGGTACCATCATCTTGGAAGAAATCTGTAGTGGTTACATTATCCAAAGAAGGTAAAACCACTTCAGATCTGGCTTCATATGGACCCATTTAAATTTTAAACCACAATTATAAAGTGTTTCTAGCTATATTAAATAAGACAATAGCAATAATGTTACTAAAATTGATACATATGGATCAGTGAGAGTTTGTGAAGGAGAGCCAAACATTTGAAAGCATTAATAGAATAGTGATGATCCAAATGGAAGTGAACGGTAAAAACACAGATATTGTGTGAATCTTAATTCAAAGAAAGCATTCAGTAGAGTCAGTTGGGATTTTATAAGGGTTGCAATGGTAGCATATGCATTCCCTGAAAGAACAGTAGGGTTAATAAGGAGAAAATGTGAAGAGTCAGGCAAAATTAAGGTGAGAGGATTCCTCACTGACCAGCTGTGCGTGAACAGAGCCTTACAGATTAATAGTTGAGAAAAGTACCTAAATACCTAAGTATTCTCCCATTTTGTTTGTTTCATACTGAGAGGCTTTAGCAAAAAAATAAAGAATTATAAATCCAAGGATATACCAGTTGGTAATAATCAAGAAAAGATAGCTTTATTGGAAATTATTTTGCACTTGATAAATCCAGAAAATGACATTTTACGGCTCATAGGTTCATAGGTAGGTACTAGGCTATTGGCCCTAGGGCCTATGTAAGCCTAGCCAAACAGTACCCTGGCTTTTGCCACCCAAGAAAGTTATTTTCCTGTGCCCCTTTCGAGCAGAGCAACAGAAGTGATCCCCGGGGTGAGTTTCCTAACTCCCATCCAATCATCAAGATTTTTCTTGAAGAGTGCTAATGAGCTTTGTTTGATATATTAGCTTCAAGCAAAATTAGCTTCAAGATCTTCCAGCTCTCTCCTTATTTTCCATCTTAACCTAAGAAGTATAAATAACAAGGTTCAGAATCTACATGCTATATTAGCCATGCATCTCCCAGACATTATGTGTCTATCTGAAACATGGCTTAAACCATCCACAAAGGATGAAGAGATTCTCCCACCTGGGTATAATATACTGAGGGTTGATCGGATAAAAAAAAAGGGTGGTGGAATAGCTGTAATGTTTAGAAACACACTGAATATCATTTTGAATCCATTACAACCTCCCAAGGTCTCTAATATGGAGCTAATTGCCCTAAAAATATGCCTAAATAACCATAAAACCATTAATCTCATTGTAGTTTACATTCCTCCTGGGAAAAACTTAGAAACCTTGGAAATAACCCTAAGTTGGTTAGCCACGAACTACCACCAAGAAACCATTATACTGGGAGACATCAACATTGACTGGTCCCAGTTCTCTGACCAGATAAATCCCCTACCCATTAACCTACATGGCTATTCCCAAAACATATCTCCCACAAGAATTGGAAATACTAAGCAAAAAGAAAGCACCATCGACTGGATTCTTACCAATAAAGACACACATAATTATACCACTGAGACCCTCCCCAATGATCTTAGCGACCACCTTGTCACTTTCATAATGAAACATAAATTGATGTTCACAAGCCCTCCTATATATAGACTTGTTAGAAATAAGAAGAAATTTCTCCCAGCACAATTCCTAGATGAACTCAAATCCTGTAACTGGTCCATGCTAAAAACACTTCCCCTAGATGAGAGTGTGGGTTACTTCAACGACACATTTCTAAAGATACTGGACTCTCATGCACCAAACCATCTTATTAGATCAAAGATCCGCATAGCTCCCTGGCTAACCAAGGAAACTAAATCAAAAATTAAGCTTAGAGACCAGGCATGGGACAAGTGGCGATCCACGAAAGCGCCCATAGATCGCATTAAATTTCAACAGCTTAGAAATTCTACAAAATCAGATATCACCCAGGATAAAAAGAACTATTATTGTCACCTCCAGGACAAACATCAGAATAACCCAAAGAAGTTTTGGGCAGGTTTTAACAACCTCCTTCATTCTGGGAAACCTTCCACTCCTACCCCCGTGAAACTTACTGGTAAACATCCTGAAGAAATAGCTAATACGTTTAACTCATTTTTCACCAGTCCCTAACCAGTCAGCTACCTTCCTCTACATCTTCCCCCTCCCTAACCAATGCTATTGGTAAATCTCCACCCGCCTTTAACCTTCATGTAATATCCACCTCCTACATCAGCACCCTACTGAAGAAACTTAAACCATCCAGCCTATCGGCCGATCGACTCCCAGCTGAATACTTACAAATAGCATCAGATGTTATAGCCTACCCTATCTCAATCTTGATAAACATAACTATAACAGAGTCTAAAATCCCCTCTCTCTGGAAAATATCATATGTCATCCCACTTCACAAGGGTGGCTCCTCCACGGAAATTTCAAACTTCAGACCTATAACAATAATGTCCCCAATAGCAAAAATAATGGAAAGGTGTGTTCACAAGCAACTCCTACACTATCTTACTCTAAACAATCTTTTGTCCAAAACTCAACATGGCTTTCGCCCCCATCACAGTACAACTACCGCCCTCCTCTCCTTTGTTGACTCAGTCAACTGCAACTGTAATAACAAACTAATTACTTCTGCTCTCTTTCTGGACTTGTCAAAAGCCTTTGACATGGTTAATCACCAACTATTGCTCCACACCCTCGAAACCCTTCACCTTGACAACTCAGCCCTAAGCTGGTTTAATGCTTACCTTTCTGGTAGATAACAAGCAGTCCAGTGGCAAAGCAAGCTATCTCACTTACTACCTAACACCATAGGAGTTCCCCAAGGCTCTATACTTGGTCCCCTTCTTTTCTCTGTATTCATAAATGATCTCTATTCAGTCATCCCTAAAGCCACCTGCATTAAATATGCAGATGACTCCACACTGACCTGCTCTGATGTTTCTCTCCATAATCTCCAAGTAGTTACCCAAAACTGCTTTGCTGCGGTTGAAACATGGTTCATAGAAAGGAAACTTATCCTGAACCCAACAAAAACCAAGTTACTACTAATTTTCCCCAGCTCAGCCACTTCCTTAGGACAACACCCTCCACTTACTAATAATATGACCTTCCACATTCAGTCCACTAATGGCACCATCATAGAGCCTGTCACAAACACCAAACTACTAGGTGTCACTATCGATCACAAGCTCAAATTTGACATGCACATCAGTCAAACTATAAAAACTGTAAACAAGAAACTTGGTTCCATGTACAGAATTAAGAACTTTCTAACTCCCAATACGAAACTAACCATTGCACGTACACATCTTCTCTCCACCCTACTGTATGCCTCTCCGGTACTCTCTTTCCTCAATAAAACTGAGCTCAATAAACTCTCTATGACTTATAACCATATTGCCAAATTCGTAACAGGAGAACCGTACCATACTCATCACTGCCTAAACCTAAAGAAACTTGCCTGGTTAGAACTTCCCAATCTTCTTAAACTTAACCAACTTACTGAAGCATTTAAAATAATTAATGAACCATATAAAACCCCCTCACTGAGCAAACTTTTAACCCCCTATTCCAATCTCAGCTGCCTCCGATCTTCAAATAGTGTCCTGGTACAAACTATGAAATCTAATAACTTAGGTGGGGATGCTCTTTACGCTAATTCCATTGGAAAACTATGGAATTCCCTTCCTAATAACCTAAGACTAACTACACCTCCCTTAGCCAGTTCAAAAGTAACATTAAATTATTCTTAAAAGCTCACTGGCTATGTCCTTGTACTAAACCGGACTAGTCCTAAAAGTCCCCTATCCCCTCCATGCTATTTCCCAATGCCATCTCTCATCTCTTTTTCCACTAGAGCCCTACTATAATATGTTTATATGATCTCTAGTTCCTCTCGACTGCCTTCTCCTCATAATTCACTACGAGCGTGTTATGGGATAAAACTTTACCCTTCTCCTCTAAGCTTATAATTTAATCTTCAATATTGTCTAGTGTATCCCTTTTTCATTTACCCACATATTACATGAATACTCAATTTATAGCTATGTTTTAAATTGATGTCTCTTCATACCATGTAATCCAGAATTTTGTTCTGTATGTAAACCAAAGTCTTGTTTTTTTTACGTGGAGATTTTCTCCTTGGAACTGTTATGAAATTGATATGTTTAAGTTGTGTCTCATCCTCCCATGTAATCATGAAATTATTGAAATGTAACTCAAAGTCTTGTTTTTATTGTGGAGCTTTTCTCCCCGGGTCTATGCTGAAAATGGATATGTATCCAGTTGGACTAACCCGGTAAACAAATGTAAAATAAATAAATAAAATAAAATATAGTTATGTACTTTGTTCCAGAGTATGGGAAGTCTCTAGGACAGGAATCTATCCCTCCAGCATGTTCTGTTTGTTGTGGTGACAAGGTTTAGGTCCCTAGAGCATGTAGCTCGGAAGGATTAGGATTTCTTTAAATGAAGCATGTCCAACAGCTCTGGTTTGGACATAGCTTTGTATGTTAGGCAGAGATCACCTCTGAGTAGGCGATATGTGATGGAGTAAAGCTGAAGTTTTTTTAGATGGTCTGCATAGGGCATCTGTTTGAGGCAAGTAATCCTCTTTGTGAGGTATTTCTGCGGCTTTTCCAGTTGTAGATGTCTTGTGAAGTACATACCAAAAGGGGCATTGTACTCTATAATGGGTCTAATGAGTGACGAGTAGAGGGGAACAATGACCTTTTTTTTCCTGGATGAGAAACCTTTTGTGATGGTGTGCCACGTAGAAGGATTTTCTGACTACTGTGGCAATGTGATTATCAAAGGAGAGACTACTGTCCACCTGGGTCCCAAGGTCTCATCACACTTCCAGAGTTAAATAGACTACCACCTATGTGGTAGTTCATGGGTATAGAGTTTTTACCAAAAGGGATGACAATGCACTTTTTGGCATTGAGCTTAAAGCCATGGCTTTGACACCAGGCATCTGTCTCAGTGAGGCCCTTTTGTAGGATGTCCACATCATTAGGAGTTTTGATTATGGCTCCTAGTTTGCAGTCATCTGCGAACTTCATTAGCCAAAGACCTTCTGTGTTAGCCTGTACTTCAGAGAAGTAGATACCAAACAGGAGAGGACCCAGGACTGAACCCTGTGGATCTCCACTTGTCACTGGTCTGAAGTTGGATTTGGAGTCTGCTACTTTTACAGTGTGGGTTCTGTCAGTGAGCCAGTTGGCAACCCATCTTGTGACATAGGGATTTATACCTAGTTTAGTGAGTTTATCTATAATTCCAGAGTGGAGGATGGTGTTGAAAACCTCTAGATAGGCTGTGTAAACCACCTTACCCTCATCTAAGGCTTTGGTGACCATTTCCAAGAAGTCTACCAGCTGTAGGAGACATGATCTGCCTTTTACAAACCTGAACTGGGTGGGGTCCAGAGTTTGGAGATTACCAATGTCGTCGTTTATAAGTTCCATAGCCTTGCAGACCAGGCATTTCAGGCTAATGGGGCAGTAGTTCCTGGGGTCCGTGGTGGCTCCCCCTTTGTGGAATGGGATAACTGTCACTGTGCACCATTCAGTGGGCACAAAGCCTGAGGTGAACCTATGATTGAACATGGTACCTAGGTGGGGTGCCAGTTCATTCTGTAGTTCATGTAGAACGCAGCCTGGGATGATGTCAGGTTCCATAGATGCTGTGTTCTTGGCTTGGGAGGGTGTTTTTTTTTTTTACCTGTACAGCCATGATTACAGGAACTTTGCATTCTTCGGTATAGAGATGGGCCCTTTAGGGGATAAGAGGGGGTAAAGTTAGCACTGAACCTATCTGCCAGGATGTTGGCAATATCAGTTGGTTCTGTATATTTAGTGCCATTGTGCTGTAACTCAGAACAGATCTGAGTGTTGCCATTGAGATTCTTGACACAGCTATAGAATGCTTTGTGGTTGTCTTTAGAATCAGTGGTGATTTTGTTTTCGTAACAAGCTTTGGAGGATTTTGTGAGGGATCTCAGCTTTTTACTGAGGCTGACCAGGGAGTTCCTCCAATCATGGGATTTTGCTCTTTTTTGCAGCAGATTTTCTTCTGTTGTAGAGTTTGTGTATGGCAGGGGACCACCAGATTGGCTTCTTTTTTTGGAGGATAGCATCTTTGTTCTGTTAGGGATTGCACGATCCATGCACTTGTGTAAGTGCTTATAAAGTGCATTTGTGTAGGATTCAGCAGACGTACCTCTATTGTCCATCAGCATGGGTGTCATGAAGTTTGCCACTTCTGCATTAAGAAGCGTGAAATTGACTTTGGAGAAATGTTTTATGGTGGTTTCCCTAATGGGGGTGGGGTGGGGGCAGTATGTGGATGCCTTGGGTGATTAGCTTGTGGCCAGATCTGACCAACGAGGAATTGACCTCTGGTGTGGAATACCGGTTGCTCATGTTGGTAATGACCAGGTCTAGGATATTGCTGCCCCTGGTGGTGGTGTGGATAAGTAGATCCAAGGCTTTGGAATTTATGAATTCAAGAAAACGTTGAGCACAAGAGTTGGTACATGAGTAGTTTTCCTAGTTAATGGTGGGGTGGTTGAAATTGCCCATTATTAGGGTGTTAGGTTGTACCCTAATATTTTCCAGTGTATCATGAAATGAGGAGTGGGAATCCTGGGGCATGGTGGGGAATCTGTAGCAAGCTCCAGTTTGGATTGCGGTCTTGCCCAGAGTTAGTTGCACTTGGATAACCTCGGATGCATTATGCTGAGCAACTAGCCTGGAGGTGTGGATATCCTTAATGAATATGGACATGCCTCCGCCTTTAGTGTTTTGGTTCAGCTTAGGTGGCCAAAAGGTGTGGTATGAATTATAGCCTGGTAATGCAGGGGTGTTCTCTGGAGCCTTGAACCAGGTCTCTGTCACTGCACAGATGTCGATGTTCTCCATTTTAAGGAGTGCCTCGAGTGAGTGCATTTAGAGGTTTAGACTTCTAGCATTGAATAGCATTACCCTCAGATTTTGCTTGCTTGCACCTGTTACAGTGGTGAATTTGCCATTGGAACCTTGCCTAAAAAAGGCACTATAGGGGTGGCAAGAGCCTTAGCCAGTATCCGGAATCCCAAGGGTGACAGGTGCAGGCCATCTCTGGCAAAGCATTGTGGTTTGTCGATCATGTTATCCCAGGCATACAGATACTGAGTCCCCTTAGAATGACCAGAAGCTTAGCCAATTGTTGAAGTCAATCATTTTGTCCTTGTACTGTGGTATAATTCTGGGTGATGGCAAGATGCTTCTCAGGGCTAGGGTCATACGTGCCTGGGCTACAAGATCAGACAGCTTCTCCATGTCTCTCTTCATGTAGTCCAGGGAGGTATGTTTCAGGTCATTCACACCAACATGGACAATAACAGAGTCATATTTGTACTTGTTGTGGAGTGACCCGAGTGTGTGCATTATGTGGCGGATCCTGGCACCCGACAGGCAGCTGACAGTAACTTTCTCCTTGTTTAGCCTGGTGAGTCACTTATGGCTACAGTGTTAGGTACGTTGTTATGCCTTATGGGCTGTGGTTAAGTGGCACACTGAGTTTTTGGGATATGTGCCATTTGGGTTGTGGTGGGGGGTGGAGGTTGCTTGCGTTTCTGCTTTGGGGGTTCTTGTTGCTTGGGTAGATATTTATTGAGAGCCTCCATGAAAGTAGGTGTGTGTTTTGTGTTTCTGTGTGTTTTTTGGTGGTGTAGGTTTTGAGGGACTATGTGATGTGTGGTGTGGTGCACATTTTTACCTTCTCCTCTTGACTGTCTAGTGCAGTCTTGGGTCAAGAGAGCTTTGCTTCCAGTTTGGCTATATAAGTGCATCTCTCACAGGTTGTAGTATTGGGTGGTAGGAGGAGAGGGTTGTCTGTGTCCATGAGGCAATTGCTGCATTGCCCCAATATCCCTAGATTCATCAGGTAGACAGGAGAAAACACTAGGAGATGACCCTTAGACATGCCTGGATAGGTGCTTATTTATTAAGTACTAAAAACTGTTTTCCTCTAGACAAGTGAGGAAAGTTGAGTGCTGTAGTAATTTGTAGCTTACTTAGTGCTTACAATGAGTTCTGAACAAGTGCTGAGCTCAAAGAAACAGATTTGAGTGCTGAAACTAAAAAACTGGCTAGTTCTAAGAAACAAAATTAATCTAGAAGGCTTCCCTCCAACACAGAAAGGCTTGGGGGCTCAGAAGCTTACAAACAGTCCTGGATACAGCAAATCTGTATCTGGAATAGACTACTTACAGGAAAGGCAGGAAACAAGCTTGGAATTTTTTTTTTGTAAAGTGGAAATGGGAAAGGAGGAGCAGAAAGTAAGTGGGTTGGACTTCTCAAATGTTCTCCCTGGATTAGGTAAGAATGAGGTAATGACACTAGACTGGGAGGAGTGTCCCAGATAATATTTACAGTAGGGTGGGCAACTGCAAAGCCACCAAGTATAAGAACACAATACCAAAAGGGAGGGAAGGTGGGAAACAATATGATACGCTCCTTGTCAGGAAATCATAACAAAAAGCCCAAACAGATGCTTAATAAATGTAGACAATTTCCAGTTTATACCTCACATACAGTGACACTAGCTAGAAAAGTATGCAGCAGACAATGAGTGCTATAAATAACTCATAAAAATAAGCAAAAAATAGGATACTTAGTTATATATTACTGATCCAAGTTTGCTCAGTGCCCTTCCTCCAATTAGCTCAGTGTGAAATGGCAGAAACACTCACAAGTTAACTTCTTAGGTAACAAAGTTGAAATGTGAAACAACTTTAAAAAAGCTCGAAAGAACCAATGAGGTGCTTACTCCAAGCCATAGTCCAGGTAACCCCAATCAGCCAATGACCATAAACAATCCCCTCTCACTGAAATGCAGTATGGCTTTGGCTAAACTAAAATGGTCTTGAACATGTGCTCAGACTCACAGCCTCCACAAACAACCAGGCCCAAAACACAAGCCTGAATATGGACAATGCTACAAATACCCACACTACTTGGGTAGAAAAAACTGCAGAAATGTTTATCAAAGCAGAAAAGCAGCAGTGAGTCTTTAAATGAAAATTTTAAACAGATAAAAAAGCAAGGAGACTCTAGAGAAAGCTTTTAACTGAAAACAAGTTATATAATACACTCCCTGGCAGGAAATCAGAACAAAAACCCAAACAGATGCTTAATAAATGTAGACAATTTCCAGTTAATACCTCACACACAGTGAAACTAGCTAGTAAAGTATGCAACAGTCAATAAAAGTGCTATAAATAACTCGTAAAAATAAGCAAAAAACAGGATACTTAATTTTATATTTTACAGATCCGAGTTTGCTCAGTGCCCTTCCTCCGATTAGCTCAGTGTGAAATGGCAGAAACGCTCCCAGGTTAACTTCTTAGGTAACAAAAAGTTGAAACCTGAACCAACTTTAAAAAAAGCTCGAAAGAACCAATGAGGTGCTTAATCCAAACCGTAGTCCAGGTAACCCCAATCAGCCAATGACCATAAACAATCCCCTCACTGAATTGCAGTATGACTTTGGCTAAACTAAGATGGCCTTGAACATGTGCTCAGACTCACAGCCTCCACAAACAACTAGGCCCAAAACATAAGCCTGAATATGGACAATGCTACAAATATCCACATTACTTAGGTAGAAAAAAATACTGCAGAAATGTTTATCAAAGCAGAAAGCCTTTAAATGAAAAATTTAAACAGATAAAGGAACAAGGAGAGACTAGAGAAAGCTTTAACTGCAAACAAGTTGTATGATGCACTCCTTGGCTGGAAATCAGAACAAAAAACCCAAACAGATGCTTAATAAATGTAGACAATTTCCAGTTAATCCCTCACACACAGTGAAACTAACTAAAAAAGTATGCAGCAGACAATAAAAGTGCTATAAATAACTCGTAAAAATAAGCAAAAAACAGGATACTTAATGTTATATATTACAGATCCGAGTTTGCTCAGTGCCCTTCCTCCGATTAGCTCAGTGTGAGCTGTGGAACATTTTGAGAAAAAATGAAGATAAAACTTAGAAATAAACTATGCATACATTCAAATAGTTTAGACCTAGTCCAGCTATGTCCTCGTTGTAGTGTGCCCGCCTTTCCCCCACCCTATATCGGGCCTTTCCACTGTGCCTTCAAGCAAATGCATTGTGCCTTCAAGTAATTTATTGTAAATTGGACCGAGCACAGTCAATTCCATGGCTTTTTCTCGACCTACACTCAGTGTAGTTGTATGCTTATAACTTTACTTAAATAATACAAGCTAGCCTTATTTGTTAGCCTTGAAAAGGCATGCACACACTACAGGACATGCTCCCTCCTCCCTTTAAGTGCAAACATTCTGAACACTATCTGCTCGTTCAGGATTTTTAGAAAGCAGCAAAATAAAGCATACCTGCTTAACTTAACTGTGAACATACCTGGTTAATTATAAATAAATAGAGCTGCAGTATTGGCACTACCATATTTTGAAGTATGATCCTGCTCTCTCAGAAACTAAAGTGAAGGTGTCTCAGTAATTAGCACATGTAGTGGGGAACCCTGTTTTAAGACATTTTTCACAAGCCATCTTTAGGTAGTTCCCTCACCACCTGGGCATACCTGGCTTAGTTGGCTGCAATCTGATTTTTTTTTTACGTGCACGTGGCTAGTCTGCAGAGTGATTCTTAGCTTTAGTGAAACACCTCATCCAATAGCACAGTCATCTCCACTGTCTGTTCTATTTGCCCCTCCTACCTGAAGTCAGCAAACAGAGGTTTCATATATTCCTAGATACTCTGCGCTATTTTTAAAATAGTTTAGACCTAGTCCAGCTACGTCCTCATAGTAGTGTGCCCACCTTGTAAGTACAGTCTTTCTTGTGATTTTTACTACTGTTTCTACCTTTACCATTTACAGTATTATTTACTTGTTTCTATTTTTAGAGTCCTAGGCTCAGTATAGTTGCGAATGCCAATGTAGAAATTTGACAAATGCTCGTTTTCACAATAGCCAATTCATTTATGATTGTAGGAGGTAACTGCAATGTTTTGTAGCAAATGTATCTGTTATTAGTCATTGCATTGTTCTTTTGATGCTATACACTCTCTTTGACTACAGCGAGGGTTACTTGCATTTTGCCTGGGTCTGCACGTTCTGTCTTTACCAATATTATAGGCAGTTTGCAGCTTATTAGCGTCTGCTTTCCCAGTCAATATTTGCTGTGTTTTTCCTCTAAAATACTAGCGACTGTTTCCTTAGTCATTATTTGCTATGTTTTTACACCAAAATATTTGCAACTGTTTCACTAATCTTTATTTGCTGTGTTTATCCTCTAAATATTAGCGACAGCTTCCCTAGTCACTATTTGCTGTGTTTTACCTCTATAGTATTAGTGACTGCTTCTCCAGTCAGTATTTGTTGTGTCTTCCTGTAAAATATTAAGCGAATGCTTCCCTAGTCATTATTTGCTGTGTTTTCCCCTCAGATTAGTAACTCACTGCTTCCCTAGTCAGAATTTGCTGAGTTTATTTTTCCTTTATAACACTTGGTTTGTGCAGGGTTTAAAGCTGAGCAATTCCAAAACTCTGTCCTGATGTAATTAATAAGCACTGCTAACTGGAATCTGTACTCTTACAATATTGTCTGTATGGTACTTCGAATATCAAACTGTAGTGCCTGGTAGTACACAATACTAGTTATGTGCTTGTTTTACATGCTGTATACACTGTTTTCTTTTCTGGTGACTCTTGCATCCTTTTTGCATTACCTGTGCTTGCCTCTACCCCCCCTCCCATACTTCCGCTCTGCAAAAACTCTAACTTCTTTGTGTCTGTTTTTTTCTCTGCAGTCCCCTACCCTATATTGGGCCTTTCCACTGTGCCTTCAAGCAAACCCACTGTGCCTTCAAGTAATTCATGCTACTACACTGAAAAGGGCATCACCCATAAATTGGACATAGCACAGTCAATTCCAGGGCTGTTTCTCCACCTACAGTCAGTGTAGGTGTATGCTTATAGCTTTACTTAAGTAATACAAGCTAGCCTTATTTGTTAGCCTTGAAAAGGCGTTCCCCCCCCTTTAAGTGCAAACATACTGAACGCTATCTGCTTGTTCGGGATTTTTAGAAAGCAGCAAAATTAAGCATACCTGCTTAACTTAACTAAACTGAACATACCTGTTTATAGTATTGGCACTACCATCTTTTGTAGTACGATCCTGCTCTCTCAGAAACTAAAATGGAGGCAACTCAGTAATTTGCACATGTCATGGGGAACCCTGTTTTAAGACATTTTCACAAGCCCTCTCTAGGTAGCTCCCACACCCAGCTGCACATACCTGGCTTAGTTGGCTGCAATCTGATATTTTTTTGTGTGCATGTGGCTGGTCTGCAGGGTGGTTCTTCCCACTCCATTCACCCTTCAGTATGCTTGGGCTCAATCTGCTCCCCTACCCTACTCCCATTCCCACCCCCTCTTCAATTACATTTATACTCTACTCACCACTCCCCCTTCCTACCCAGACCACTCCCTCTTCCTCCTACACTCTCCAATCACGACACTTTCTTCCCACAACATATTCTTACTTTCTGCTACCTGTTGTCTCCTTCTTCGTCTCATTAACTCCTAATCTCATCTCTCTAACATTCTCCTCACACACTGTCTTCCCTAGTGACAAGCCTGATGTACCTACTCCCTTTCTCCATAGCTTTCTTGCTACTCACTAACCTCACAGCACTAAGCCCTTACTCCCTAACCTCCACACTCAACCCACCACTCTCACACTCAAATTCCAAAGGACACACCTACTCTCACATCTCTCCCAGCCTTTACCCATATTCTCCTCTCCCATGTAGTAAACCCATTATCCACTGCTAACTATTCTTTATCCTACAAACATAATATTCTAGCTCAGCTTCCTACCCACTTTCTCAATTTATACTCTTTTTCTCCTCCATCATTCATTCAGAAGACATGCATTGCAACTCAGGTCCCTCTCTCTATAAAGATCTCCATATAGCCACCATAAACTTTCAAAGTATCTGCAATAAAAGCTCTGAATTTCATGCCTGGTTAACCCTAAATAAAACTCGTATTCTAGCTGCCACTGAAACTTGGCTTAAACCAAACATCCAAGACTCTGAATTCCTTCCCCCCTAATTTCAGTGCCATCAGGGTCGACAAAAAACATAAGGAGGCAGTGTAGCCTTAATTTACCCTAACACCTTTAACATATCCACCTTTCCTAATTCTGTTCCCAAATTCCATAATGCTGAAATCCTAATTTCATTCCTCGACCTTAACAATTCCAAAAAATGTTGTATTTCAGTCATTTATGTTCTTCCTGGAAATAATATTCTGGTTCTAGAGAACATTCTATCTTGGATCTCTCATACAATAAAAAATAAAACTATTATATTAGGTGACGTGAATATTGACTGGTCAGATACTTCCACTATCCAATACTTTATTAGCATCAACCTATTCCACTTTACACAACTAATTACTTCTCCTACTAAATACAATTTCAAAAATAAAAGCTCAGCTCTAGACTGGATGCTGGTCACTGACCTCTCCAAATACCCAGTTGCCGGCACCCTTCCAAACTCGTTTAGTCACCACCTCCCAGGCTACACTATTCGTAACAACCCATCTCTCTCAAAAGCCCACAATATTAGAGTTACACAAAGTTTATAAAAATTTTGCCCCCACAGATTCAATACTATCCTTAAAAGTCATAACTGGAGCTGTCTCAGAACCTTACCTCTAGATGATGCCCTTCTATACTTCAATAACTCCTTTCTTAGTATTCTCGACAGCTTGGCACCCTCTAGATCCATTAGAATCAAATCCAATCATGCCCATTGACTCCCTAAAAGTACAAAAGAAATCATGCGAAACTTGGATAAAGCTTGGAAGCTTTGGTTGAAATCAGATAACCCTTCCTATCTTATGCATTGCCAACAACTTCTCAACCTCTCTAAAAAAAAAAAAAAAACTTATCCACAAAGACAAACAGCATTACTTCTGGAACTTACAATTAAGTAGGAGAAATAACCCCAAAATCTTTGGTCTTCCATCAATAGTCTTCTGAACCATGGCACTAAAACCAACCCATGTCCTTTCCCAACATGTCACCTGACCATATCGCCACCAAATTTAATTCATTTCATTGATACAATAACTAATCTTACACTTCCTTTTCCTCCCCTCTACCTAGTAATCCTCACCCCAATTCCCCACCTCTTCACACCTAACTTACATTTTCACATCCTTGAATGAACCTACTGCAAACTGGAAAAAACACCCCTCTCAAACTGAATTTAATCTTTCCCCTGTTCCCACTTCCACTATAAAACGACTCTTGCTAAAGCTAAAACCCAGGTCTAGATTAAATCAGCAAACGCTGATTTATCAACCCCATGTAAGCAAAAGTTTACAATCCTGAAGACTCGGAACAGCGATTTTTTTCCCCCCAGGGAAAAAATTGCTGTTCCACAAAAAAAATAAAAATAAAAACTTCAAAACATTACATAAAGTGGGGGGCTTTGGTCCCCACACTCCCTCTACTTAAATAATCCAACTCCGAGATCGCACTACAGTGATGAAAATGGCAAAGTAATGGAGACGGCCAAGCTATTTCTTTCCCAGGGAAAGAAATCACTTATATGCAGTTTCTCGCTTTCAAGTTCAATCAAGACTCGTTCGAAGGATAGCGTCTTCGATTATGTAATAGGAACCCTAAAACCCAGCTCCAGTTCAGCTAACATTCCTGCCAAATTCCTCAAAATTGCCGCTGACTCAGTAGCTTTACCTCCTCAGCATCCTAATCAACAGATCGTTCCAAAAATCTTATGTTCCCTCCTTATGGAAAAATACCATTATCCTACCCCTTCATAAAGGAGGCCCTTCCTCTATCTCTAACTTCCGACATGTCTCTTCTTTCCCCTGTATCTAAAATCCTAGAAAAATATATCCAAAAACAATTAGTCCACTACCTAGCAACATCATCCTCTCCCCAACAGGGATTCCGTCCTGGGCACAGTACCTCTACAGCAGTCGTATCCTTCCTAGACACCATTAACAAAATCCGTGACTCTGGCCGTATAGCATCTGCTCTCTTTCTAGACTTATCTAAGGCATTTGATACTGTATCCCATTCTATCCTTCTCTCTCAATTTTCTTCCCTTGGGCTGTCTTCTCAGTCCCTTAACTGGTTTGAAAGCTACCTCTGTAACAGACAGCACGCTGTCAAATGGCAGTAGTCCATCTCTCCCTTCCTTCACAACCCTACTGGCATCCTACAAGGTTCAATTCTTGGTCCCCTTCTTATTTAACATTTTCATTAATAACTTGCACCAAGCTTTACCACACTCCACTGTAGTCCAATATGCTGACAACTCGACCATAGTCTGCTCAGCACCCACCCCTGTTATCCTTCAACAAATGACCCTAACAGCCTTCTCTACTGTTGAATCCTGGCTTCACCAAAAATCACCTGTCCTTAAACACCAAAAAACCCAAACTTATGTTGTTTACCCCCCAAAAAAAAATACCTCCCTCAGTGTTCAAGACTTTAATATTCTCTCATTGAATTCAATAAAAATTGAAGTCGTAGCTAATATTAAACTCTTAGGGGTCATAATAGACCGTCTAAAATTTGATTTACATATCCATTCCAATATCTCTAAAACCCACAAAAGATCGTCTCCTATACAGACATTATAAATTCCTCTCCCCTTCAACTAAACAAACCTTAGCACTCTCTTACCTGCTTCCTTCTCTAACCTATGGTGCTCCTTTATTCACTAATCTGCAGTCCTCTCAAAAGCTAAAATTAGAATCTTGTTACAACAAAATTGCCAAATTTGCTTCGAATTGCTGTCATTCTACCCATCACTGTATAGCCTTAAATTATCTCCACTGGCTCAAATTCCCTCACTTCCTACTACACCTTCAACTAACTACCTCTCACAGACTAATTTTATAAACCACAAAACAGCCCTGCACTGAGCTCATTTTCCCCTTACTCCCCCACTAGGTCATTACGCTCTGAAAACCAAAACCTTTTACAAGTCCACAAACCTAGCCTACCAGCATGTAAACTCTTATACTCCTGGACTATGGCCAAACATTGGAATGACCTCCCCTCTTCTGTATGCTCCAAGCAACATTCCATCTAATTCAAAACTCCCCTCCAAAAACACCTTCTCTCCAAATGGATATGCAACTTTTCCACCTTGTCTAATGCTATCACCTTACCCCTTTCTCCCCCCATACTCAGACCCAGTATTGCTCTTTTGAACTTTACAACCCCAAAAATAATCTCTCCCTGTCTTTTGCTTAATTTTATTCCTACAGTTTGTAGTTTTGCAAGTTATATCACTCTATTTGTCTTTGTTTATATTGCAGTCTCTTTTTGCCAATACTTGTATTGTTATAACTCTTGGAAATATTGTAATCTAACTTCTGGTAGCCACCTCTGTACTAAAAATGTTTTACTTATTGTATTACTGTATTTGTTTGTGTTGCAGTCTCTTTTTTGTTAATGTTTGTATTATAATTCTTGTAAATATTGTAATCTACCTTCTGGTAGCCACCTATGTCAAAATTTTTTTACTTATTGTATTACTGTATTGGAGCTTTTCTCCCTGGGCCTCCACTGAAAATGGGCTCTGTTCAGCCCAGTGGACTTACCCGGTAAACAAAGTCATAAATAAATAAATAATGAACTGGTTCACCAATACCCATATTTATAAGATAATTTAGTTAGTTGTATGGATTTTAAAGGATTCTATTATGGCAACTAAGGATATATAGGAAGAGGCCAAACAAAACAAATACAAAAACTAAGCATCTGCAACATGGTATTTGTAGTAAGGTAACAAGTAATGAAAACTTTTTAGTCATATACACAGATTATCCATATTTTACCAAGCAATGGATAAGTTCTGGATAGCAATTGAACTGAAGGGCTTTATCTGGGATGGCAAGAGTTAAATGGGATAAGTTGATTCTTCCCATAGAACAACATGGTTTAGAGTTACCTGATTTGAAGGGATAATTTAAATCTATGCAGTTAAGGCTAATACAGAAGGCTAAACTTTTGCCTTCTGATAAGAGTAGTAGGGAAATGGTGAGGATTGGCAAGAATGTCTGCTTCTACTTTGGCCTTTAGAGCTATTAATTACCAGGCCCACATGACCAGGTATGCTCTGGCCTTGATTGTTTAGGCTTGTCAGGTTATTTCTACCATCTCTGATTCTGATGGCAAATCCTCTGCCTTATCTTTTTTAGATTTGGTTTCTTAACTGGCTCACCACTCTATCAAGTGTAGCTGTGATGCTGCTGACACCTCTTCTAGGGCTGCAGCTTTTGTGTCCATCATGAAGCATTATTCTTGGCTTCATCACCAGTCTTTACATGAGGACATTTAGCCCAAGCTGTTGGATGCTCCTTTGGACAATACACATATTTCTGGGACTGCTGTTCCTGCTCACATGTTTAAGTCTCAATAAAAGGCAAAGGCTTGCAAAACCTTAAACATATTTTTGTCTCTCCTATCCCCGTGTTCCAGAGAAATTATCCTTCTAGGTCTGCCTTTGTTCACTGGCAACCCCACCAGGCCTGTAAGGGTAGGAGGCAACCCCCTCTCACCAGCTAAGGCTTTTTAAGTTTGTGGCTCATAACCTCCTTTATTTGACAAGCCTGCTTCTCTTTGACAATTCCAACCCCCCTTTAGACCAGGTTCCTTTGTCTTCCAAACTGGGGTTTCGTCTCCACAGACTCTTAGGTTCTATCATCAGTCAGGGTTACTTCATTGTATAGAAATCTCTCCCTCCTTTTTCAGGGATTCCTCAACCTCTTCTACAGCAAATTCCTAATTTCCTGGAGGTTCTAGGGTCCATATTGAACCAAGGGACCATTCAGCCTGTCCCTCCTTCTGAAGTGGGAAGGTGTTTTTATTCCAAGATGTTCCTGCTTCCTCAGATGGAGGGTACTTTCAGACCTATTTTGGATCTCTCCTGGCGCAACATCTTTTTTGAGATCCCTTCTTTTCATAATCTTACTCTTCAAACTCTGTTTCCCCTTTTATTACCCCAGGCTTTTCTGGTGTACTTGGATCTGAAAGATGCTTACCTTCATATCTCTATTCACCCTCTCTTCAGGAAGTTTTTCTGTTTCTCTGTGTCTTCCTGTCATTGTCAGTTTTCTACTTTGCCCTTTGGCCTCTCTACTGCCTCAAGGGTATTCACAAAATAACTAACTTCTGTGATTGCCTTCTGCAGGCTCAGAGGGCATTCAGATTTTCATTATCTAGAAGACCTTTTACTTCAGATGCCTTCTCCTGGTCTATTGCTACAGGATCTGCAGTTCACCATCTCTCTTCTTCAAAGTCTGGGGTTTACTATCAACTTCCAAAAGTCCGTCCTGACTCCCTCTCAGGATCATGTGCATCTGGGATGTATGATTCAGATGGTGCCAATGTTGGTCTCTCTTCTGCCTCCAAAGGTATTGTTGTTGACAGCCTTCTTTCAATATCTTCTGACTGCTATGCCAGTCAGGTAGTTTACTCAGGCCCTGGGATTCATGGCCTCTTCTACTCCAATGCTTCCTCTTGTCACAAAGCCAAGCACATTCACAAAAGAGAGGTGCCTGAAAAGGATCAAAGCCCCATCACCCACAATGTCAATTGCAGAGTTGACAAGGGGGGATGGATGAGAGACCACTTGGTCTGTATGAGGAGATCCAACTGGTGAGGTAACTTGTGTTTATTGCCCCTAGTTCTCTCCTGGTGCAACCCCCTTTAGACCAGGTTCCTTTGTCTTCCAAACTGGGGTTTCGTCTCCACAGACTCTTAGGTTCTATCATCAGATTGATAGTAAACCCCAGACTTTGAAGAAGAGAGATGGTGAACTGCAGATCCTGTAGCAATAGACCAGGAGAAGGCATCTGAAGCAGAAGCTTCAATGGTACCTCAAAAGTTGGTTTAGGTGCAACATTACCACCCTATGGATTTCACTGTACCTCTCCTTCCTTGTCTAAAGAAGGAATTCAAATGATGGATCCAACAGTTTGCTCTAACCCTAGGCTGGCCCTTTCAAACTCCAGTCCCTTCTCATGAGCTGTTCACCGATGCCGCAGACATGGGGTGGGGGGGTGCTTCTCTTGAGTCACCTGAAGGTTCAGTGTCTTTGGCCTTCCAATCATAAGTCAGACCATATCAGCATCAAAGAGATGAGAGCTCAGATTCTAGCCCTTCAGGCTTTTCATCCATGTGCTCCTCAGGAGCTTTGAAGGTGTACACAGAACACTACAGTGATGTGGTATCTCAACAAGCGGTGGTGGGGGGTTATGTAATCTCACCTCCCCTACAAGATGGTGCTTCAGGCTTGGAAAGTGGCTGTCAGTTATTAGTTAACTCTTCAGGCAGTATACATTCCTTCAGAGCACAATCTAGTGGCAGACTCTGAGCAGATCCAACACATGGGCTCACAAATGGATGCTTCATATAGATGTGTTTCTAGACATTGTCTATCTGTGGGGTATTCCTCAGATAGATCTTTTTGCCTACCTTGTAAGTAGGCAGCTTCCTCCTGTACCAGAGTGCCATCCCAACTGGTGTGAAAGACTGATGTCCTTTTCTTTACTTGGAAGGGATGGTTTCTTTATGCTTTCCCTCCTCTTCCTCTACTTCCAAAAGTCCTACAGAAGATTCAGCTGGACTCCCCAGAAACCTTGCTAGTAACTACCTTTTGGCCGAGACAGCACTGGTTCCCCCTTTTAAATGCATTTGACCAGGGGCAATAAACACAAGTTACCTCACCAGTTGGATCTCCTCACACAGACCAAGTGGTCTCTCATCCATCCCCCCTTGTCAACTCTGCAATTGACATTGTGGGTGATGGGGCTTTGATCCTTTTCAGGCACCTCTCTTTTGTGAATGTGCTCAGGCTTTTTACAGGAGGCAAGGAAACCTTCAACCAGAAAATCTTATATGACCAAGTGGAAGATTTTCAGTCTGGTACCATGCTTGTAACCAGGGCCATTTTTTTCAGTGGGGTCCCTGTGGTCCTCTCTCATTTGTGTGAGTTGCTCCAGTCTGCCTTGACCTATTCTGTGAAAGTCCATTGTCCTTTGACTTCTCATTTTGAAGTCAAATGATCTCCTAAAGGCATCCTGCATGAGGCCTCCAAGAAAACCTATTCCTACTCCTTGGGACCTTAATTTTGTTTTGGAAAAATTGGCTCTTTTTGAGCCTGCTTCTTTATAACATTGTACCCGAAGGACTGTTTTGTTGCTGGCTGTTCTGCTGGGAGGGTTTCTGACCTCCAGGCCCTCCTTTTTTTTTTTTTTTTCCACAGGGACATGGTGTCCCTTCTTACTAACCCTTCTCTTATGCCCAGGTAGTAAATGAGTTGTCCTTGAATCAGTCGCTACAACTCCCTTCCTTTTTCCTTTCTCCTCAAACTGCTAGTGTGAGGGTCCTGCATACCTTGGATTTGGACAGCCAGCTCGGGTACTATTTAGATAAAATTATGACTATTCATAAGTTTGATCAGCTTTTTGTTTGCTTTCATCCCAGGTCTGGGTTTGGCTTTTACTAAGCCAACAAACTCCTTCTGAATATCTAACACCATTTCCATTCTTATTTATTAAAAAGAAAACAAAATTGTTACTTATAACATGGGCAATCATACATTTACATAAATAAAAAGAAACTATACTGACATAATGTTAGTAGCAAACATTTTACATCACAAACCATATTGACAATTTTAGTTGCAGACATTAGATCATCAGGTATTATTTATGCACTTGTGTCCCTGCTATCTTTTCTATATAGGTGAGAGTAAGAGGTCATTTAAGGTTAGATTGCAGGAACACATTCGTGATATTAAAAATAATAAGATAGAAAGTCCTATTGCTTCCCGCTTTAATTCTGTACATGGGGGATCTTATTCAGATTTGAGAGGTTGCATTCTTGAACAAATTAAAGCAACAAATGTAACTTGTTTAAGGAATAAGTTACTATTCAAAGAAGCAGTTTCTATTTTAAAGTATAACACTTTAACACCTGGTGGATTAAATCAGGAATGCAATTGGAAATACTTATTGTAAAGAATTAATTGTATTTAGATTGCTTAATTGTTTTATTTAATTGTTTTTTTCTAATTGATGCACCTTTATAAGAGGTGTTCTTTTTTACTATTATCTCATGGAAGGCTTTACACTGAGGTGCTAGAGAGGTTTTGTGCTTTTATTAAAGGATATATTACTGGCCTTTGTCATTTGGACATTTTTCTGTTCTGCATTTGGTGGTTTTGGATTAGATCATCATTTATCTATCCAATCACTGTCAGACATGACACAGCTCATTCAAATCCTGCCTTCTTTTAAACCTCATCCCTCCCTTGTATGTATTGTTCCCACAATTCCCATTTTTCCTATGTAATTTGCTCCTACCCCTTTTCTAAAGCTGCCAGGTCCAGTTGTTTTATCTATATTCAGTACTTCTAGTACAGCTGGTTTAGACTTTAATTTCCATTTTCCAGTAATTGCTTTTTTGGCAGCCACCATAATTAGACTCAGCAAGGCCTTATTACATTTAGGCAATTCTGATTCTGTATCCTAGATCAGAAAAATCATTTCCCTATTTATACCAATTTGGTCACCCAGTATCTCTAATAGAGGTGTCTGCAAGGAATCTTTAAAGTCTGCCAACTCATTACACTCCCAGAAAATATGTTCCCAATTACCTCTTTTTTTCCCCATCACACCTCCAACATTTGCCGTCTACCTAAACTAAAGAAAAAACAAGTAAAATCCCAGCCACCACTGTATAAAAGCTAAATAACCAAAAACAGGAGAGCAAATCAAGATAAATATTTTTTAAATCCTTTCTTCGCTATTCTTCTGTAGACTTCAACAGAAACACTTAAAACATTACACTCTGAATATTTATATGCCATTAAAGTCATCACCCAATAAAAGACCGTCATCAACAAAATTATACAATTATCCAATAAGCAACCAACAGCCTCTTAAAAAATCTTTAACCCTTTTCCAACCAATTAGTATTAAACAATAAAGGATTAACTGCGTTAACAATATTTATCTTGGTGTACTCCTCTCTGGTTTTACAGTGTTTTTGGTCATTTGCTGTCTACCTGAGGAAAATTTCTCTGGAGTCCTTTTGGAGTATAAAAAATATCTATGTAAACATTTCAAAACAAAAATCCTAAACCTTCAAGATTGTGTTGCATATTTGGTAGGCAAACATATATCCCCCTAGTTGTTTCTTTGTGAATTACTTACCTGATCTCTTCCCAATCCTTCCTAACCTCCTCTGAGTAATTATTTTAGTTATCGTGCAATATATATATATATGTTCTACTAAATATCCCTTTTTTAGCAGCTTTTGTTCTAGATTCTACCATTGCTGGTCTTTCATTAATAAAAGCCCCCCCCCATTTCCTTCTATTTGGCTATATTCTGATATCAATCCTTGATGGGGAAGGCAATCTGTAACTTGCAGTCCAAATAAATACTTGGCATATTCCCATTCTATTACTTATCCCTCTCCAGTTATTTGTTCCCAGTATCTTCGTTCCTTTTCTAGTTTGCTCCAATAAATTCCAGCCCCCTTTTGCCTATTGTCTGTATCCCTAATTGTAGTCAAGCCTTTCAGCAGAATCTCCTTTCTCCATTCCCGTGTTGGCTTAGTTCTTAGAATACTTTCTGCTATTTTATGAATATAATACTCTATATGATTATTGTTATTCTTAAAGGTCTGAATCCAAAATCCCTGTCTCTCCTTGTTTCTTGAGCTTCCCCATTTCATCACTATCCACTTTGAATTATAGGTTTCTGCTTGTGCTAGGTACAGGAGTGCCTTTAACTATGTAGCTCTGAAATAACCCTTCAATCAGGTAATCCTAATATGCCTTGTTATGTTAGAAGAATCAACTTATCCGACATGACTCTTGCCACCTTCCCCTCTCAGATACAATCCTTCAACTGTAATTGCTATCCACAATGTATCCCCGGTTGATAAAAATATGCCTAACCTGTGTTTAAGATTAAAGGGACTAAAACATTTTAACTTCTTCTTGAATCTTACTATCAATAACCATATAACAGAGCTTCTGATTTTTCAGGTTTTGCATTATCTTTACAGTCTCTTCCCACATATCCTTAGATGCCACACCAGAATCCTTTCTAATCCATACTCCTAACTACTTCATTTTCTCATGTCCCCATAAACATGGATATTGCTGAACAAGTTTGTGTTTGAATACATAATTTACCACTATTGCCTTTGTTTTAGTTTCATTAATTTTGTATCTCAAAAAGATTTGAAACTGTCTCAATGTTCCACAACACTGTTTTGCCATTTTCTGGTTTTATCAGGTTTAAAATATCTACAAATACAGCCAGCATTTCTTAACTACAATACCAATTATATCCTTGAATTTCTGAGTCCTTATTTTCTTTGCCAATGGTTCTATATATAATGCAAATAAAAAAGGGGAAGGAGGACAACCCCCCCCCCCCCGTTCCTCTGCTCAAGCAGAAATGATCGGAGAGGAGTCCATCCACTTTAATTTTTGTCTCTGATACCTGACATATACTCCAAATCAACCTTATAATTTGATCATGGAATGCCAATGGTTCCATTGCCCTGCTTATAAACTCCCAGTCTACTCTGTCAAATGCTTTCTCTGCATCAAGACCCTCCAACAGCAGTGATATTTTCTTAGTCTGTTTCCCTCTGGATCATCAATGTTCTATTAATGTCAAATGTTTGCCTCCCTCTCCACAAAACCACACTGATCCATATCTATCAATTTTGGCTTAACTTTTGTCATTATAGACAAACACTTTATTAACATAGTTTAATACTAAAATGGGCCAGTATGAAGCTGAACTGATGGATCCGTTACCCTCTTTAGATACTGCAGCTACCACTGCTTTCTTCCAGGATGTTGGTACTTCTCCTCTTAAAATATTGTTGAGCAAAACCTTCCAGATCCTTCAGTTTTTTCCTTCCTAGCTTCCAAACTTTTTCCTTCCTAGCTTCCAAACTTCCAAAGTAATGCCCTCTATTCCTGGGGACTTGCTTGTAGATTCATCATTTTTATCTCATCCTATCCATGTTAGTAACTGAGCCTCTAACCTTGGTATATTTAATTCTTCAATAAACATTTCCATTTTTACTTTTTCTTGATTTCCATATTGTTCTGCTTTATACAGACTTTCATCCAATTTCCAAAACATTTCTAATACTTACACAGGATCTCTTATCTTCCTTGTTATAGGTTCTCAGCTTGGCAACAACTCTTTCAACTTTCTGTTGCCTAAATCAATGTGCTATTTTTTGTGCTCTTGAGTTATCAAAAACAACTGATCAGCAATCTTTCTAAACTCGTGCATATTATTGAGGTAACCCCTTTTCAGTTTAGCATTCTACAGTTGCTCCTCTTCTTGTTCTGTGAGATTCCCCCTATTTTGCAATACTTTTAACATTTGTCAGTACCTCTAAATAATTTAGTTCTTAAACATATCTCCCTTTCCTTTAATTTCCACCCTATTTTTAAGCTCTAATTTTATTCCCACTCCTTAGCTATATTTTTCAGAAGAAATGCTTTAACTTCTCTAATAGCTCCTGAGTACAATTCTTCTACCCAGTCCTTAAATGCTTCTCTTTTCAACAGATTGGTAGGAAGTGCCAGTTTCTCTTTTTTTATTACATTAGCCTATGTTTTCATTTTGGTTATTATTGGCGCATGATCTGAAAAAGTTTATTGGGTGCATATCAAAACCTTCAATTAAATGTATATGTTGGTGTAAAATGTAAGGTCTGCCTAGCCTAGCACAGTTTTTGTATCTTGGGGATATGTAAATTTACATCTTCCATGCCAAATATTTTCATAAATTTCTTCAAAAATATACTCACCTTTGTTGTATTTCCCTTCTGGCCCCCTGACACATCTTCACTGCAGCAAATCAAATTTCCAGTCCCTACCTCTAAGTAATATTCCTTGCTGAAAGCTGATTTCTTCCAGAAATTTCTTAAGCTCCATTATAGCAGTTTTAGGTGCAGTATAAATGCATTCCAGTGTACTCCTCCTCCCTTGCCAGTAGCCCCTTAGTACTACAAATCTACCATTATCTTTTGTATCCTCTTCTATCACTACTGGAGCTCTTCTTGCAATGTACGTACTCCTTTTTTCTTTTGCCCCAGGTATTCTGCTGAATAACCATCCTGAAAACATTTATTAAATTCAAGTGTTTAGCTATTTCCAAGTCTGTCTCCTGTAGCATAACTATTTGCACGCTACATTTTTAATACAGTTCACTTTCTTTCTTTTTTGTATTTGTCTAGGAGACCCATTGACATTTAAAACCATCACATAAAGCATCATTGTATTAAAAAAATACTCCCACCTTTTATGGATAACAGCTTTTTTGTTAACTGTCTAGTTCCAGTTTTTTATGTTACATGCACATACTGTTTGGCAGGTTGAACTTTTATACAGCTGTTTTTTTATCATATCCATTTAAGCCTATGTCACATCTTACAAAACTTTTTAATGAACACACTCAAACAAAAACAAACATTTCAAACTAATAGCCACACACTAAGACTTGAGTTAACCTAAAAGAAAGGTTATCCACACCAAGACGCATGATGCAACTTGTGCTTTAAATGCTGTCTGGTTTTGTCTTTCATTTATAGCTCTCCCAGCTGAGTAAACACTTGAATGCTTTCAGTTTACATTATCTCCTGGTCATTTCCTCTTTATCAGATTGTCTCCTGGAGACATGAGGACCAGGTACAGAATTGCTACTAAGCATACATTTCTTTGCTAGATAAAAGCCTTATAGTATTCGATATTCTTTGTCATTTACTTGCTTTATCTTAGAAATGTGCTACTAAATGAAGTTAAGGGCCTTAATCCAGTCATTCCCCTATACAAGAATGATGAAAAAGCATATTTTTTCTCATGCTCTTTTAATTAGCTTTTTTTTCCCCCCATTACAGTGCTTACACTCCTTAAACTGAACAAGGAGAAAGAAGGGAGAAAACAAAACAGAAGCACCTATTTACAACAGTATCCCATTACACAGAAAAATAACTGAGAAAACTATGCTGTAGCAAGCAAATACATGTATGCACTTTAAAAATAAGAATTTTGTTTTACTTACAATTTACTTGCTCTTTCTCTTCCCCTCCAAGTATTTTTCCGAAATTTCATGACATGAAATAAGGCATATGCTCTAGAGTCCCCCTACAAGTTTAATAAATGCTAAGAGTGCAATATTTCCAGATTTTCTTGTTCTGTCACGTTTCACAAATTATTGCTTTATAATCTCACATTTGTCAATTTCCAAGTTACTGATTTTTAGTCCTGTTCAACTCCATTTCCCAAATTCTGTCTCTGCTTCCTTTCCAATGTACTCTTGAGTCTTATAGTAATCTCTTGTGGGGTTTTTTTCCTTCTCTCAAGCATTTTCTGTTGAAACATTGGAAAAGATTTCACTGGCATAGTCTCTCTGTGGTCTTTATTACCAAAACAACAAAAAGCAGAATCTCCTTTGGTTTCACAGGCCAACTTCTCGACATTCCCCGAATAGTGGAAAAAATTTACTCCTCTTCTGCCAGGTATACAATGAGTAATTCTTCACAAACACTCTGCTGTCTCCCACTTTTAGCACTTTGTCACAGTTTTGTCAGAATCAACTCCTGCTGGTAGGATTGCATGGTTACTATGAAAAGGTCTAGGTTGTTTTCTCATAGCCAGGTTTAGAGCATACACATAATATACCATTTTAATTAACTCCTGCTATAAAATACCAGTCCAGTTGCTTATTTGTGCTTTCATAAAATTAGTAGTTTTTTTCCTTCTAGCTTCTCTGCTACAGCAGAAAATATCATATTTTCCCTATGTACTCTGTTCTCTAATTCTATTATTTTTTGAAACCACTCTTCTTGAGCAGTCTCTTATTCAGCCAACCTTTTCTTCATTTTGACCTCTAATTTTTGCAATTTTATCATTTCATCTGAATATCTGTTTAAAGCTTTTTCCATTCTTTCCAGCCTTTTGTTGTCCGAGTTGATATGCTTCATTAGTGTTTTGTTTAATCAGGTCTGTGTGCAGTCATCTTATACTTTCCTCTAGGTTACTGTAACTCATGGCTGCAGCTCATGCTGCTTTTTGCTGAATAGCTGCAGTACTTTTCCAAGTCAGTGTTTTTCCTCACCTGTTGTAGCTGATTTTTTTTCAGGTCCTTTATGTTTCTTTTTTTCCTGGTATCCAGGCAGTACACTTATTAACCAGTTACTGAAATTTACCCAGAAATATAAATCCACTGACTTTCTCTGCCAAATTTCTATTTTCACATTGGGAAAGCTAGAATTAAGCTGTTACTCAATATGCAGCTATCTTGGGAGTCTTAAGACCATTTCCTTTTGTTAATCTTTTCATGGGAAATCTCTATACTTCTGTTAGAGCTCATTCCACTATGGCTGCTGCCTCTTCTGGTGCCTTCTTCAAGAGGATCGACACAAATTCCATCCTTGAAGCTGTTACTTGGTCTTTAGTGCATACCTCTGTTAAGCAATATAAGTTGGATATGGTTTCCAGTGCCACAGCAGGTTTTGATGAAACCATTTTATGTGGGTTTGTTGAGGACTCTTCTCAGCCTTCCACCTCCAATTCTGTTTCTTGAGTTTTTTTTTTTTTTTTTACTCTCCCTTCTATGATGAATACTGCAAAGAGATATGCGAAAAAGTAAAGCTGTGCAAAATCTTACCCTACAGTAGATGTCCTCCTCTTCCCTGTTGCAGTACTCCCTCCCTCTGACCCTCTCTTGTTTGTTCTACATTTTTTCCTTCAGGATCTGCATGGACTCATTTGTCCTATGGTGACTGTTCTCTTCTAGGACAATTCAGTTCTAGGTAGTTGCATCCATATATCACTTTTATGCTCTGTTCTGTGAAGGGAGCAGTAATTTGATGTATGACACACAATCTTTTTTAGGCTTTTTCATACTGGCTAAGCATCAGGCTACCCTGGTCAGAATTTCCCTTGTATGACTAATACTGCAATAGTGAAGAGAAGGACATCTACTGTTATGGTAAGATTTTACACAACTGTACTTTTGTTTTCTGTTTCTAGACTTTTTTTTGAAACATTTCTATACGTATTGCTTCAACCTGTGTTCTCCTTCAGACTTCTGCAAACTTGACAGTTATCAGGTTGTTTAATACTATTTTTACCCTACAGTGTTTCATTTGTTCTAAATTCTTTCAAAGTCCTGCTTTTCTTAAACACTTTCAAATGCATCTGGTCTACCTGTTCTAGTTTATAGGAAGCCATGTTTTACAATGATGTTGCAATATAATCTGCTTACTGCTCAGCCACAAAAATTCTTCTTTCCAATGTCTTCTACTTCCCCGATTTTGTTACTTTGCTGACATCTAGCCAGTAGCCAATTTTCTCCCCAATTTATAATTTTTAAGCAATTTCTCAGTTGTCATAATAATGCAGCTCTAATTAATATGCTGCCCAGTTGTCATCTTCATCCCAAACTGAATCTGACTAATCTGGAACAGAGTTAGGGCTTAATCCCTCTGCCCTTTAGAGTCAACTACAATAAGAATGCATATTTGAAGAAAAAAAAAACACTTCAACCTACAATTTCACCCTCTTCTAATGTTTCTCATCTCCATACAATATAGTTTCCACTACAGTTTACTTACCATAAGCCAATTTGTACTTCAAATAGTACTTCATACAAATATAACTTAATCTTTTTGATTTGAAATCAAAAAAGGAAAACCCACCTCATTTTATGCATCTGAGTGACACACTGGGAACACAGGAAATCTATAGATTTCCTCCAAGATATTGTCCACAAACTTAAATAAGCAGTCCTCAGTCTTGCTAACAGCAGCAGCTGCTATTAAAACATATGCACACAGTGTTTCAAAACTTCTCCAATGCCTATGCTGCAGACAAGTGAAACATGCACACAGATGACCACAATTGTTTTGGAAAGTGATCCAGTTGCTGGAGGCAATCTTTTCTGTAGGTGCAACATCTTTCAGACAGTGATGTTCCAATCTTAAGCACAGCAATCTATAAAGTACAGTTGTGTACACTTACCATAAATGTAGATGTTCGAGTGTATTCACTGTTGCAGTCATTACATTCGGGTAATCTGCTGGCAGGTTGCCTACAGTCAGCCTGAATAACAAAGTCTTGGGTCCTGCGTCAGTTGCTGTCTCTTCTTCCATGACGTCAGGTCATCAGGGGTATAAAACATGCAGCTGATGCCATTTTAATCAGTTTTTCTTGCCCCAGATGTCAGGTGCCCCCAAATGGGGAGCACAAAAATATATATTTTATATATATATATATATATATATATATATATATATATATATATATATATGCATGTAATTTAGAACACAAAAAATATACCTCCAACTAAAAGCAAATACACCAAAAAGGCTTTTGAGCATAGTAAAGGAAAGAAGAGGTATAATAAGAAAGAAAAAGGGGGCTGGTGGGTGGGTAACCCAGACTGCAACAGTGAATACACTCGAACATCTACATTTATGGTAAGTGTAACACAACTGTACTATGTTCTTCATGTTTCACTGTTGCAGTCATTACATTTGTGTAGAATCCCAAAGCTATGGTTGGAAGGATGGAATTATACAGCATTAGGAGCAGCTATAAGGCCCTGCAGGACAGCAGTGGCAAAGCCTGCCCTGGATTTAGAAAAGAGAGGTAAATTGTAATGTTTGGTGAACGTATGAACTGAGCTCCAAGTAGCAGCTTCTAGAATGTCTCTGGTAGGAACCCCTCTGAGAATTGCTGCAGAAGTAGATGCAGCCCTGGTGGAATGGGATCTGATCCCCTTGGGGACGGGTTTACCATGGTGCATGTAGCAGAAACGAATACAATGGCTTATCCATTTTGAAATAGTCTGCTTTAAAATAGCCTTTTCCTCTGCCCCTTCAGCAAATGCCACAAGTAGTTGCTCAGACTTTCTTAGAGATTTTGTCCTGTTTAAGTAGAATCTTAGTTTTCTGTGTACATCCAATGAATGCAGAATCCACTCCCCCTTGTTCTGCAGATTTGGGTAAAAAAGTTGGCAGATGAATGGTCTGATTAAGAGCCACACTGGATACCACCTTAGGCATAAAGGATGGATTGGTCCTGAGGGCCACCCTGTCCAGATAAAAGATAATGAAGGCTCCACTGCCATGAGAGCCTGTAGTTCTGAAATCCTTCTAGCTGAAGAGACTGCTAAAAGAAAGGCGGTCTTCCAAGAAATAAATTTTATGTCTGCAGTGGCAGCTGGTTCAAAAGGAGGTTGGGTGAGTTTTCCCAGCACAAAATTGAGGTCCCATGCAAGAGATGGTGCTCTCTTGGGAGGTCTCAAATTTTTGGCACCTCTGAGGTATTGCTTTAGCAGGGGATGAGAAAAGAGAGGAGGCTCTATGTGGTAATGAGCTGAGATGGCAGAGGCATGGATTTTTATAGAAGAAAAAGATAGGCCCTTGTGAAGTATCTCAGTTAAATATTGCAGAATCTGAGGAATATTGGGCATTACTGTGTTTATTTCCTTGTGCTTGGTTCCAGGCACAAAATCTTTTCCATTTATCAGCATAAGATTTTCTACTACTAGGCCTTCTAGCCTCCAAAATGACATCCATCACAGGTTTACTGAGAGATGTGACTGGTGAAATTAGTTGATTAGCCATGCTGCAAGATTCAGAGTTTGGAGCTGAGTGTGCAGAATTTGATAGTTCTGCTGAGACAGTAGATGAGGTGTCTGAGGCAGGTACCACGGAGGAAGGTGTGACATATTCTGTAGAAGTGGATACCAGTGTTGGCGAGGCCATTCCGGAGCAATCAGAATCATTTTTGGTTTTTCCTGTCTGACTTTTAGTAAAACCTTGGAGAGCAGATGCAGAGGGGGAAAGGCATAGACTGAGGTTTTTCCATCTGAAGGATAGAGCATCCACTTTCCATGCTTTTTTGTGATGAACTCTTGTGCAGAAGTTGTCTAACTGGTAGTTTTGGGGAAAGGCAAAAAGATCTATGTCTGGGCTCCCCCATTTTCGTGCCAACATGTTGAAGATTTGTGGATTCAGTTTCCATTTGTGTGGGTCCATAAGGTTTCTGCTTAGTTCATCTGCCAGAGTATTTTGCTTTCCTGGCAGGAATTGAGCTTGTAGATGTATTTGGTATGTCAAGGCTGTGTTCCACATGGCCATGGCTAGTCTGCAAAGGGGGTAGGAGTGGGTACCCCCCTGCTTGTTTATGTACTACATAACTGTGGTGTTGTCCATCTTTATCAGTAGTTGCCCTGGATGAAGAAAGTCCTTGAAGGCTGTCAGGGCATTCTGTACAGCTAGCATTTATTTCCGGCTGATATGTAGATGCATTTGATTTGGGCTCCATTCGCACTGAATGCATCACCCTGCCAGATGCCCCCCCCAAGCATAGTCTGATGTGTCTGTAGTCAGGGTTTGGGTGGCAGGGGGTAGAATGAATGACAGTCCCTTGTTTTGGGGACATGCCTCTGCCCACCATAAGGAACTCCTGTTGCAGGCAAGGAATGAGAGGAATCATTGTTTTCAGGCTGTGACAATGTTAACTCCATAAGTGTTTTAGATACCACTGAAGTTTCCTCATATGCAGTCTTGCATATGGAATTAGTAGAATGCAGGAAGCCATGAACCCCAAAGCCTACAGAATTTGTCTTGCAGATAGCTGGGTTTTTGTGGCCACTTGTTTGAAGTATGTCATCAATTGAATTTGTTTGTCTGGCATGAGGTAAGCCTTCTGGGCAGTTGTATTCAAGCGTGCACCCAGGAATGTTAATTATTTGAGTTATGATTTCTTTCCGTTTATGGTGTACCCTAGGCATGTTAGAGGCCTTTTTACAAACGCCAGATGTTGTAGAAGAGTGTCCTTTTTTTCTGCCTGAATTAGACAATCATCCAGATACAGATAAATTTGAATGTTTCTTTGTCTGCAAAATGCAATCACTGGTGCCAGGCACTTTGTGAAGACCCTGGGCGCAGTAGATAAGCCCAAGGGCAGTGCAGACAACTGGTAATGCAAATAGCCTGCTTTGAAGCGGAGGTATCTTCTGCAAGATTCCCTGATTGGGATATGCAGGTAAGCCTCTTTTAAGTCTAGAGTTACCAACCAGGCATCCTTGCCTAGCATAAGGCAGTAACTGTTGTAGAGTCAGCATTTTGGAATGTCCAGGAAGGTATTTAGAATGGATAAGTCCAGAATTGGACACCATGATTTGTCTTTTCTGGGTACCAGGAAAAGTCTTGAATAAAAACCTTGTCCTTTTTCTTTTTCTGGTACTGGTTGAAGAGCCCTCATATCCATGAGGGACATGACTTGTTTCTGGGCCTCTTCCCACTGATTTGGAGGCAGATCTGGCCATCTGTTTGGAATTGGCAACATGTGGAAATGAAATCTGTATCCCTGGGATACTATATTTAAGACCCACTTGTCCTGGGTAATTAGATGCCAATTTTGAGCATGAAGTGCTAGTTTTCCCCCCAAAGGGGCTGCCAAAAGATAAGTGCTTGGAAATGGCAGAGGAAAGTCATTGAGACTGTTTACCATGGGGGGGGTGCTTTGCTACTTCCAGATTTGGAGGTGGAGGCACCCCCATTGTTTTGTTCGATAAGTTGCTTGTGACTGAAACCTGGAGCCTTTGGAGTGTCTGGATTTGACCTGAGTGGCTCTGTTGGATACTGGAAAGGACCAGTTCTTAGTAGGCCAGTGCCTACTGAACCTGGGTGGCTGTACTTGTAAGAAATCTTTTACAGTTTGCATAGATTTAGCTTTGTCTTCCATCTTTTTCAAAACTTCTTCTGCCTTATTACCAAATAGACTGTCCTGTTGTAAAGGAGCATCCAACAATTTAGCTTTAAGATGATCAGGCAGATTTTGCTCCTTGAGCCAAGCATGCTTTCTTATCACAGATCCAGTTATGGCGGCCTTGCAAGAGGCCTCCAAGGAATCAAAACCACATTGCAAAGTATGCTTTCCAACTTGTTCAGCTGAATGCAATAAATCCTGTAACTCTCTATTTTCCACACAGTCAGAAATCAACATCATTTTCTGTTTAAGTAAGCCCATGACATGCTGTTGATTTTTAAGCATATGAAATTGACAGTTTAAAGCCCTAATAGCCAGGCTTGCAGACGTATAAACCTTCTTACCCCATCTATCCAGCGCCCTGGAGTCTCTATCAGAAGGGATAGGATTTTTAGCAGTAGAAGCCTTAACACCCTTGGGACCCTGAGAAATTGTTTCAGGGTCAGCAGTAGGGTTTTTGAAAAGAAAGTTGTGGGAGTCAGGAACCCTGTAATATCTGTCTGGCTTAATAAGAGCCAGAGGCAGGGAATCAGGGGCCATTTTGGATTCTGAAAAAACATCATCAACGTCTAGAACAGGAGGTATAGCCAAAGGCCTATGCTGAGGAAGAAGGAAAATCCCTAAGCCTCTTTTTGGATTCTGAAAAATCCTGACTCTCCCAATGAAAATGTTCCCTTAAGGTATGCAAAGTTTCTCCAAAAGAAAAATCCTCAGGAGGAGAAGCAGAAGGGATGGATTCTTCTGCATCAGAGTCCTCATAACGGGGAATAGAAAATTCCTGATCAGAAAAGGAATCAGAAGAAATGGAATCCTGATCTGAAGATTCATAATCAGTGCCTTGCCTAGGCCTCTTAGCAGGAGGCGGTTGGGAACCCCTGATCAAGGTAATTAAATCCTCAGCCATTGTGATCATTTGTTTTTTAGGCATAGAGGCCTGAACACATGGCTCATGTGTCGGTTTTTTAGAAATAGAAGTTGGTTTTGGCCTTGTTTTTGATGATGGAGTCAGTTTAATAGACAAATCTTTAGGCCTGAAAACACCCTCAGAAGCCGGTGCCTGCTCAGCTGTTCCAGACCCATCCAAGGGAGAGACATCCACGGGTTCAGTACTTGAAGAATCTCGCGACATACCGGACTCCGAATGGGTCTCGGTAGAGGCCTGCGAATCAAAAGTAGCGAGCATCAGGGGCTGCGAAAGTACCAGCTAACCGGCGACTGGCTTAGGAGAAGCTTCGTCGTCGGTTTTGGACCTCGACTGTCTGTCTCTGTCTTTTTCTTTGCTTTTTTTGTGAATTCCGGTAGTCGGATTACTATTCGACATTTTAGGATAGTTAAATCTTCATCCAAAGTATTTAGAAGCAAAAATATACCAACACTTAATAGTGTGTTGGTTAAATTTAGCACAAAACCGACAGCAAGGCATGTCGTGGTCAGGGCATAGGCAAGGAATACAGTACAAATGAAAATCCTTATGAGGTATTTGCTTCCCACAAGTAATACAATTGCTAACTTTTACTGACATCGGTAAGGAGCAAGAAAAAGTTTCCCCAACGGGGTACTTAGCTTCATGCTGAAGACTTCAGTTCTGAGTTGGCCGACCAGCACTTGCGAACTGCTTCTGCTTCAGGCACCACATGGCAAGAAAGACAGATTAAAATGGCATCGGCTGCATGTTTTATACCCCTGATGACCTGACGTCATGGAAGAAGAGACAGCAACCAACGCAGGACCCAAGACTTTGTTATTCAGGCCAACTGAGGGCAACCTGCCAGCAGATTACCCGAATGTAATGACTGCAACAGTGAAACACGAAGAACATCTACTCATTTGTCATGCTCTAGTATTATGGATTCAGTAAAGCGTTAGTATGCTACTATGTAACAGAGGGTATAGCAATACAACAGCAGTGGGAAAATGTAATGCAGGAAGACACTTATGTTTCAAGGAAAATATTACCACAAACTAAAGAACAGAAGGTTGTCATCTAATTTTGAAAGAGTACTGTGCTGCTTTGTAAAAAAAAATAAAGTAGCTTTACTGAACTTCAGGTACAATCATGACTTCATGTGTGACAATCAGGAAGAAGAAATGCATTTGCACTTTCAAATCAACATGCAGTATTTGTTTTTGAGTTAACACAAATATTTCACTGAAACTTGTGCAAATGACAATTTCCCCATGACAAGAATTACAATGTTAAGGCCTACCTAGGCTCTTCGAGCATAAATCTCACTGACACCTATGTTTTTGCTTGAATTTTCCCCAAATACCCTCTCATGAAACACTCTACTAAACTGCCACCTGAAGGTTTCACTTCTGCCACCTGCTCTGGGCCTTTCCTCAAGTTCAAATCCACAACTGCTGCCTTATCACCTGAACTTTCTTGTACTCAATAACTTATCTTAAATCTGCTCTATCTCCATGTCCCCCTAAGCTTACTTTGAATAACCTTAGGATAAGCTGCAGTTGATCAGGCCATAGTTTTTTACAATTTTTCCTGCACTTCAGCAAAAGTACAAAGACCTATGCAGTTCCAAAAGATGCAGTACCAATTAACTATATCCCACTCAATTAAATCTGCAACAGTGGGTCTAGGTCAGAAATATACTGGCTGTTCTAGTAGACATGTAGAACAATTTGAAAAGGTGCTGTCACAAAAATAAATCTGAACTGCCTAGATCTAGCTGCATACCTAGGAGCCAGTAAGTTCCTATTCACATTCCATGGGGTACTTCTGGTTTTAAATCCCTTTCCCATAAAAATCTACATTTGTTAGTGTTTTTATATCACAGGCTGACCAGAACAGAATGCAACAAGTCTCTTCTAACACAGAGTCCTCCCTTGGTTTAACTTAACCAAAAAGGGTCTTCCTCCCTAACCTTTTTTATAATCTTCTTTAGGTTACTTATAACCCACTCAGAAAAGTCCAAGTATGCTTGTCAAACTAGGTTCATTAATGAAAAACTCTCTCTCATGTCGCCGGCTTCTCTTTCCAACAGGTGCTCTGAATAAGCTACCCCAGACAACTGATGCAAGAACCTACAGATCAAAGTGACAAGCATCCCCCAGAAAGCTCAGTCTTCCAGTACAAGGTTATCTTTTCCTTGAATGCCCAGCTTATGAATTGAGACAAAGGTCTCCCTCAACCCTAAAATGTAAAATATAACCCATGCATACGACTAGCATTTTACCAATAAACTAGCCTTTCTTAGTAAGGAATACTCTAAGCAATCTATGTATCAGTTTTAAACAGGCAGGTCTACTGTAGAACTCAAACCGTCTGAGGACTACCATTACATGATAATGGATGACGCAAACAATTCTTGGTTACAAAATGTGGTCAAGCTGCCTTCTTAGAGAAAGGCAGAAGGTAAAGGGAATACAGGCAATCTCTGTGCTGCAGAGGTAAAATGTACCAGTATACAAGACTCTACAATGAGATTCAAACTATGTTTTGCTGCAATCACTGTCTGTTAATTCTGCAGATGTCAGTTTGTTACTTTTTATCGTAAAAAGGCACAAGATTAGAATTGCTTAAAGCAAACCTGGATAATAACCTCTGAGGGAACAATTTACTCTGCCACACTGGTTTTCATCAAATTAGATGATCATTAGATCATGGCTGCAAGTAGCTTGAGCTATATGGGTTACAACCTGGACAGGATACAATGACTGGCCACCCTCCAAAGCTTTAAGGCACACTTCATGCACCCAGACTCTTGATGGCTTGAGTGGTCATCAAGAAAAAACAGAAGTCTGGCTGCCAAGCCTTCAAAGATTTCCTGAAGCTCGAGTGCTCTTCCTGTAAGCTTACAAGGATTGGTGATCAGCTAACAATATCCATTGCAAGGCAGATAAGTTTCTTTCATGGAAAAACCTGTTAACTTTTTTTTTTTTTAAGAAAAATGGTAAGTTTGTTAAAGAAATCCTATCACAAGGTTTTATTGTTTTGGCAGTCACAAAACATTGTCAGTTGAATCTACTACATTTTAATTTAATGTAAACTTTTGTATCTGATGCTATCCGTGTCATTATTGATCATGGATGGGTCATGGATCCAAACTGGTAGATTGAGCAACAGCTCCTGAGCTCAAGCTCATCCCCTCTCAAGAATCCCAGCTACCCATAATCCGCAGATCTCGTTTGCCACGAATTGTGAGTGTACGCATCTTCTGCAGATCTAACTCAACTTTCAGATAAGTAGTTTAAAATTATTTTTTCTCTTTTGTGCCTCTTTAGTAGTTAGTCTTTTAGGCTAGTTATAGTTTTCCTACCCTCCATTAGTCATTGGTGCGGCCCCTTAGGGTTTTTCCCCACCTTTTTCCTTCTAGTTTGTTTCCTACTTTCTTTTCCCTTTTCTTTGGGTTAGGGAGAGTGTGTGTGTGCTGGGGGGTTTATTTTTTGTGTTGGGGTATGCCTGACAAACCCTCAGGTTTTATACACTGCTCCTCATGCGATCAGAAGTTTGCTCCCACCATTACGCATGAGGAGTGCATCTACTGTCTACGAGAACCCCATTTAGTGGTTGAATGCGACATTTGTACAGGATTCAACCCAAGGGCTCTTCTAGACCATAGAAACAAGCTTCTGTTAAAAGGGCTAGCTAAGGGGGGTCCCCCTGGTCTTAGGCTCCCCATCCAAAGCCTCATCAGATCCTAAGAGGAAGCCATCTTCCTCTCAGGACTCCCCTTGTAAATGTTCTTCGCTGTCAGAGCCCTGTGCCCCAGATCCAAGCCCAGCCACGGGGGCGTCAGCTCTGGGTCCTTCAGCCCCCTGAGCCTTGGCTCCCTCAGTTGGATCCGAATCCTTGGAGGACCTCGAATCCAATTGGGTCCAAAACCCCCTCGGGTCAGACAGGCCTGTTGGATCCGTCCATGTGGTCCTTGGGGCATTTGGATCCATCCAGGCCATGGGATCTGATGGCTTCTTTGGAGCCCATAGTTGTTATTGATCTTCCGGATGCTTCCAAAGTATCGGATCCGAGGCAGTCCAGCAGGTCCCACACACTACCCATTCAGGCCAGTCTTCAGTTTCCTCCCAGTCTACTAGGAGTTTGCTCCCATCTGACATGGACAAGATGATGAGCAGCTCCCTCAAAGATCAAATGGAATTTGCTTGCTTCCAATCCCCTAGCCACTTGCCCCTCACCCATTTCAGAACTCCTTTCTTTCCATCTGACTCATATGAGTTCTGCTCCCCAGGGTCAGAGCTTGCCTATGGCTAGGTGGTCGGTGTTGGGTAGTGTCCCCACTCCCACACCCCCTGGTTCCCTGGCTGGGTCACCCCTGTTTCCCTTAGGGCTGGCTATGCCTAGGCTCTGAGAGATTTGTGGGGCCACCGAGGGGTAGGATCTGGTCTGGAGTTTTCACACCGTTACTTTACCATGGGGGCATCTGCTTTGGATAGCTAGGGACAGATGATATTTGGGGCCATCGGTACTGTGTTGGGGTCCCCCTCCTGTCCCAGTTGGTCTTTACCAGTGGGGTGAGGGTGAGGCTTCTTCCAGTCCATCAGCCTTCCGGGCAATGGACAGGACCATCTCCAGTTTGTTGGAAGCCTCTACCTCGCTTCTGAACCCACCTTTGCCTGGTTCTGCTTTGGGAAGCAAGGCTTCATTATTGGTTTGGGGTCAGACTTCCTGGGATCGCCTTCAGTAGGGCATTATTCCCCTGGGGGTAGCCTCCTCCTCAGAGTCTTCCCCAGAGCCCATGGTGGAAGAACCTCTTGGGAAGAGGACATGCAAGAGGAGGCACCTGGACTCCCCTCGAGAGTCCCTCACCGAGGACATGGATTTTGAGGAAGTGGATGGGTCCCACCGACTACCATCTGAGGTGTCCTTTGGAGACATACTTGACATCCTGAAAGAGTGGGGCAGTTGGTCTGCTGCCACCCCACCCTCAGGGGAATCCATGTTCTTGAAGGCATTCGGGGAGGCCCATCTTCCTCCTGGGTGTCTCCCCCTGTGAATGAGCTACTCCAGCTTATTGCCAGCAGAGAGTGGAAGGAGCCGGACACAGTAGAGCCAGTTCCCAAGAGAGTGGACAAGTTTCTAAGTCCACCAAAAGACAAACCTTTTTGCAGTAAGAGTGTCCCTGTAGATGCTACTGTGGTTACCGCAGCCATCAAGAAAGAGCTTGTGGAACACAGATCTACGGTCCCTCCCCTTAATAGAGAGTCACGGGTGATTGACCATTTTGGGAATCATGCATACACCTCAGCTAGCTTCAGACTTCTAATTGTATGTCACATTTCACATGACTGCAAAGGGATTTGGTGTCTGAGCTTTCCTCTTCCCTTTCAGAGCTATAGCCTCCAGAAAGCCTTAAACTGTTCTCTCCGAAGCTTTCCACCCTCACATCCCTTGCTAATGCCTTGATGAGGTTAATCTCAAATGCGGTTGTGGCCACCTCTCAAGCAGCAGGCACAGGCATTGGTATAAGGTGCCATGCCTCGCTTCACCTTTGTAGGTTTGCGGACAACTTCAAGGCATCCTTTTACTAATGACTCATTTGACGGATGTACTTTGGTCCTTCGGACAAGGAAACACTGACCTGAAGTAAGCAGGAGGGAAAGACCTTGTCCGCAGTAAGAATCAAGATTTCTACTCCCAATGTTCCTTCTCCAAGACTCAGAAGGGTATTTAGAAGCTTTGGTTCCAGATGGCTCAGTCTTCTTTCCAGGATGCTCCTCAGGAATCCTCTTCTTCAGGCAGGGGAAGGGGATTTGATGGCAGACGCCATCCCAGGGGTAGAGGATGTCCGCAAAATCAGGGCTTCCAAGAACCCTTCTTGAAGTTTCCACAGCAGTCCTGAAGCACTACCCTGGAGGCAGTCAGGGGCCATATCTCCCTGCACCCCCAGGCTTGGGCTGCTATTACCTCAGACCAATGGGTACTAAGCACTGTGTCCAGGGGATACTTGATAACCTTCGATCACCCCCCAATCTAAAAGTCACTCCCAGACATTCCACCTTACCAAAGGGAGTTAGCTCTCACAGAGGTTCAAGACCTTCTTCAAAAAAGAGCCATCCAGGATGTACCAACAGGACAATAAGGATCTGGTACTTACACTCACTTCTTTTTAGTGCCCAAAAAAACAAGGGACCTGCATCTCATTCTGGACCTCAGGACGCTGAAGTTCTGGATGGTTACTATTCAGTCCATTCTTCCTCTTCTGTGCAAGGATGATTGGATGTGCTCAGTAGATCTGAAGGATGCATACTATCACAAAAATCTACAGGTGCTCCAGGAGATTACTGTGCTTCCAGCTGGGGCCAATCATCATCAGTTCAGAGCCCTGCCCTTTGGTCTCACCTTAGCCCCTTGGGTCTTCACCAAAAGTACAGCAGTGGTAGCAGCCCATCTCCAGCTTCAGGGCTTTCAGGTTTTCTTGTACTTGGAGAATTGACTCTTCAAGGCTCCCACAAGGCATCTTCTCAATCTAGCCACAAATTACACACACAGCCTATTTCAAAATCTGGGCATTACTATCAACGTTCCCCCCTGTGTCAGAGGGTGGAATTCATAGGGGGGCTTCTGAACACTGTGTTGGAGACTGCAGCTATTTTCCCATGCAGGGTAGATGCGATCCAGAAACAAGTCCTCCTACAGAATCAGGACAGTACCCCTGCCCACCTAATACTTCAAGTCCTTGGTTTTATGGTGGTGGCTATTCACCTGATTCCCCTCACCAGGTACCCCATGCGAGTGCTTCAAAGGACCCTTGCAGTACAGTGATCGGCTCATCTTCACCCTATGTCCATAGGAATCTGGATATCTCGAGTCTGCCATTGTCAGAGTGGTGGCTCCGGTCAAAGGATTTTCTGCTAGAGTGACCCTTTTGTCTTCTGCAAACCCAAGCCCCAGTGACCAAAGATGCCTCCCTGTTGGGGTGGGGTGGGGTGGACTGGGCATTTTCAGAGAAGGATGGTCCAAGGCACCTGGTCCCCCCTCGGAGACCAAGTTGCACATCAATGTCCTAGAGATGAGAGCTGTCCTGCTATCATTGCAAGCCTTCCAGGACTATCTCCCTCTTGGGACTGTGGCAATTCAGACAAACATGGCAGTAGTATGGTACTCAACAAAAAGGAGGGGAGATTATCATATCCATTGTGCAGAGAGGCCATGAGTGTGTGGGAATGGGGGATGTCCTCCAGGCTCTTTCTTCTTGCAAAGCATCTCCCCAGTGATTCCGGTGTGTTGGCAGACAAATTCAGCAGGCTATCCTGAGTCCCCATGAGTGGTGCCTGAACCAGTCAGTGGCAAGTCAGATTTTCGACCTGTGGGGTCTTCAGTTATGTGATCTGTTTGCATCCCTGAATAGTCACAAATGCAGCAAATACTTTGCCCTGATCCCCCCACTGAAGTGGTTTACCAAAGGACAGTCTGATTTACAATTGGCCACTAGGACTCCTCTATGCCTATTCTCCAATGCCCCTCATTCCCAAAGTTTTACAGAAAGCCCATCACCTGAAGGCTCACCTCATCCTCATTGGCCCCTTCTGGTTTCATCAGAGGTGGTTCTCCCTCCTCTGGTCCCATCTGAAATATCCACCCTGGACATTAGATCCAGCCCAGGATTTCATCTCCCAGTCAGGCCAAGCTGCCTTCTCCAGTGAAGGACATAATTTTGGCAACTCAGAAACCTTCTACTAGAAAGGTTTATTCCAGCAAATGGAAAAGGTTCTGTCTTTGGGTTCATCAGCAGCATATTGATCCATTTCCTGTTCCAGACATTTGGTTGCTCCATTCCTCTCTGTTTCAGCAAGGAGTGAGCTTCTTTATGATTCTAAATTTCACCTAAGTTATAGCCCCATGTTTTTTTCTAGGCTCTGCATGGTCTTTCTTAAGGGTGTGTTCTTGCTCAAGCCTCCTTTCAAAGATCCATCTCCTCCTTGGGATCTCACTTTGGTTCTGCAGTCCCTGACACAACCCCCCTTTGAACATGCTGTGAAATGTGATATTATGTTTCTATTTTGGAAGACAGCATTTTTGGTGGCTATTACCTCTGCCAAGAGGGTTTCTGAATTGCAGGCTCTTTGCATAAAGCCTCCCTTTATGATTTTTCACAAGGATAGGGTTTCTCTCAGGACCAATCCTTCATTCATTCCTATAGTAGCCTCCGAGACTAACCTTAGTCAGTTCAGCTTCCCATCTTTTTTTCCAATTTTTTGAACAAAGGAGAGTACAAACTACATTGTCTAGATATACATAGGCAGCTATGTTTCTGTTTGAAGAGGGCTGAGAGTTTTCAAAAATCAGATCAGCTTTTCTGAGCCTTCTCTCAGGCCAGGAAAAGTAGGGCCATTTCCAAAGTGTCAATTTCAGGTTGGATAGCTTGTTGTATAGGTATTTACGAAAACAATCCCAGGGATCTCCCCAGGCCTATTAAAGCTCCTTCTACTAGCCTGGTGGCTACCCTCTTTGGCCTTCTGGGCTAGGACTTCCTTGGATGATATTTGTGCTGCTGCCACTTGGTCAAATCCCCATACCTTTGTAACATTACAAGTTGGATTTGGTGTCCAGCGGTAGAGCTTCCTTTGATTCTTCTGTGCTCTAGCATGTCCTTGAGAACTCCCAGGGTTATGAATAGCTGTGGAATTTGACCCATCCATGATCAATAATGACACGGATAGCATCACACAGAGAGTCATGTACTTACTATAAATTGGAATCTGTGCTATCCAGTGTCATTATTCGTCACGTTCTCACCCTCCATCCCCCTCCTTCTGGTAGCCAGGGGGATTCATGGAGTAGGTTTACCCTGGGTATCACTTCTGTGTCACTGTTAGACAGAGGCACAGTATACTAACCTCGAAAAAGGGCATAGCAAAATTAATTTAAAATGGGCGGCGAAAACCAAACACACTGGCTAGGCTTATAAATGCCCTAGGGCAGATAGCCTAGTATGAACATATGAACCTATGGTGTGTTTGGATCTGCTGTTCCTTGTTGTGGACAGTTTCACTGTCCTGATGTTTATCTAGCAAACTCAGTCTGAGGATTATGGGTAGGAGGGAAGGAGCTCGAGCTCAGAAACTGTCGCTTATTCTGCTGGCTCAGATCAGAGGTCAAATCCATGACCCATCCATGATGATTGAAGACACTGGATAGCACAGATTCCAAGCTATGGTAAGTGGGGTCTTCAGTTATGTGATCTGCTTGCATCCCTGAATAGTCACAAATGCACAGTATACTAACCTCGAACTGTCTTTTTAACTCTACTTTTAGGGCTGGAGCAAGTGTGATTTCTGCTGGTCACAGTTTATTTTTTAGAAAAAAAATTCTAGCACTTGACTTTTGCAGACTTTTCTTGATATTAAATGGTATTGGGCTGCTTCTCAGCTCAAGCATGGAAGACCTATCTTACTGCTTCCTAAATTCTTCCACTGGACACAAAACAAATTTACTAAAATAGCCTTTGCCAGTTTAGCAGGCTGCTGCTTTGCTGCAGCCACAGAAAGGTGACTCTGCAGTGGCCATTTTAGGTTCCAAAGACCACTCATCTTTTTACCCAATTCCCTCTGTTGTAGTCCTTCATCTACTATGGCTCATGGGGTAGTCAAATACTGTGTGGGCATTGCAGAAATTACAGTTGTTTGAGACTTACCATAAATGTAGATGTTCGAGCGTATTCACTGTTGCAGTCATCAGCTGTGGGTTATCGCTGCTGTGGTAACCCTCAGCCGCCGCGAATACCAGAGTCAGTGTTTTTTTGCATCAGCTGCCGTTGCCTGTAGTCTGACATCAGATTGTCAGTACTATAAAGCAAGGCAGCCGATGTCATTGCTTCAGTTTTTCTTGCCCTAACCCATCAGAAGCACAAGGTAATAAGAAAAAGTGGTCCTGGTGGCAAAAAGCCACCGTGGGAAGCTTATGTCCCCCTAGGGGAAGATGCTATATGGGAGATGGAGAGAGGGAAACCAGGACTGCAACAGTGAATACACTCATGTATCTGCACTTATGGTAAGTGTACACAACTGTACTATGTTCTTCGTGTTTCACTGTTGCAGTCATCATCTGTGGGAGGATTCCCAAAGCTGAGGAGAGGGGTGCAGGATAGGTTAGAGTCCTAGGCATGGGTCTGCAGGCCCTGCATTGGCAAACCCTGCCCTAGACTTAGAAAAAAAGAGGTAGGTGGTAATGCTTTGCAAAGGTATGGACAGAGGTCCAGGTGGCAGCTTCCAAGAGGTCCCTGGTGGGGACTTCTCTGAGGAAGGCTGTGGAAGTGGAGGCTGTCCTAGTGGAATGGGTACGGATAGACTTGGGGAGGTTCCCATCTAGTCTGTGACAGAAATGGATACAATGTGATATCCATTTTGAAATTGTTCATTTGGAAATGGGCTTCCCCTCTGCCCTAGGGACAAAGCTGACAAGTAGTTGGTCTGTTTTTCTGAATGGTTTAGTATGGTCCAGATAGTATCGCAGTTCTCTGTGCACATCTAGTGAGTGTAGAATTATTTTCCCCCTTGTTTTGAGGGTTGGGAAAGAAGGTGGACCTTGTTGAGGGTCACATCAGATACCATCTTGGTCATAAAGGAGGGGTTAGTCCTCAGGGAGACCCTGTCTGCATGGAAAATGATGAAGAGCTCAACAGCCATCAGAGCCTGAAGTTCTGATACCGTTCTGGCTGAGGAAATAGCTAGTAGGAAGGCAGTCTTCCAGGAGAGGTATTTTAATTCTGCAGAAGCAGCAGGTTCAAAAGGCAGTAAGGCTAGTTTTTCTAGAACATAATTCAGGTCCCAGGGTGGCATGGGAGGTCTGATATTAGAAGCCCCTCTGAGGAATTGCTCAATCAAAGGATGAGAGAAGAGGTGGGGGTCTGAATCGTAATGGGCAGAAATGGCTGAGGTATGTATTTTAATAGAGAAGAGAGAGAGGCCACTATTGAGCAACTTGGCTAGGTAATCCAAGATAAGAGGGATGGAAGGAAGTGAGGTACTGGCCCCTTTGGACTGGTTCCATGAGCAGAATCTTTTCTATTGTCTGCATATGATTTTCTGGTGCTTGGCCCTCTGGCCTCTGTGATGATGTCTAGGACCTGTTTGCTTAACAGGGACTCCTCATTAGCTTTTAAGGTATAAGCCATGCTGAAAGATTGAGACATGCTGTAAGTCTGCAGCAGTATCTTCAGTGGAAGCTGCTTGGGGGGCTCTCAGGTCAGGCTGCCGAGTAAGGGATACCAATGCTGTCTGGGCCAATCTGGAGCAATGAGGATGGCCTTTGGTCTCTCCTCTCTTATTTTGATCAGTACCTTGGGAATAAGGGGCAGGGGATGGAACGCATCCAGAAAGAGGGAGTTCCAGGGGAAGGTCAAGGTATCCACCTTCCATGCTAGGGGGGCGATACTCCCTGGTACAGAACTTTTGCACCTGGTAGTTGAGGTGTGAGGCAAAGAGATCCACTTCCAGAGTCCCTCACTCCTGAGTGATTTGCAGAAGGATTTCCCTGTGGAGCTGCCATTCGTGGGGGCCCAGTAAGTTTCTGCTTAAGTGGTCTGGCCAGGGTGTTGTTTACCCATGGTAGGTACTGGGCAGTTAGGTGAAGACCCATGGAGGTGGCTGTAAGCCAGAAGCTCATGGCTAACCTCCACAGGGGGTAAGACTGCCCCCCCCTGTTTGTTGATGTACCATATTACTGTGGTGGTGTCTGTTTTTATAAGAAGAACCTCTGGCCTGAGATGGAGTTTGAAAGATGTCAGAGCCTTTTGTACTGCCATCATTTCTTTCGGATTGATGTACAAGTGAAGTTGCTGGGCATCCCAAATACCTTGTGTGTACCTGCCTGCTAGGTGAGTGCCCCAAGCAATATCTGAGGCATCGGTGGTGATAGTCTGGCCAGAAGGGCGGAGGAAGAAGGGAAGACCCTTGTTCCTGGCAAAGGCCTTTGCCCACCAGAGAAACTCAGCCCTTATAAATGGGATCAGAGGGAGAGAGAGGTCTCTAGGGACTGGGTGTGCTGGCACCAAAGGTTCTTTAAATACCACTGAAGCTTCCTCGTGAAGCCTGGCTAGGGGAATGAGAAGGATGCAAGATGCCATGTATCCCAGGGCTTGCAGGAACTTCCTTGCAGTGAGGTGACTTCTGGAAGCCAGCTGGGTAAAGTAGAGGGGCAGGAAGCACTGCTTTTCTGGGAATAGGAAGGCCATTTGGGATGCTCTGTCTAGCAGAGCTCCCAAGAAAATGATCTTTCTGGTGGGGTTTTGTTTTGATTTCTTCTTCTTGATGGTGTACCCTAGGGAAGTTAGGAGTGATTTGACAAAGAGAGGGTCCTGGAGCAGCATTTCTTTGGACTCTGCCTGAATGAGGCAGTCATCCAGGTAAGGGCAAATCTGTATACTTCTCTGGCTGCAGGTTGCTATGGCTGGGGCCAAGCATTTGGTGAATACTCTGGGAGCACTAGATAAGCCAAACGGCAGCAGAGAGAACTGAAAGTGCTGTGAGCCTGCTCTTAAGCACAATAATTTTCTGCATGATTCTCTGATGGGGATGTGGAGGTAGGCATCTTTTAGGCTTAGGGCCACTAGCCAGACATTTTTTTGTTAGCATAGGCAGCAGCTGCTGCAGAGTTAGCATTTTCAATCTGGAGACCACCAGGGAGGTGTTTAGAATGGATAGATCCAGGATGGGGTGGCAAGTGCCCTCTTTTCTGGGAACAAGGAATACTCTGGAATAAAAGCCTTTGTCTGCTTGATCTGAGGGAACAGGTTCTACTGCCCCCTGGGATATGAGAGTTTGGACCTGTTTCAATGTCTCTGCCCACTGATTTGAAGGAGGTAAGTCTGGGTACTTTCTTGGAATTGGGAGTTCACTGAAATAGAATTTGTAGCCCTGAGAAATTATCTTTAAGATCCATTGGTCCTTTGTTACAGAAAGCCAGTTGTCTTTGAAGAGGGAGAGCCTTCCTCCTAGATTTTGATGAGAGAAGGGGGAGGGGAGTCATTGTGTTTGCCATAGAAGGTTAGCTTAGAACTCCCAGCCTTAGGGATGGAAGTGGTCCACTGTTTGCTTCTCTGCTGGCCCTGGGATAGGGGCCTGGATGATCTGTCCCTGCAGGACTTACCTTGGCCTTGTCTGCTAGGTGCAGGGAAGGCCCAGTGCTTAGAGGGAAAGTTACTGCTGAATCTGGGAGGTTGAACTTGAAAGAAATCTTTTACTGTTTGCATAGATTTTGCTTTGTCTTCAATCTTTTTAAGCACCTCTTCTGCTTTTTTTCCCCAAACAAGCGCTCCTTGTCTAGGGGTGGATCAATACATTTAGACTTGACATGATCGGGGAGAGGTTGTTGCTTTAGTCATGCATATCTCCTAAGAACAGATCCTGTCACTGCTGCCCTGCAAGAGGCTTCTAGGGCATCATATCCACACTGTAATAAGTGTTTGGCCACTTGACAAGCAGAGTGCAGTAAATCTGCTAACTCTTTTGAATTGGCACAGTCAGGAAAAGTAGCAAACTTCTGTTTCAATTATTCCAAAGTGTGTTGTTGATATTTTAACATACGGAACTGACAAATGAGTGCTCTGATAGCTAAGGTTGGAGAGGTGTATACTTTTTTAGCCCATATGTCCAGAGCTCTGGAGTCCTTGTCAGAAGGAAGAGGATTCTTGGCAGATCTAGTCTTAGCACGTTTAGGTCCCTGTGTAATGACCTCTGGGTCTGCAGCAGGATTTCTGTACAGGTATTTGTGAGAATCCAGTACTCTGTAGTATCTGTCAGGTTTACTGGGAGCAGGAAGGAAGGCATCAGGGGTTAAGCTGAATTCATGGAAAACATCATCCGCCACTTCTAAAATAGGGGAGATGGCCAGGGGTCTGTGCTGCGGCAGGTCCAGAAACTCTCTTTTCTTGGACTGTGGGAAGTCCTGAGATTCCCATTGGAAATGTTCCCTGAGGGAGTGAAGGGTTTCCCCAAAGGAAAGGTCCTCTGGAGGGGAGGTAGAAGGGATGGATTCCTCTGCATCTGAATCCTCATTAGCAGTTAAGGGATGCTGTTTTTCAAAAACTGAATAGTCAGATTCCTCAGAATCCTGTTCTGTCATAATTTCTGGGGAAGGGTGCCTTTTTCTTTCATAAGTAGTGGCCTGACTACCCCGGATAAAGGAGAATGATATCCTCTGCCATTTTAAGCATTTTTGCTTGGGGTGGTGGAGCAGTAGCAAGATGGTGGCTAAAAGCAGATTTCCTAGGAGTGGCCTGGCTTCTAGGCATGAGAGAATCCATCAGTCTGAGAGAAACGGTAGTCGGTTGCCAAGACATCATTTTTTGTCTAGATTCGGTAGTGCGAATGGCCTCCTTGGAAGCCGGTGCCTGCGTCGCAGCTCTGGACCCAACCGAGGCAGAGACATCCAAAGACTTGGAAGACTAAGAAGATTTCAGCGGCATACTGGACTCAGAAAGGGTCGCGTAGATATCGAATCGGGCATCAGGGGCTGCAAAAGCGCCTCACTGAATTCCGGAGAACTGACAACCTGCTTACAGTAACATCGTCAGAAGGCTTAGCCTTGTGTGGTCTGCCTCTATCTTTATCTCTACGTTTTTTCGGAATGTCCACAGAGTGTTGGCTGATGGATGCCATATCGGAATGTGAAGACGGAACATGAAAATAACGGTCTACAAAAAGAGCTCTACGGCAAATGGTTCTCGCATTAAAGAGGGCACAGAACCAGCAATGGGGGACGTCATGGTCTGGGCCTAAACAAGTGACGCAGTAAGAATGGAAGTCTCGGTGTGGGATCTGCTTTCAACAGGAGAGACAATTGTTAACTTTTTCGGACATCGGTTAGTGCAAGAAAAAAGAATCTCCAATGGGCTACCTAGCTTTAGACGTTTTCAGCTGAAATTCAACTTCTGGTAGCGACCGACTGGCACTCGTGCAAACTGCTTCTGCTATGGGCTCCACAGCAGGAAAGACTGACATAATGACGTTGGCTGCCTTGCTTTACAGCACTTATGAGCTGACGCAAAAAAATACTGACTCTGGTATTCGGGGCAGCCGAGGGTTACCCTGCAGGTGATTGCAACAGTGAAACAAGAAGAACATCAACTAGTTATTCTCAGATGGAGTGGGGAATGTTTCTCTGCCTGTCCCGATTAAGATGCCCATTTCCTTGGAGGATGTCCCTGATAGAAGTTGGCTGATTCTATGGATATACCTTCTAAAAGCAGCAGATAGCCAAACATTTATCTTCCCTCTGTTACTCTAGTTAGGGAAGATTTACTAGGCTAAGTTCAGGGTCTTAACCCCTCATAGTCTAGTTCTATTGGTAAGAGAAATAAATTATTCTGTTTCTGAAAATTCTGTGTGATGAACAGGGAATGGAAACAGAACAAATTTAGTTATTTCTTCAATGGCAACTGATTCTGAGAATATTTCATATGATTTTCCCTATGAAGGAAATTTTATTTCTGAAAGGATCCTTAGAACTAATCAAAATTTTTTTTAGTAGGAAAAATGACATTCCAGTTTGAAAAATATTTTGATTTATTGTAACTGGAAATGTTCTTCATCTCACATTGCTGCACTCATAACCTGTGGGTAGTCCGCTGTCCTCGGTCGGCCCGAATACCAAAGTGTTAGGCTGGCGTCGGTCATGGTCGCTCAGATCTGACGTCAGTACGCCGTGGTACTAAAGTGCATGACCGACGCCATATCCTCAGTCTTTCTTGCCGCATGGTCCGAAGCAGAAGCAGCGTTTTGCAAGTGCCGTTCGGCATCCTGAAATTTTCGTATTCTGAGTTTCAGACCGAAGACCAAGTTGGGCTAAGTACCCCGTTGGGGAATATTTTTGTCTTTTCTTTCCTCAGTTAAATCCGGATGTCAGAAAAAGTGAATAATTGTATTTCTTGTGGGAAACAGATACCTCATAGGGATTACCACTCTCTTTGTATTCCTTGCTTGGGGCCTGAGCACGACATAGTCAGGTGTCACTTTTGTGCTAGATTTAATAAGCGCACCATTAAACGCAGGTTAGATTGTGCTAGGCTTGTCTTGATGCGGTGTAATTACAATATGCCGTCGGATCCTCCGACACCCGCTACCGCTAAGAAGCGCAAGGAAAAATCGTTAAAGTCCAAACAGGATGAGTCGTCCGTTACGGACGCCGGTTCTTTAGAAACTACGGTGGAATCTGTGGATCCAGCCGAGGTTTCAGCTGAGTCTCAGGGGGAGCCTTTAGTTTTGCAGGATGTGGCCTCTCAGGAGTCGGGTCAGGCTGAGGGGGCCTCTCAGGTTTCTGTAGTCCCTCCTTTGCATAAGGTGGTTAGGCCTTCTACTTCTGTCTCTAAGGTACCTTCCAAGGTCAGGCCTGGTTTGTCTTCCTCTGGCGTCAGCCCTAGTTCTGCAGGTTCTGTACCTAAAAAGCATATGCTGAAAATGGCAGAAGATTTAATTACCTTAATCAGGGCTTCTTTGCCTCCCCCAGATAACAGGCCTAGGGTGGCGCCAGAGGTGGAAGGATTAGAGCATTCTTCAGATTACTCGGAGTCTTCGGCTGAAGACATTCAGGATTTTCCTCCTTATTCTGATTCAGATGCAGAGGATTCTAGTCCTTCTGCTCCCCCCCCCCAGAGGATTTTTCTTTTTCTGAAACCCTGCATTCCATGAGAGAGCATTTTAAGTGGGAAGGTCAGGATTTCTCAGATTCTAGAAAGAGACTTAGGGAATTTTTGTTTTTACCACAGCATAGGCCCTTAGCTATACCCCCTGTTTTGGATGTTGTTCAGGATGTTTTCTCTGAAGCTTCCCTTAATCCTGATTCTTTGCCTCCTGCCCCGGTCAAGCCAGACAGGTATTACAGAGTGCCTGAGGCTCATAAATATTTGTATAAAAGCCCGAGAGCTGACCCAGAAACTATTAGCCAGGGACCTAAGGGTGTCAGGGCTTCTATTGTAAAGAATCCAGTTCCTATGGATAAAGATTCTAGAGCTTTGGATAGGTGGGGTAAAAAAGTGTATACCTCTTCCACTCTAGCAATGAGGGCTTTGAATTGCCAGTTTCATATGCTGAAGTACCAGAACTTTCTCCTAAGTCAGTTGAAATCTAAGGTAGATGCTTTGGCAGAGGGCATTGAGTGTAAGGAATTGCAGGATTTAGTTCATGCCTCTGATCAAGTGGGTAAGCATTCTTTGCAGTGTGGTTTTGATGCTCTTCAGGCCTCTTCCAGGGTGGCTGCCACTGGATCAGTTATTCGTAGGCACGCCTGGCTTAAGGATCAGAATTTGTCAGAGCATGTTAAAGCTCGTATTTTGGATGCTCCCCTTCAGTCTGAAGTTCTGTTTGGTTCTCCTGTGGAGTCAGTTTTGAAGAAAATGGAAGACAAAGCTAAGTCTATGCAAACAGTTAAGGATTTTTTACAGGTGCAGCCCCCTAAGTTTAGCAGAAATTGACCTACTAAGGGATGGGCTTATCCTTCTTCTGATTTACAGTCTAGGGGCAGAGCTCATGCTCAAGTTTCTTTCCGGCCTAGGATGTGGAGTTCCCCTGCACAATCTTCAGGTGAGGGCAGGGGTCAGCCTTTTCGTAAACAGACCCAATGACCTGTATCTCCAGCTGCCAGATCCCTCCTGTCTGGCAGCTCCTCTGGGAGGAAAGTTGGCACATTTCAGGAAAAATTGGCTTTTAGTCACTCAGGGCAAATTGGTGTTGGACATTATACATCGAGGCTACAAGTTTTATTTTCACACCTTGCCTCCTTTCAAAGGCATGCCAGACGTTCCTTCTCGGCAAAAGGTGGAGGCTCACAAACACATTTCTTTACTTCTCAAAATGGGGGCTATCCAGGGGGTCCCTCCATCAGAAGTAGGCCTAGGATTTTATTCTCGCCTGTTTCTTGTACCAAAGAAAGGAAACACTTGGAGACCAATTCTGGATTTGTCTATTCTCAACACATACCTGGACATTCCAAAATTCAAGATGTTAACTTTGCAACAACTTCTGCCTCTATTAGGCAAAGATCACTGGATGGTAACTTTGGATCTCAAAGAGGCTTATCTTCACATTCCTATCAGGCCCAGCTGCAGGAGGTTCCTGCGTTTCGGGCTGGGACTTTACATTATCAGTTCTCTGCATTGCCCTTTGGCTTATCTACTGTGCCCAGGGTGTTCACAAAGGTCCTGGCACCGGTGATAGCCTTCTTAAGGTTAAGGGGAATACAAATCTATCCTTATTTGGACGATTGCCTGATTCTGGCTCAAGACAAAGTCAAGTTACTTCACCATCTACAGTATGTTATGGCAGTGTTAAGGTGCCTAGGGTATTCTGTGAACGAAACAAAGTCCAGTCTAGTACCCTCTCAGGACATGTGCTTTCTGGGTGTGAGACTGAATACAGCTTCTCAGATGGCATTTTTGACCCCGGACAAACAAAGAAATCTTACCCTTTACTTCCAACAATTGTCTCTACGGTCCAGGCTGACTGCAAGGACAGTCCTTCAAGCCTTGGGGTTCATGGCATCTTGTATTCTGGTGCTTCCCAATGCCAAACTGCATATGAGGAAGCTACAATGGTATCTCAAAAGCGTATGGACTCGACACTGCCACGATTTGGACACTGTCATTCAGATGATACCTTGCATCCAAAGGGAATTTTTGTGGTGGGCTCAGGAATGTCACCTAAACAAGGGACTCTCTGTGACCCGACCAGAGGCGAGTCAGATCTTAACGACGGATGCCTCAGACATGGCCTGGGGAGCACACTTCAATAGAAAATGGGTTCAAGACACGTGGCCTGCCAGACTACAACATTTGCATATCAACATGAAGGAGATGTTAGCAGTCCAATTTGCATTGATGGCTTTCAAGGATTTACTTCACCCAGGACAAGTGTTGATTCAGACAGACAACACAACAGTCATGTGGTACATCAACAAGCAGGGGGGTACCCATTCGTACCCTCTTTGCAGACAAGCTATGATTTTGTGGGAGACTGCTCTCAGTTTGCACCTCACCCTTCAGGCAAGGTTTCTGCCAGGTGCACAGAACTCCTTAGCAGATGTTTTGAGCAGACAGATGGTGGATCCCCACGAGTGGAAATTGGATCCTCATGTCTTTCAACAGTTGACGGTGGCATGGGGGACTCCAGACATAGATCTGTTCGCTTCTCCACTGATTTACCAACTGCCAAAGTTTTGCACAAAGCTGTTTCACCCAAAAGCTTGGAAAGTGGATGCTCTATCATTCAGTTGGAACAACCTTCACGTTTATGCCTTTCCCCCTCTACCTCTCCTTCCCAAGGTGCTCCTAAAGGTCAGGCAGGACAAGTCTTGCATGATTCTGATAGCTCCAGATTGGCCACGGCAGCACTGGTACCCCCTGCTGAGGACTTTAGTACGGGAGCCTCCTTGGCCTTTGCCATTAATTCCACACCTTTTGTCCCAGGCAAGCAATCATTTCCGCAATGTCAGGATTCAGTCCCTGCATCTGACAGCCTGGCGTATTCTGTTTTAGACCCTGGGGGGTCGCAGCTTCCTCAACAAGTTTTGAATGTCATTTTGGAGGCCAGACGGCCTAGTACAAGGAAAGTTTATGCTGATAAATGGAGGAGATTTTTTCTTTGGAGCAAAACAAAGAGCTTTGATGTTTCAGTGCCTAATTTGAGTGTTTCACTTCAGTATCTTACAGAATTATTAGACAAGGGTTTGTCTTTCTCCTCTGTAAAAGTTCATGCTGCAGCCATTTCTGCTCACTATGACTGTGACCCACCATTATTCTCTCACCCTTTGTTCAAGCAATTTCTTAGAGGGGCAAAGAACATAAGACCCCCACGTAGAGCTCCTACTCCTTCCTGGGATCTCAATTTTGTGTTGGAAAAGCTCACTTTACCTTCTTTTGAACCTGCAGCTACTTCAGAGTTGAAGTTTTTGTCTTGGAAGACTGCTTTTTTGGTGGCCATTACGTCTGCTAGAAGGGTATCTGAATTACAGGCTCTAATGGCAGTTGAACCCTTCCTGATATTTCATAAGGATAGGGTCTCACTACATACTAATCCTACTTTTATGCCTAAAGTTGTTTCTAATGTGGCCTTAAACCAATCTATTCATCTGCTTTCATTTTATGCTGATCCCAAAATAAGGGGGAGAAAATTTTGCATTCTTTGGAAATTCACAGGCAGTTACGTTATTATTTGAGCAGAACTAAAGGGTTCAAGCAGTCCCAACAGTTATTCATTTCTTTTGCCTTGGGGTCTCAAGGAAAACCTGTTTCAAAACAAACTATTTCTAAGTGGATTGGGCATTGCATTCTGTTATTCTCATCATGGTAAGGAGGTTCCGGCTGGAATCAGACCTCATTCCACTAGGGCTACTGCCACTTCTACTGCTTTTTTAAGGGGAGTAGCTACTAAGGATATTTTGGAGGCAGCTACCTGGAGTTCAGTGCACACTTTTTCTAAACATTACCATCTTCCTCTTTATTCCAAATCTAGGGCTGGGTTTGCCACTGCAGTTTTACAGGGCATGTTAGCAGCTCCTAATGCTATTTGATTTTACCAACCTCCCTTTACCTTTGCTTTGGGATTCTACCCACAGATTATGACTGCAGCAATGTGAGATGAAGAACATAGTACAGTTTTGTACCTACCATAAATGTAGATGTTCGAAGATCCACATTGCTGCAGTGTAATTTACCCTCCCTCCTTCCCCTCTGTAGTTTGGGGTGGCTGTGTGATTTTTGGTGTATCTATTGTTGCTATTTTGGTGATTGGGTATTTTTTTTTTCTATTTTTGGCTATGGCCTTTCTTTTTAAGGCCTTCTGACATCTGGGGCAAGAAAGACTGAGGATATGGCGTCGGTCATGCGCTTTAGTACCACGGCGTACTGACGTCAGATCTGAGCGACCATGACCGACGCCAGCCTAACACTTTGGTATTTGGGCCAACTGAGGACAGCGGACTACCCACAGGTTATGACTGCAGCAATGTGGATCTTCGAACATCTACATTTATGGTAGGTACAAAACTGTACTTTTCCTTTGCCTTCTGCTGTTCCACTAACTTTGAAGGATAATTTTAATACAGCCTGCAACATGCCTGACAGCCAGCCTACAGCTCCTAAGGCAGCAGACTGTACAAGGTGCTTCATTCTTACAAATACTTTTTTCTGAACCTACAGTGATTTTCTAGTCAACTACTCTTGCAGCTAAAGACAGTACAGTACAATCCCTCTTATCCAGTCTTGCTGGGACTGGACCATTAGGCTGGATAAACAAATGGCTGGTTAATCATAAGCATACAAAATGATATTTCTAAGTTATAGATTGGATAAAACATGATTTGTGTTAGTATGCATTTTTCTAATGAATGTGAAGTCTAAAACTCAAATATCTGTTTTATTTAGCCTGGAGAAGACAGAAGTCTTATTCTTCTCTATTGTCTTTTGCTAGGACTATGACAGAAATTTGATGGCTGGATAATAGGAATTCTACTGTAAATGTTAATCCCTCTCCTGACAAGGATGAGGAACCTTAAGGCTTTTGATACACTTAGGAAGAACATATTCTGCCACTCCTTTTAGAATTCTTAAACTTAAGTTTCTGACAATATAAGGAAGTTAAGTGCCCTTTTCATATATCTCAGGGTAAATCTTTAAATGCTCATCTGTTTCTCAAGTAACCATTCTTTTTTGCTCTTATGATTCAGATGATGCATCTGCCAGAACAACAGTTACTGGGTCTGTTATGGGAAAATCTGCATGGTTACACTGTCAAAGTTTGTCTAAATATATAAAAGCTGAAATTTTGAAATCTCCCCTTGATAGAGATTGTATTTGGGCCATCTTCTGCTGAAGTCCTAAAAAAAAATATGAAGAGAAAGGTAAACTGGTTCAAATGGTGACGTGAGATTTTTCAGCCCTTCATGTTTGTTAAAAAATGTTATCCCTAATTTGAGATCCTTTTATAAAGGGCAAAATGAGCAATAGCAAACTTTAGGTAAGCAGACATTCAAAAAAAAAAAAACACAATGTGGAATTCTCCCAGAAACAAGGACAGTTAAACAAGTCCAAATAATATTTACCCCACTATAGCCACCCTTTAATTCTTTCCAAAAATGGAACTTTCCACTTCAGTTTTTGGGAACAGAATCACAAGACAAATTAGTTCAGTGTTATCAATCAGGTACAAATCCCTACCTCTTTTCTAAGGGATTCTTCCAAATCCTTCAGCACCTGCTGGCTCAGGGGGTAATAGAACCTGTTACACTCTTGCTTGCAGGAAAAGGTTTTATTAAAGAATGTTTCTGCTACCAGAGAAAGAAACTTCTGGGAGACCAGGCCTAGATCTTTTCTTTCTCATCCAGTCTGTAAAATTTCAAGTTGGTGTCCCTTCATAAATTATCTCCATTCAGTTTTTTGGTAACTTTATATTACTTAACACATTCTAATAGCCACAAATTTCAAATGTTTTCAGATTTTGTATCTCAAGTTCTCTGCACAAAACTGCAGGTTATCCACTGCTCCAAGGTTGTCTAACTGCAGTAGCAGCCTACAAGATATTCACATTTTCCTTATTTAGACAGCTTGCTTACCTTTACAGTATCATTTTGAAATTACCAGGAATTTCTTAGTTTGGTAAGATCCCCCCTTTGCAGCCAAGGAAACCATTCAAAAATAGTCTAATTCTGTTTACTGAATACTATTCCTGGAGGGTGTCTGGGATACATCCTTCCAAAGAGCTTTTTACCCAACAGAAAAAGCAGACCTATATTTAGATCTTTTCCTGAGATTCTCTACACAGAGGACTTGAACAAAATTCCTCAGGATTTTAATTTTCATGGCATCTATGATTTTCACGATTCCTTTAGGCAGACTACACATGAAAAAGAGCCAATAGTACCAATAATCTGCATATCAACATTGCTGGAATTTTCAAATTCCAGTTTTGGGACAAGGGAAAAAAAATGCTTTGGTGGAAAGATCACCTCTTCGAATCCAGGTCTCCCATTCTCCCTTCCAGCCTCACTACAGTTTGTAACAGATGCTTGAGGATAAAAGTACAGGGTGTCTTTAGAACAAAATGCAGAACACTGAGATGTTGGCAGTAATAAATGCACTCCAATTCTTAATCTGTGGTCCCTAGGACCTCTGCAAGTAATCACATGGCACAAGCAGGGGAGATCCAGATTATACCCTCTGTGCAGATTAGCCATGGCCAGGAAATAGTAATTTCACTCTAGAAGTTTTACATTCTGTCAGAACATAAACATGGCAAAAAAGCTGAGAACCCACATGGATAATGAACAGGGGGCCCTTCTTGGATTTGATCCAATTGGAAACATTTCTCAAGAGTCATTTGCCCTCCAGTCACAACTGGAAAAATTCTTGCTCCTGAACTCCTTACAAGCAGGTTTGTAAAATGGCTGTATTAATATTTCCTTAGATATATATGTTCCTATATGCCATTCTACTCATACCACTGGTATGCAGGGGTCATTCTAAAGATTTAGGACTCTTCAAAAATCATTGTGGGGACTCCATGTTGGCCTAGGCACACACATTTTCATATACTGGAATCTTTCTCACAAGACAGGTTGTTTGATACACCCCAACTTGAAACAACTTCAAATGACTGTTCAAGGGATATCATTTTAATACCTTTTAGGCACCTGTTTTCTGAGACAATTCGGCAGGTATTAAGGGAAGTAAAGTAAGCTATTACTAGGAAGTAATACATTAAGAAATAGAAAAAAATTTCAAGTTGGTGCCACATTAAACAAAAATTATGTGCTTGCCATAGTGATAGGTCCATTGTGTCTTTTCATCGGGCTCAACATGTGGGTTTGTCAGATCAAACCTTGGTGCTTTATACTAAGGCTCTAATCTCCAGAGCATTTATGTGAATGTGATCCTCTGAGGAAGACCAGGACCCTTGAACCACCCCTCCCTTCAAAATGCCTCCTCACCCCAGGAGGCAGGCATCAGTAGTTGAAGGAGAAGGAATTGCAAATTATCTCCCTTTCACTACTAATGGGGACTAACCACTACAGAATCTGCCACACACACAGCCATATGGAGAAATCCAAGAGCTGCGTTAGCAAGGGCCAGAGTTCAATGCAGGGCCCTTGTGATATCTGGATGGAGGGAGTAGTCCTATCAATGCTGGCATATGACCCAGAAGCTTTAGATGTCCATGAGCTGGTGGTTTGGGATTTACAAGCACAGACAGGGCCTGTGCTCCAAGATTGAAAATTCTGGAGCTTGGGAGCTTAGCAAGTTGATAGACCATGTCAAAAGGACACCCTAAGACTTGTACTGGTTAAAGGCTCAATTTTGGGTATTTGACTGTAATGCTTAAGTTATCAGTCTGAGTAAGGAATTCCTTGGTGAGATCAGTGATGCCTTTTTCTGGCAGTGAGTAGCCAATCCTCCAGGTAAAGGAAGACATGAAATCCCTACATCTGGAGCCAGGCTGCTACCACTGCCATTCAACTGGTAAACACTTGGGGGGGGGGGCCTGTGGTGTGACCAAATGGCAGGGCCCTAAACTGATACTGATTAGGTCCTAGCTGGAAGCAAAGGAACCTGTGGTAACACCTATCTATCCTGATGTGCTGGTATTGAAACGAACTCTGAACTCAAGGGAGCCATACCTAGACCTAATGTTGATATTGGAGCCAAGCTAGCTGAAGCTCCAAAAGGAAGTGACTATCCCAAAGCAGGAACATTCAACCCACACCAAGATATTCCATCTTCAATGTCACAGCTCTGAGCTGCTAATGGCCCTGAACATGTTGATGTCAAGGCTACCAAAGAACAGGACGGAGTCAAAGATGGCCAGGCTGTTCTGATCAGGAGGTTGGAAACTTGGTCAGCATTAAAGACCTTGGATCTGAAGGGGCAGAGAAGGAAACCAAAATGATGGAGCTGAGGGTCCTGATGCTGGAACCAGACCCTAGGGGATAAGCCCCAAGTGTATCTGTGCCTACAAAAACAACTTCATCAGTTGAGCCAGATGCATAGTTTTATTGCTGCCCACCTACCCCTACAACTGGGCAGATAAAGCCACAGAGGATGGATTCAAGGTTTTATGGAAAGAGGACCCTGCATGCCAGATCCAAGCCAGGGAGGCTCTCAACTGGGGTGGAGACGGTGAAAACAACAGCGATCAGAGAAAAAGGGACCTCACCCTGTCTGAAGGTGCCCCTTTGACCAGGGAGGGGCTTTGAGTACTTAGAGCCAGACATGTCATTTTACCTGGTGTCAGTATCAAAGGCAATCTGTTCCAAGCCAATGTCGATGCTGCTAGGAGAAGCAAAAAGTTGAGGGACCTCTTGACTCAGGTGGCTGTAAGGAAAGCAAAAGCAGGTAAAATTATCTAAACTACCTAACCCAAAAAATACACTAACTACTATTCTAAGAGCCAAGGATAGAAAGAATCTCACAAATCCTACATTAACTTAAAAAAAAAAAAAAAAAGAATCAGACAAGGACAACCAAAGATCGATTTGCAGACACAAATGCCAGCAAAAGTACAGTTGTGTACACTTACCATAAATGTAGATGTTCAAGTGTATTCACTGTTGCAGTCATTATGTGTGGGTAATCTGCTGGCAGGTTGGCCTCAGTCGGCCTGATTAACAGTGTCTTGGGTCCTGCATCAGTTGTGGTCCCTTCTTCCATGACATCAGGTTGTCAGGGGGTATAAAACATGTAGCCGACGCCATTACATCACTTTTTCTTGCCCTGGATATCAGATGTCCCCCAAATGGGGAGCAAAAAAAAAAAAAAAAAATATATATATATATATATATATATATATATATAAATTTTAAAACACAAAAAATATACCTCCAAACAAAAGCAATACACCAAAAAGGCTTTTAAGCATAGTAAAAGAAAGGAGAGGTATAGTAAGAGAAAAAACAGGGGGCTGGAGGGTTGGTAACCAGGACTGGAACAGTGAATACACTCGAACATCTACATTTAAAGTAAGTGTACACAACTGTACTATGTTCTTCGTGTTTCACTGTTGCAGTCATTATATTTGGGTAGATTCCCAAAGCTATGGTTGGGAGGATGGATTTATACAGCATTAGGAGCAGCTATAAGGCCTTGCAGGACAGTAGTGGCAAAGCCAGCTCTGGATTTAGAGGAGAGAGGTAAATGGTAATGTTTGGTGAACGTATGAACTGAGCTCTAGGTAGCAGCTTCTAGAATGTCTCTGGTAGGAACCCCTCTGAGAAAGGCTGCAGAAGTAGATGCAGCCCTGGTGGAATGAGATCTGATCCCCTTGGGGATAGGTTTACCATGGTGCATATAGCAGAAACAAATACAATGGCTTATCCGTTTGGAAATAGTTTGCTATGAAATAGCCTTTCCCTCAGCCCCTGCAGCAAATGCCACCAATAGTTGTTCAGATTTTCTTAGAGATTTTGTCCTGTTTAAGTAAAATATAAGTTGTCTGTGTACATCCAATGAATGGAGAATCCGCTCACCCTTGTTCTGTGGATTGGGAAAGAAAGTTGGCAGATGAATGGTCTAATAAAGAGCCACACTGGATGCCACCTTAGGCATGAAAGATGGATTGGTCCTGAGAGACACCCTGTCTGCATGAAAAATAATGAAAGGCTCCACTGCCGTAAGAGCCTGTAATTCAGAAATCCTTCTAGCTGAAGTGACTGCTAAAAGGAAAGCTGTTTTCCAGGAGAGAAATTTTAGGTCTGCAGTAGCAGCTGGCTCAAAAGGAGGGAGAGAGAGTTTTTCTAAAACAAAATTGAGGTCCCATGCAGAGGTTGGCGCTCTGCTGAGAGGTCTTAAGTTTTTGGCCCCTCTGAGATGCTGCTTTAGCAGAAGAGAGGTTCTGTGTTGTAATGAGCTGAAATGGCAGAGGCATGGATTTTTATGGAAGAAAAACATAGGCCCTTGTGAAGCATCTCAGTTAAGTATTGCAGAATCTGAGGAATATTGGGCATTGCTGTGCTTATTCCTTGCGATTGGTTCCAGGCACAGAATCTTTTCCATTTGTCAACATAAGATTTTCTAGTACTAGGCCTTCTAGCCTCCAAAAATGACAATCATCACAGGATTGCTGAGGGATGCCAAGGGTGAATTTAGATTAGCCACACTGCAAGATTCAAAGTTTGGAGCGGAGTGTGCAGAATTTGGTAGTTCTGCTGAGACAGTAGGTAAGGTGTCTGAGGCAGGTGCCACGGAGGAAGGTGTGACATTGTGCAGGAGTGGGTACCAGTGTTGGCAAGGCCAGTCTGGAGCAATCAATCATTTTTGGTTTGTCCTGTCTGACTTTTAGTCAAACTTTGGAGAGCAGAGGAGGAAAAGCATAGACTGATAGGTTTTACCAGCTGAATGATAGAGCATCCACTTTCCAAGCTTTCTTGTGCAGAATTTGTCCAACTGATAGTTCTGGCATGAGGCAAAAAGATCTGTGTCTGGACTCCCCCATTTGTGTCAACATGTTAAAGATTTGTAGTTCCAGTTTCCATTCATGTGGGTCCATAAGATTTCTGCTTAGTTCGTCTGTCAGAGTATTTAGCTTTCCTGGCAGGAATTGAGCTTGTAGTTGTATTTGGTAGGTCAAGGCTATGTTCCACAATGTCATGGTTAGTCTGCAAAGGGAGTAGGAATGCGTACCCCCCTGCTTGTTTATGTACCACATAACTGTGGTGTTGTCTGTCTATCATTAATTGTCCTGGATGAAAGTAGTCCTTGAAGGCTGTCAGTGCATTCTGTACAGCTAGCATCTCTCTCTCCCTCTGATTGATATGAAGGTGCATTTGATTTGGGCTCCATTTGCCCTGAATGCACTTTCCTGCCAGATGAGCCCCCCAAGCATAGTGTGATGCGTCTGTAGTCAGGATTTGGGTGGCAGGGGGTGGAGCGAATGCTAGTCCCTTGTTTTGGTGGCAGGCCTCTGCCCACAATAGGAACTCTCGTTGCAGGCAAGGGATGATAGGAATCATTGTTTCCAGGCTGTGATAATGTTGACTGCCATAAACATTTTAAGTACCACTGAAGTTTGCTCATATGCAGTCTTGCATATGGAATTAGAAGAATGCAGGAGGCCATGAACCCCAAGGGTTGCAGAATTTGTCTTGCAGTTAGCAGGGTTTTTGTGGCCACCTGTTTGAAGTAAATCACAAATTGAATTTGCTTTTCTGGTGTAAGGTAAGTCATCTGGGCAGTTGTATTTAAGTTTGCACCCAGGAATGTAATTTTTTGAGAGGGTACCAGTTGTGATTTCTTTTCGTTTATGGTGTACCCTAGACAAGTTAGAACCCTTTTTACAAACGCCATATGCTTTAGAATGTCCTTGTTTTCTTTCTGAATTAGACAATCATCCAGGTATGGATATATTTGAATATTTTTTTGCCTGCAAAATGCAATTACTGGAGTCAGGCCCTTTGTGAAGACCCTGGGCACAGTAGATAAGCCAAAGGACAGTGCAGAGAACTGGTAATAAGAGTAGCCTGCTTTGAAGTGGAGGTATCTTCTGAAAGATTCCCTGATTGGGATATGCAGGTAAGCCTCTTAAGTCTAGTTACCAACCAGGCATCTTTGCCTAGCATAGGTAGGAACTGTTGAAGAGTCAGCATCTTGAATTTTGGAATGTCTAGAAATGTGTTTAGAGTGGATAAGTCCAGAATTGGATGTCATGATTTGTCTTTTCCGGGTACCAGGAATAGTCTTGAATAGAAACCTTGTCCCTTTTCCTCTTCTGGAACTGGCTGAATAGCCTCCATGTTCATGAGGGACATAACTTGTTTCTGGTCCTCTGCCCACTGATCTGGGGGCAGGTCTGTGGGATTGGCAACGTGTGGAAATGAAATCTGTATCCCTGGGATACTATATTTAAAACCCATTTGTCCTGGGTAATAAGTTGCCAGTTTCATGCATGAAGTGCCAGTTTTCCCCTCAAAGGGGCAGCTAAAAGGTAAGTGATTGGTGACTGTAGAGGAAATTCATTGAGACTGTTTACCATAGGGAGGTGCCTTGTTGTTTCCAGATTTGGAGGTGGAGGCACCCCATTGTTTTGTTCTAAAAGTTCCTTGTGACTGAAACCTGGAGCCTTTGGAATGTCTGGATTTGACTTGAGTGGCTCTCGAAGGGACTGGAAAAGGACCAGTTCTTAGGAGGCCAGTGCCTACTAAATCTTGGAGGTTGCACTTGGAAGATAAAGCTAAATCTATGTAAACTGTGAAAGATTTCTTACATCAGCCTTATTACCAAAGAGATGGTCCTGTTGTAAAGGAGCATCCAACAATTTTGCTTTAACATGGTCAGGCAGAGTTTGCTCTTAGCACAGATCCAGTTACAGCAGCCCTGTAAGAGGCCTCTAAGGAATCAAAACCACATTGCAAAGTATGTTTTCCAACTTGTTCAACTGAATGTAATAAATCCTGTAAATCTTTATTTTCCACACAGTCAGAGATTAACATCATTTTCTGTTTAAGTAGTCCCATGATATGCTGTTGATATTTAAGCATATGAAATTGACAGTTTAAAGCCCTGATTGCAGAAGTGTAAACCTTCTTACCCCATCTATCCAGTGCCCTGGAATCTCTTATCAGAACGGGTAGGATTTTTAGCAGTAGAGGCCTTAACGCCCTTGGGACCCTGAGAAATGGTTTCAGGATCAGCAATAGGATTTTTGAAAAGGAATTTGTGGGAGTCAGGAACCCTATAGTATCTGTCTGGCTTACAAGGAGCCAGAGGCAGAGAATCAGGATACTAGATTCTAGGACTAGATACTAGATTCTGAAAAAAACCATCAACAATGTCTAGAACAGGAGGTACAGCCAAAGGCCTATGTTATGGAAGAAGAAAATCCCTAAGTCTCTTTTTAGATTCAGAGTAATCCTGACTTTCCCAGTGGAAATGTTCCCTTAAGGTATGTAAAGTTTCCCCAAAAGAAAAATACTAAGGGGGAGAAGCAGAAGGAATGGAATCTTCTGCATCAGAGTACTCATAAGTAGAAATAGACAAATCCTGTTCATTAGAAGAGTCAGAAGAAACAGAATACTGTTCAGAAGATTCATAATCAATGTCTTGCCTAGGCCTCTTAGAAGGAGGGGGCTGGCTAACCCTGATCAGAGTAATTAAATCTTCAGCCATTTTGATAATTTGTTTTTTAGGCATAGGGGCCTGCACAGGTGGCCCAGGCGTCAGTTTTTTAGACATAGACATAGATTTAGATTTTGGCCTTAGATTTGAAGATGGCGTCAGTCTATTATACAAATCTGTAGGCCTGTAAACACCCTCAAAAGCTGGTACCTGCACAGCGCCTCCGGACCCATCTAAGGTAGAGGCATCCACGTGTTCCATAATTGGAGCATCTCGTGGCATACCGGACTCAGAATGGGTCTCAGTAGAGGCCTGCAAATCAGAAGTAGCGGGTATCAAGGGCTGCGAAAGCACCTCACTGAGTACTGGTGACTGGCTTAGAAGTGCCGTCATCAGTTTTGGACCTTGACGGTCTGTCTCTTTTTCTTTGCGTTTTTAGGTATTCCAGTAGTCGGATTGCTAACCGATGACATTTCTGGATAATTAAACCTTGAGCCCAAAATATTTAGAAGCAAAAATATACAGACGTTTAATCATGTGTTGAGTAAATTTAGCACAAAACCGACAGCAAGGTATGTTGTGGTCAGGGCCTAGGCAAGGAATACAGTACAAATGAAAATCCCTATGAGGTATTTGCTTCCCACAAGTAATGTAATTATTAACTTTTACTGACATTGGTAAGGAGCAAGAAAAAGTTTCCCCAACAGGGTACTTAGCTTTTAGTTGAAGACTTCGGTTCTGAAACAAGAAAACGAATTTCAGGAGTTGGCCAACTGGCACTTGCAAACTGCTTCTGCTGCATGTTTTACCCCTGATGACCTGAGCATGGAAGAAAGGACAGCAACTGATGCAGGACCCAAGACTTTGTTAATTGGGCCAACCTGCCAGCAGATTACCCAAATGTAATGACTGCAACAGTGAAACACGAAGAACATCTAGATCTTGAGAGTTGGAGGAGCAGTAGTTTATAGGCAAGGGAGGCAGAGCCAAAATAGGTTAAAGACTTTTGAACTGCCTGATGTCAGGTCCGAAGTCCCACAAGTTGAACCAGACTGAGCAGACATCAGATCCCCTGTTAAAAATTCATGCAAGAGTGGAGATATGGTAACACAAAAGGCAGCAACAAGATTTGGATTCATCCGAGCAGGAGTTTAGTGGAAAAGGCACCAAATGTGACCAGTCCAGTTCCAGACAGTACCAGATTAAATACTGGGTTTCACTTAAATCCTCCTCTGATATTTTGTACTAGAGTTCCATCCTACAGATTACGTATCTTGGCAAAAGGAAAGTACACACAGTAAAGTCAAAAAAAGAAATGCAAACCTTAATGCAGGTAACATCTAAACCAGGGAGTCTAAAGAACATCACCAGCTCAAACAGGCATGCTTTAGCTAACCCAGGTCTCGTTTGTCTCAACTCTATACTTAGACCTGTGTAATGCTAATATAACAAAAACACAGTAACCTAAAAACATACATGCTTCACTACAATTACCAGTAGATTCTGACACGAAAACTGAACGACTTCAAACAGGATTTCCAAACTTATCAAGCTTCCCAGGAGAAATCATACAGTCTGTTTATACGATTAGGACTTGGACCTCCAAGTGCATCTGTAGTTACTTCCTACTGCCACCTCTAGGTGTCAAATATTGCTTGTTCATGTTTGCATTAATAAATCCAAAACCATACTACATACAAGGTATCAGAAGATTTTTATCTTGAAGTGTACATGATGGCAAACACAATTGTATTGATATTTAACCACGGTCAGTATTTGTTAGAACTGTAAGGTGATAACTTCATTTTTCAAAGGCTCAAGCCACACCCACTGGGGGTTAAAGGTACACAATCAAAACAGCTGTACTGGAGGTATACATACAATAAAAATAAATTCAAAAGTGTTTCTCAAAGAAAAGCACCCTTCCTGGTGAGTAAATAATTTGGTTGAATCCCAAGCAGTAAATCCAGATTGAAAGGTGGGGAGGCAGTCCAAGGAACAAGACTCAGAGGACCATAGTTCCTGAGTGAAAGATATACCAAGTAAAGCCCAATTCTGGGGTTGTGGTCCAATGCAATAACCAGTACAGGTCTTCAGAAATGACTGTTACTGTTAAAATTCCAAGCTCTGCCTCACCAAATCCCCAGATGCAAGGGTTACATTTACAAACATCCCCCTTTTAAGTTACAGCAATCTCCAAAACAAGTTCAAGGGGTGCAGAGGGCTTGCTCACCACACTAGGTGTTATAGGAGGGCTTACCCCATTGCAAAAATATTTGGAGAGTTATGTTAGATATTCACTCTTGAAAACTTTGTGTCAAAGGACTCACCAATGCAAGTCTATAAATTTCAATAGCGGGCCAAGATGAGCATGGGTTTGCAGCATAAATGAGACATTCTTGAAGCAAGTACTGAAACATTGGAGTGGCCTTTGAACCTATTTTGTAATGGGTGGCTTACCACCAAACAATGAACATTAATACAGTTTGCACTCAACTTGAAAAAAGTTTACTAGACTGCCAGCATTTTGCCTCCCTGGTTCTAAACAGCTGTTTAAGCCTTCCTAAACTTGCCTTAAGGAGACAAATAGGCTACACATCTGTCCCTGGTTTTGGGTCTGGTAAAGAAAGCAGAATAGAATTGAGTTATTCAGAATCTACTTCCAGAAGGAAAGATTAGTTGCAATGGGCATCTAATACCTATGAAAATCCAAAGAGCTCCCACAGTGTGAACTCCTGCAGCTCTGCAAGCCTGTGTGCAGCAGAAATAGCCAATAAAAAGTTTCTAAGTGACTAACTTTAATGAAGCTGAACTAACATGTTCACAGTTGGCAGGCATACATGGTCCCCTCTTTGAAGTTCAGATCCTTTAGAAAGGAAGGGGTTCTTACAATACAAAGTAAACATGCAGTACTTATGAAAAGGTGCCCATCCAGCTAGTGGTTGACCAGATTTCTGCCCTTATCAACCTCATGATGGGCAGAAATAGTGGAAACTTGCAACTTCGCAATGGAATAACTGAAACAAGAATCATACAGGTATCTGTGATATTTCAGCATGCCTTGCAGACAATACAATGTTCAAATCATACCTATACAGAAAACTACCAGTCTGCCCAGGGATGTTTTCCTAGTAGCCCCTAAAACACTTCCAATACTCTGTCAGGTTTGCCCAGTCAAAATGTCTGCACCACCAGTCAGACTGAGAAGGTGGTGGTAGTCGTCATCTCAAATGTGAAGGGTTTAGTGCCATGAGGGATCCAAGAGTTTAATTCCAAATTTTTACATGACCACCGTGAAATTACATTTTTGTCTTTCTTCCTTGAACTTTTGTTCGGTACTAATTAAAAAATTAGGGGGAAATGCCTATCCAGCTGTTGTCATAGGAATAAAGAATAGTTGTGTAAGAACTTAACATAACCTTAGAAGTCCTTCTCTTCCATGTGCAGTATTCATTACAGTAGGGAGGTTGATGCCTGCAGTGCCAACATCCGGCCAGTATACCAAAGTCTTTGGAGCAGGAGGGTACGTGTGGTGTCCTATGTCAGAGCCATAAACTGACGTAGGCTATAAATATGATGTCAGAATGTGCCCTCTTCAGAATGGACTGCCACATACAGTAGTACCCCTGGAGGTTTAAAGAGGGTCATAAAGGGAAGACCCTTAAGACTTGCATATAGACTGGGCCATAGGGTACTTGAGAGCCTGTGTGTAGTGGAGAGGTTAAGAGGATGAGTGACTATGTCCCCACAAGTACGTAACAGGAGGTTAGAGTTATAACTAAGTGGGGGTAGGAGGGAGAGACTGAATACTGCAACATGGAAGAGAAGAACAGGTTATGGTAAGTTCTTACACAACTATTCTATGTCCTTCTATTCTCATGTTGCAGCATTCATTACAGTAGAAAGAGTACCAAAGCTTTTAGGTATGAGCCTGGGTGGAGGAATGAGGTCCCTGGTCAATGACACCTTCCAGACTAGGTCTGGCAAACCCAGCTCTACCTTTGGAGGCTAGATCCAGTTTGTAATGTTTGGTAAAGGTGTGTACTGAAGCCTAAGTAGTAGCTTCTAAAATTGAGGCATGATCTACCCCCTTGAAAAAGGCAGCTGCCCTGGTGGAATGGGATTTGATATGTCCAAGTACAGTTTTTCCATAAGTGGAGTAGCATATGCCAATGGTCTTGGAGATCCATGAAGAAATGGTCTGTTGAGAGACTGCCTTCCCTAAAGCCCTTGGGTGGAAAGAAATGAACAGCTGGTCAGACTTTCTAATAGGTTTGGCTTTGTCTAAGTAGTACCTCAGTTGTCTGTGGAGATCTAAAGAATGAAAAGTCCTTTCTGGGGGTGACAGTAAAAAAAAAAACAGGTAGGTTAATGGTCTGGTTTAGTGAGAGCTCATTAACCACTTTAGGCATGAAGAAGAGGTTAGTCCTAAGAGCATCTCTGTCTTTGTGGAAGATAAAGTAAGGAAGAATAGCCATAAGGGCGTGTTTCTCTGATACCTGCTTGGTGGATGTAAGGGTGACTAGCAGAACAGTTTTCAGGGTACACAGTTTCAGGGATACTGAGTGTGCTGGTTCAAAAAGTGGGAAGGTAAGTTTTTCTAGTACAAAGTTCAAGTCCTAAGGTGGGGGTATAGGCTTTCATGGGGTTCTAATATGGAGTACTCCTTTCAGGAAAAGCTCGACCTCCAACCTAGAAGCCAGAGGAAGCAAGGGCAGATGAGCAGAGATGGCAGATAAATGGACCTTAACTGAAGAATAAGTTAGTCCTTATTGAAGGAGCAGCAGCTGGTTGTTGGGTCTGTAAGGCCTGGAATACCTTAAAAAGACTCTGGGGGAAAACACTTCCCATCCAGTAACAGGTTGAGGCTCAGAATGTTTAAGTTTTTGTTTCCTCTTAATAGGGGCAGAAGGCTGAGTATGGTGGGAGACGATGTCTGGGTGGATGGTAGGGAAGGAGTAGGCCCTTCCGACTGTACAAGCCATGGTTCCCTTCCACCATCAGGATCTGATGGCTGACTAACCTCAGCAGACATACTCAGTTTCCAGCTTCCATTGAGGTTCCTGGGCCTGGTTGGGAAACAGAGGTCTGAAAATAGCCCAAGCTTTCATGTCGCTACAGAATCTCTCCGGATACCCGAGGTGCAGAGTGGGAATCCAGCCTGATTTTCTTGGCCTTCCTCCGCAGCCACTCATCGGACGTGCCTACCCACCCTCCATACCTAGCACAAGATGCTGGAGCCTTTGATTTTCTAGGTGCAGTTTGCGGAGAGTCTTAGGAACAACGGATTTACAAATGGGGCAGGATGTATGGTCGTGGGCCTCACATAAAAAGAACACACACTTTTCATGCATGTCCTTGAGTAATTTGTCTCTCACAAGCACACTTCCCCTTTCTAGCACACATGTACATCTGAAAAACTAGCAAAAACCAAAAAAAAAAACCCAACAGGGTACTTATCTGTAGCAGTCATCGGAATAGTGAGCGATCAGCTTCCAGAACTGGTGAACAGGAGGCCAATGTTCACTGCAGCAGAAAAATTCTGGAGAGGGTACATGCCTATGTCAATTTATGGCTCCGATATATGATGTCACACGTACCCTCCTGCTCCAAAGACTTTGGTATACTTGGATGTCAGCGCTGCAGGCAGCAACCTCCCTACTGTAATGAATAATGCAACATGGGAATAGGACATCTACCCTTCCGTTGTAGCAAAAAGATCAATATTTGGAGTGACCCTACCTCTAAATACACAGGGCCAAGAGGGGGTTGGAGGTGCAGCACAGGAAGTTACCACTTGTCCGAAAATGTGAATGGCTGAAAACAGTCTAAAGACCTGTGCTAGATATGCATCACCTTAATGGACAGGAGGTATAAATGTATGCCTCCCTTGGTTCTGTACATACTACACAATGGACTGGCTGTTAGACTGGGATTAGGAGCAGCTCAGAATACATTTTTGCTCAAGTTCTAAGTAGTTCTTGCTAGATGAAGTTTAGCTCCCCATCTCAAAGGGATATATTCCTTTAACTCTGGGGGCACAGAAGAATTCCTCATTCAGCTAGGAAATCAATTAGGACCTGCAAAAGGTCCTGACTGCAGAAATGCAAAGCTCACTTGGATGTTGGGAGTTCACCATTTCTGCATTGTTACATAGGTTTAACAACAGAAAAAGTACAGTTTTGTACCTACCATAAATGTAGATGTCCGATAGACATGCAACTGCAGTCATAACATATGGGTTGTCCGGCCTCCTCAGGCAGCCCTCGGTCGGCCGGATTCCAAAGTCTGGGTCCGATGTCGGCTGATGTCGCATTTCTCTCCGACGTCAGAGCGGCTGGAGTACATAAGCATCAGCCAACGCCATTTTCTTCAGTGTTTCTTGCCCCAGATGCCAGGTACCCTCCAAGGAAGGCTGTAATCAAATTGGAAGACAAAAACAGGATTCCAAACAAATAAATGAGCAATAAAACAAATACACCATAACAGATATCCCCAGCTAAGAGAAAAAGGGATAGGAGTGGACCCTAGGCATAGAGGGGAATGGAGGGAGGGAGGGAAAATCCGACTGCAGTTGCATGTCTATCGGACATCTACATTTATGGTAGGTACAAAACTGTACTATGTCCTTCAAGAATGCAACTGCAGTCATAACATATGGGTAGAATACCATAGCTTAGCTGGGGGAGGAGGAATGCTCTAGGAAAAAGATGGTGTGGCAATCAAACCCTGCAGGACTGCCGAAGCAAAGCCTGCTCTGGATCTGGAGTATAGAGGGAGATTGTAGTGTTTGGAGAATGTATGCACGGAGCTCTATGTAGCAGCTTCTAGAATGTCCTTAGTAGGCACCCCTCTTAAGAATGCTGTAGAGGTGGCTGTAGCTCTGGTGGAATGTGGTCTGACATTGGCTGGAACAGTCTTTCCATGAAAAGAATAACAAAATCTGATGCAATGTCCAATCCATTTTGAAATAGTCTGTTTTGAAATTGCTTTTCCTTGTACTGCAGGGGTGTAAGCTACAAAAAGTTATTCAGACTTCCTACTGGCCTTGGTTCTGTCCAGGTAGTATCGAAGTTGTCTGTGAATGTCCAAGGTATGTAACAGTCTTTCCCCCTTATTCTCAGGATTGGGGAAGAAAGCAGGCAAATGAATAGCTTGATTTAAAGAAACCCTAGATACCACCTTTGGCATAAAAGTAGGGTTGGTACTTAATGAGACCCTGTCTCTGTGAAAAATTATGAACGGTGGTATTGCCATTAGGGCCTGTAGTTCCGAAACCCTTCTTGCTGAGGTAATTGCCAGCAGGAAAGCTGTCTTCCATGAGAGAAATTGCAAGTCAACTGAAGCTGCTGGCTCAAATGGAGGTAGAGTCAGTTTTTCTAGGACAAAATTGAGGTCCCAGGCTGGCACTGGGGCCTTTCTTGGTGGCTTAATGTTCTCGATTCCCTTGAGGAATTGCCTTAGCAAAGGGTGTGAAAAGACAGGAGGAGTGTTATATCTAGCTGAAATAGCTGATGCATGTATCTTTATGGAAGAATATGAGAGGCCGTTCTTTAGCATATCTGCCAAATATTCCAAGATGAGTGGAATGTTCAACAATGATGCATCATGTCCCTTGCTGGTATTCCAATTGCTGAATCTCTTCCATTTTGCTAAGTAAACCTTTCTGGTGGATGGTCTTCGGGCCTCTGTTAGTATCCGCTGAACTTCCTTGGAGAGAGATAGGTTGAGGTTATTTATGGGATCTCCCAGGCTGTTAGCTGCAGTGTCTGAAGGTTTGGATGTACTGTTTTGAAATTGTGTTGAGTCAAGAGTAGAGGCCATTGGGGAAGGGCCCACCTCCTGGTGTGACATATGCTCCATAGTAGTGGGTACCAGTGTTGTCTTGGCCAGTCCGGAGCTATTATGATTCCCTTGGGTCTCTGCTTGGATCTTTAGTAATACTGAGGTCATCAGTGGCAGAGGTGGGAATGCATAGATTGTTAGGAAGTTCCAGTTGAATGAGAGAGCGTCTATTTTACAAGCTTTTGGATGGTATGTCCTTGTGCAGAATTTTTGTAGAAGATGGTTGAGGTGAGAGGCAAATAGGTCTACTTCTGGCCTGCCCCATGTCGAAGTGAGTTGTGTGAAGACCTTCGGGTGTAACCTCCACTCATGTGGATCTGTGAAATTCCTGCTGAGGCTGTCCGCCAACACATTGTCTTTGCCTGGAACAAACTGGGATTGCAACTGGATGTTTTGGCTCAGTGATTTTTCCCAAAGATGCATTGTCAGTCTGCAAAGGGGGTAAGAGTGGGTGCCCCCTTGCTTGTTTATACACCACATCACAGTGGTGTTGTCTGTCCGTATCAGTAAATGGCCTTGCTGAAGTTGGTGTTGAAACGCCTCGATGGCATGCATTATTGCCAGCATTTCCTTTTGGTTTATATGCAGATGTGTTTTCTTTGGAGACCATTGTCCTTGTATACACCTGCCTTCCATGTGCGCTCCCCATCCAAGGTCTGAGGCGTCTGTGGTCATGGTCTGTGTTATCTGTGGTTTTTTGAATGACATACCTTTGTTTGCCTGGCTCACCGAGGCCCACCATAGGAATTCCTTTTGTAGGCATGGAATGAGCGGTATGGTTGTCTCCAAGTTGTTGCTGTGCTGAGACCAAATGCTTTTTAGGTACCATTGAAACTTTCTCATGTGTAGTCTTGCAAATGGAACCAGGAGAATGCAGGATGCCATGTAACCCAGGGCCTGTAGGAATCTCCTTGCAGTCATCTGGGTAAGTTTTGCTAAATCTTTGAAGTAATGAGTTAACTTCTCTTGCTTCTCTTCTGTCAGGTAAGCCATTTGAGAGGCTGTGTCTAATTTGGCTCCTAAGAAGATTATTTGCTGCGATGGCTGCAGTCTTGACTTTTGGAAGTTGACTGTGTATCCCAGAGCTTGAAGTAATCGTATGACATAGTCCAAGTTTTTTGTCAACATAAATTTGTCATCCGCTTGTATGAGGCAGTCGTCCAGGTATGGGTAAATTTGTATCCCCTGGAGCCTGCAATGAGCAATTACTGAAGCCAGGCATTTTGTGAATACTCTGGGCGCAGTAGATAAGCCAAATGACAATGCTGAGAATTGATAATGCTCTCATAGATAAGGTAGTGGATGTGTAAACCTTTTTGCCCCATCTCTCTAATGACCTAGCTTCTCTGTTGGAGGGCAATGGATTTTTAGAGGTGGAAGCTGAAACTCCTTTAGGCCCCTGTGAAATAGTTTCCAAATCAGCAGTGTGGGCCCTGAATAAATGGGAATGTGTTTCTGGGACCCTGTAATACCTGTCAGGCTTGGCTGGAGCAGGAGGAAGAGAGTCAGGGGTAGCACTAGAGTCGGAATATAAATCATCCAAAACATGAAGTACAGGAGGAATAGCTAAGGGCCTGTGCTGGGGTTTCTTAAGGAAAGTCCTAAGGCGTTTTCTAGAATCAGAATATTCCTGTCCTTGCCACTGGAAATGTTCCCTCATGGTATGCAGAACTTCCCCAAAAGAAATATCCTCAGGAGGGGAGGCCGAGGGGATGGAATCCTCTGCATCAGAGTCCTCATAGGTCTGGAAGAGCTCTTCCTGGCTATCAGAGCGGACAGAGCCCTCAGAATCTTCATCTGACGGAACAGGGTCAGAGGGTTCAACCCGGGGCCTTTTATCAGAAGGAGGCTGGGATCCTCTCTCAGGATGGGCCTGAGAACCTCTAATCATAGAAATTAAGTCAGCAGCCATAGACATAATTTGTGTCTCTGGAGTAGGCTGAGGTAAGGTTTTAGTAGTAAGATGTTTAGTTTTGCTGGCTGCCTTAGCCCTAGTGTAGGCCTTAATAGACATGGCCATAGGAGGCCTGGCAGCTCCACGTGCAGGAGTGACCTTGTCTACAGCAATGGTCTCGGGCATTTCCTCGGTTTCGGTATCCAGAGGAAAATCAATAACTGGCGGAGTGATGTCCGGTATCGGAGTCATCGGTAATGCGGTGTCTTCGGTTCGGAGCGGTGGAGGGACAGTCTCAGAGGGAACCGGAGCACTCATGGTAGGTTTTGGCATGTAGTCGGTGGTAGACGCGGGCCGAGGATGTCGGTCCCGGTCTTTACGTTTCTTGGGAGTTTGCGGTGTCGGAAGTTCCGACGGCATGGTGTAAGCAAATTTTTCGCCAAAAAAATATTCAGCGAACTCCGCCCGGCACCTGAGTGCGCTTGTTGAAGCGAGCACAGGCTACACAGGCCGAGACGTCGTGGTCTGGGCCAAGGCAAGGAAGACAGTAAGAGTGGAAATCCTTATGAGGTATTTGTTTACCACAAGAAAGACAATTGTTAACTTTTTCAGTAATTTCTGACATCGACTGAGGCAAGAAAAGGTCCCCAATGGGGTACTTAGCTTTTTTGATGACTTCGGTATCGAAGAATACAGGAGCTGACCGACCGGCACTTGCGAACTGCTTCTGCTTCGGGCACCGTGCGGCAAGAAAGACTGAAGAAAATGGCGTCGGCTGATGCTTATGTACTCCAGCCGCTCTGAGAGAAATGCGACATCAGCTGACGTCAGACCCAGACTTTGGAATCCAGCCGACCGAGGGCTGCCTGAGGCAGGACAGCCCATATGTTATGACTGCAGTTTCATTCTTGAAGGACATCTGGTACATGTGTGATGACTTTACAACTAGAACCCTCACAGTCCAGTACAGCAATTGCATGCAAACATCAGTATAAAAAAAAGTGGGGTCAAAGATCAGAAGATGCATTAGAATCTATGGAGGTCATTGAGATTTAAAGGATGCAACAGGATCTCAAACCTCTATGCTGTACTGACAGCCATGATTTTCTGGACTTTCTCTTCAGTAAGAACACTGGAGTATTTAGCTATACACCTACAGAGGTAATACTCAAATGAAAATCTAACAGGATGACTCCTCTCACTTTAAAATTATTCCTAAACAAGGTGACCACATAACTTACTGCTACAGGTACATTAAATGGGAGCCCCTCAAAATGGTCCTACATGCCAGTCATTCAAGTTGGCAGAAAGATTAGTTGCATAAGAAATAACGATAGATGTCCTTCTCTTCTCTGTTGCAGTATTCTTTACATGACTAAGTACAACAGGGAACTCTTCTTACAGATCTCCAAATTAGTGTCAGATATGCCAGACTGAGAACAAAGCCTTGGCATCCTCTCAGGTAACCAGACATTTTACTAAATGCATCTACAATGCAGTACAGGCCACTTCATGAGCTGCAGCTTCTTGCTCTGCCCTAAGAAGGTTTGCATGGTTAAGGCTTCAGCCGCTCCTCCAGGACAAAGGAGAAGATTATGGATTGCATTCTGGACAGTTCCACTTTGGCAAACCCTCTGCCAAACTGTTCAAAGCAGTGCAAAAAAAAGACCAAGGAACTAAAAGACTTTAAACACATATTGGTCTCATCTGTGCCTAAATTCCACAAGAACTACCCTGGAAAACAGGTCTTTGTACACAGGCAATCTTGAACCTTTCCAATCAAAACTCCACAAGGGGTCCAAGAAAAAACACTAGGTTTTCCTCTACTCCCCATTTGGTTAAGCAGCTCATTCTTAATAGGATGGGCTCTTCCTCAAGACTCCTCAGACAATCTTGGTACACTCCCCGTACCTTACCCTATTCCCTTCCAACCTGGGAATCCATCATTCAAGACTCTTGGATCCTCAGCATCATAAAGAAAGGATGCTACTTCATGGTTTGGCACACAGCACCACCCATCAGGGGTATCCCTCAACCTCCAAAAAGAACAAGAACCACTTTTACCCCAGTTCTAAAAAACCTTCTAGAGCAGGGCACAACCCAGCCCATGTCCCCAGCTCAAAAAGGAAAAGGCTTCTATTCACGCTTGTTCCTGGTTCCCAGGAAGGACGGACCTTGGAGACGCATCCTAGACCTCTCCTATCTCAACAACTTTCTGAAAGTGCCCTCCTTGAAAATGGCAACTCTCCAAACCCTCTTCCCTTTTATCCTCCCCTCAGGCCTTCCTAGCATCCACAGATATCAAGGATGCTCATCTCCATATATCCATTCACCACAGATACAGGAAATTACTACACTTTTCTGTGGGCTCCTGGCATTTTCAATTCTCTCCTTTTGGACTTTCCACTGCCCAGAGTCTTCACAAAATGCCTAGTACCTGTGGTCACCTTCTGTAGACTCCAAGGCATTTAAATCTTCCCCTACCCTAGGCAACCTTCTGATTCAAATCAAATCCCAAGAGAAACTGAACAAAAATGCTGCTCAGCCATTGCCATTTTGCAAAGCTTGGGACCCACCATCAACTTCAAAAAATCTTCACTCGCCCCATCCCAAGACCATGTCTTTCTGGGATGCAGATTTCAAACCAACAGAATAATGGTTTCTCTCTCAGAAGGCACATGGGATTTCTCTCCATTTCTCAGAGATTCTCCCCCTCAGTCTCCTGTCTGTGAGACAGTTTCTCTGAATCTTGGGACTGATGGCCTCTACCATCCCTATGCTGCCTCTGGCAAGGCTACACATTAGGAAATTGCAATGCTTTTTGAAGTCATTGTGGTCTAAGCATTCTTTTGGAGGTTGAGGGATACCCCTGAAGGGAGGTACTGTGTACCAGACCATTAAGTATCTTTTCTTTATGATGGTGAGGACCCAAGAGTCTTGAGTGATGGATTCCCAGGTTGGAAGGGACAAGGTAAGGTGCAGGGGAGAAGGGAGGGGTGTCAAGATTGTCTTCGGAGTCATGAGGAAGAAACCATCCTATCAGGAAAGGTCTGCTTAGCCAACTGCAGAGCAGAGAAAGAGGAGGAACACTGGTGTGTTTTCTTGGACCCCTTGTGGGGTATTGACTGGGGGCGGGTCTGGGACTTTGTGTACAAAGACCCATTTTCCAGGGTAGTTCCTGTGGAATTTAGGCACAGGTGAAACCCGTCTGTGTTTAAGGTCTTTTAGTTCCTTGCAGGGATTTGACAGTTCAGCAGAGGGTTTGCAAAATAAAGCAGAACTGTCCAGGGTGCATCCATAAGCTTCACCTTTATGTCCTCAGGGAGAGGGGCTGAAGGCTTAACCAGGAAAATTTTCTTACGGCATAGGAAAAAGCTGCAGTTTGTGAACTGGCCTCTACTGCATCATAGCTGCATTTAATTGAATGTCTAGCTACCTGAGTGGATGCAGCAATAACAGAGGATACCAATGCTTTGTTCTCAAGAGTCTGACACTAACCTGGAGATCTGTGAGAAGAGTTCCCTATTATACTTGATCATGTAAAGAATACTGCATTAGCTTAATAGAAGGACATCAAAACAGTGCAAATTGCAACAGGTTACAAATAAAACTCAAATGGTAGCAATCTGTAAATGAAAGGTGATGCACATCCAGAATGAAAACACAGGAATTCCCTTGTACAGATTTCAGATACTAATGCATCAGGTGTCCATCAAGTCTGGTCTCTTAAGAGCAACTATGCACCCTACAACAGCACAGCCTTTAACATTTCTTCCCTCCACTAAAACATGGCTTCCATATAGAAGGTGTATCAGTGTATTGGCTTAACTCAGAGGTCTACGATGTGATGGAGAAAAACACATTTGGTCCTCTTCATAACCAGTAAGAGAAGCAAGTAGGACCTCTAACATTTCTTGGGCCTGGACTAATCTAGAGAGCTCTACTGACAAAGTATGTATTCTTACTGAAGACCTAACAGCACTAAAATATGACCAAGTCCAAACGTCAGTGGGTATGGCCCTCCAGCTCCCCACATGGGTGACCCTAAATATTACGTGTGTGCAAACATAGCTACCATCCATCAAAACAGCTGTCACAGGAGGTAGCAATAAGCTTCTCTCTCAATGCTGGTAGGGCCCTGAAGACTAAGAAAAAGATGGGGATACCTGATCTCTGATCATACATGGATTTCTTACAAATTTGACAAGGCTAAAGTAACGTTCAACTTTTGGCAAAACAGTACTTAGTATTAAACATCACTGTGAGGGCTTCTCCCCCACTCCTCTTTAAAACTCCATACCCATGTACTTACAGTCGAAAATCAACTGCTAAAGAATCAAGTTCCACTGAGGTACAGATGAATTTACAATGAACAGTTAATTAGATAAATGCCAAAATGGTGATAAGTAGTGGCAGAATCACTTTCCACAAAGAGGAGGGTCTCCTTAACCTTCGAAAAATCAGTAGGGTTCTAAAGGGCTCGCCAAACAACTTTCCCTCCTTGCACTAGGCATTGAAGATGGAACAGAAGCACCTCTCCAAGGGGATAATCTCAGCCAAGCAATCTGTGCCCGTGGTCACAGCATAACACTGTAGTAGGCTACATGGAAGCACACCACAGGAGTAGTAGTCAGGCTCTGAACTCTCTCTTTCAGCCATGGGGAGTAATGTTTTTGAAGCAGCTCTTCCATTAGACAGGACTGACATTCTGTACAGGTGAGATAAATTCCACAAGCACTAACGTGGCGTATGAACATGCTCTTGTTACACCCACCCACAGTTTGAGAATTATCTGCCCTGGGTTCAAGAGTCCTGTGCCAGACCATGTTTTAAGACAAAGCAAATAAAGAACATTGAATACAATAAATGCTTTTAGAAACAACTTGGTATCTGGCTCATGTCTCCATGGAGACAATTTGATAAACAGCAATAAAAACAGAATACTTCTTTCCTTCAAGGGGTAGGAGATAATGTTTTCTGAAAGCATTCAAGTGTTTTCCCAATCTAGGAGAACAGTAAAGACAGCATTTAGTACAAGCACAGGCTGTACCATGCATCTAAGGTTAGCATGGATAACCTTCCTCTTAGACTAACCCAAGTCTGACAGTGTGGCTGTCAGTTTAGAGAATTGTTCCTATTAGGAGGGCAAATTGTTAACACTTGAAGATGTATATAGCTTTGTGTGTTAGTATTAAGTTAATAGGTTTAAGAAATGCATTGAGGGTGTTTTTTTGTTTTTGTTTTGAGGGCTTTCAATAAAACAAAAAATTCTGTAACAAACTCAAATGGATACTAGAAACAATATAAAATCTTAACCTGCAAAACAGTGTGTGTATGTAACAAAAGTTGTAACAAGATGCTTAAAGTTGGTAATAACAATGACACTTACTATATTATATTTAAATATTACAGGACTCTGATATATAAAAGAAAGAGTAGTGAACTACATTAAAAATGTAGAGTGCAAACAGCTATGCTACAGGAAACATTTGGAAAGAACTGAACATGCAGATTTGATAAAGGTTTTAGGATGGTTATTCAGTAGAAAGAAAGTACAGTTGTGTACACTTACCATAAATGTAGATGTTCCAATGTATTCACTTTTGCAGTCATCACACTTGGGTTATCCTGCCAGGGGTAGCCCTCAGTCAGCTTGAATACCAGAGGCTTAGTATTTCTGCATTGGTTGCTGTCGCTCCAGGACTGACGTCAGGTCACCAGTGGTATAAAATCAGACAGCTAACACCATTACATCAGTTTTTCTTACCCCAAATGTCAGGAGCCCCCAAGTAGAGACCTAGGTTATGGTGGAAGACCACCACCAGTGGAAAGTAAATACCAAAAATCCCTGTAAGGAGTGAGGAAGAGAGTGAGAAAGAGAGAGACAAGGGGGATGGAGGGTGGGAAACCAGGACTGCAACAGTGAATACACTCGAACATCTACATTTATGGTAAATGTACACAACTGTACTATGTTCTTCATGTTTCACTGTTGCAGTCATCACACTTGGGTTGATTCCCAAAACTGAAGAAAAGGGTGGAGGCAGTCAAGAAGTCTAGGGGCTGGCTAGGATGCCCCGAAAGACTGCGGTTACAAAGCCTGGCCTGGATTTGAAGATAGGCAGGTGGTAATGCTTGGTGAAGGTATGAACAGAACTCCATGTTGCAGCCTCCAGGATGTCCCTGCTAGGGACTCCTCTGAGAAAAGCTGCAGAGATGGAGGTTACCCTGATGGAATGTGTCCTGACCCCCTTAGGGGCTGGTTTCCCGTGGTATTGGTAGCACAAATGGATAGTGTGCTTTCCATTTGGAGATTGTTTGGATATGGCCTTGCCCTCTGCTGCAAAGCTGACTAGCAATTGGTCAGTTTTCCTAAAAGATTTAGTCCTATCCAGGTAGAATCTGAGCTGTCTGTGCACATCTAGTGAATGCAAAATCATTGCCCCCTTGTTTTGTGGGTTAGGGAAAAAGGTGGACAAATAGAGTGGTTGACAGCCACACTAGACACCACTTTAGGCATGAAAGTTGGGTTAGTCCTGAGGGAGACCCTGTCAGCATGAAAAATGATGAAGGGCTCTACTGCCATGAGTGCTTGTAGCTATGAAACTCTTCTAACTGAAGTGATGGCCAGAAGCAAGGCTGTTTTCAGAGAGTGGAATTTTAACTCTGCTGAATCTGCTGGCTCAAAGGGGGATAGTGTGAGCTTTTCCAACACAAAGTTAAGGTCCCAAGCTGGGGTAGTAGCTCTTCTGGGTAGCCTTAAATTGTAAGCTCCTCTTAGGAACGGTTTGATGAGAGGATGAGAAAAGAGAGGTGGCTCTGTGCTGTAATGAGCAGAGATGGCAGAGGCATGAATTTTAATAGAAGAGAAGGATAGGCCCCTGTGCAAGGTCTGCTAGGTAATCCAGAATGAGAGGTAGGGAGGGCTGTGCTGTTTCAGCTCCTTTAGCCTGGATCCAGGTGCAATACCTTTTCTGCTTTGTCAGCTTGTCAGCTTGTCAGCATAGGATTTTCTAGTGCTGGGGTGTCTGGCCTCATGTATAAAATCTAGGGTTGCTTGCTTAGACTTGCAACTGGAGGAGAGGTCAGGGAATAAGCCATGCTGCCAGGTTCAGGGTCTGCAATTGTGGCTGTTCTGCTGGGTCAGGAGAGTTGGGATCTGGGGTAGGTGCCATGGAAGCAGGGTTGACAGACTGCGCAGCAGTGGGTACCAGTGCTGGCATGGCCAGTCTGGGGCAATCAAGATTGCTCTTGGTTTTTCCTCCCTTATTTTTAGTAGTACCCTTAAAAGTAGAGGTAGAGGGGGAAATGCATAGATCGAAAGGTTTACCCATTGGAAGGATAGGGCATCCAGTTTCCAGGCCTTGCTGTGAGGTTCCCTGGTGCAGAATTTGCTGAGTTGGTGATTGTTGTGGGAGGTAAAGAGGTCCACCTTCGGGGTGGACCATTTCTGGGTAACAAGGTTGAAGGTGCTGTGGTCCAGCTGCCACTCATGTGAGTCTAGGAGGTTTCTGCTTAAGTTGTCTGTCAGAGTTTTGGGAACCTGGCAGGAATAATGCTTGCAGGTGAATCTGCATGGCTGACGCTGTGTGCCAAAGGGTCATGGCGAGCCTGCAGAGGGGATAAGAGTGAGTTCCCCCTGCATGTTGATGTACCACATCACTGTGGTGTTGATCAGTAGAGGCCCCAGGGAGAGTAGGGGTCTGAAAGCTGTCAAAGCATGCTAAACAGCTAGCATCTCTTTTTGGTTATGTGCAGATGTATTTGATTTGGGCTCCAATGGCCCTGAATGCACCTGGCATCCAGGTGTGCACCCCAGGTATAATCTGATGAGTCTGTAGTTAGGGTCTGGGTGGCGTGGGGTTGTGAGAAGGGAAGAGCGTTGTTGTGGTTGCATGCTGCTGCCCAGCAAAGAAAATCTTTCCTTGGACAGGGTATCATAGGTATGATAGTTTCCAGGTCCCGAGAATGTTGACCGCAAAAGGCTTTTTAGGTACCAATGAAGTTTCCTCATAAGCAGTCTGGCATATGGAATGAGTAGAATGCAGGATGCCATGAAACCTAGAGCTTGCAGGATTTTTCTTGCAGAGAACTGGGTTCTGGTTGCTAGTTGAGAGAAGTACCCTGTCAGATAGGCTTGTTTTTCTGGAGTAAGGAATGCCATCTGGGATCCTGTGTCCAGGCTTGCTCCCAGGAATACAATTTTTTGAGTGGGTACTAGTTTGGATTTCTTTTTGTTCATAGTGTACCCCAGGGAGGTTAGTAGGTGCTGCAACAGCTTTTCCGGACTGTCTGCCTGAATCAGGCAGTCGTCCAAGCAGGGGTAAATTTGAATATTCCTTTGTCTGCAAAAAGCAATGGCTGGAGCCAGGCATTTTGTGAAAACTCTGGGAGCAGTGGATAAGCCAATGGGAAGCACAGAGAACTGAAAGTGCATAGAGCATGCTCTGAAACGTAGATATTTCCTGCAGGAATCCCTGATTGGGATGTATAGATAGGCCTCTCTTAGGTCTAGGGTGGCTAACCCAAGCATCTTTGGATAGCATAGGAAGAAGCTGCTTGAGGGTGAGCATTTTGAATTTTAGTATTACCAGGAAAGTGTTGAGAATTGATAGATCGAGGATTGGGCACCAGGTGCCCTCTTTTCTGGGTACCAGGAAAAGCCTGGAATAGAAACCTTGGCCTATCTGGTCTTCAGGAACAGGCTGTATTGCCCTCATGGAGAGCAGGGAATGGACTTGGTTTTGTGCCTCTGCCCACTGGTGTGGAGGAAGATCTGGGAACCCTTTTGGGGTGGGTAGTGTGTGGAAATAAAATATGTATCCATGGGGTACTATGTTGAGAACCCATCAGTTGTCGGTGACAGAGGCTCAGTTTTTGGCATGGGAGGAGAGTTTTCCTCCTAGGGGCACAAGCAGGTGGGCAGAGGTAAGGGGCGGAGGTGTAAAGTCATTGTGAATTCTTTCCATAAGGGGGTGGCTTAGCACTCCCTGTTTTTGAAGTGGAGGAACTCCATTGCTTAGATCTCTGCATTCCCTGGGACTGCAGTCTGGGGGGTTTGCTTCCCCTAGGACTTGTCTGAGCTGGTCTTGAGGGGGCCGAAAAAGGACCAGTGCTTGGAGGGGCAATGCCTACTGAACCTCGGAGGCTGGACCTGCAAGAAGTCTAACTGTCTGCATAGATTTAGCTTTTTCTTCCATCTTTTTTAAGACCTCTTCTGCCTTGGTGCCAAACAAATTGTCCTTGTTCAATAATGCATCAAATAGTTTTGATTTGATATGGTCTGGCAAGGTCTGTTCCTTAAGCCAAGCATGTCTTCTAAGTACAGAACCTGCGACTGCTGCCCTGCAGGATGCTTCTAGGGTGTCAAAGCCACATTTGCAAGGTGTGTCTAGTAACTTGGCTTGTAGAATGCATAAGCTCCTGTAATTCTTTATTTTCTGCACAAGCCAGAAAGGTAGATATTTTTTGTTTAAGGAGTTCCATAGTATGTTGCTGGTATTTCAGCATGTGGACTGAATTTAGTGCTCTAATGGCAAGAGTTGCAGAGGTGTATACTTTTTTACCCCATCTGTCTAAAGCTTGGGAATCCCCGTCTGAGGGGGTGGTATTCTTAGCTGTGGTTGCTTTTACTCCTTTAGATCCTTGGGAGATGACCTCTGGGTCAGCAGTAGGATTCTTGAAAAGAAATTTATGAGAGTCAGGGACTTTGTAATACCTGTCAGGCTTCCTGGGAGCAGGAGGAAGGGTGTCAGGAGTTAAACTGGATTCCATAAAAACATCTACAACATCCAGGACAGGAGAAATGGCTAAAGCTCTGTGCTGTGGTAAATCGGGTTCCTATTGGAACATCGAATTTCGAATTGTTCGAATCACTAAAGATCGACCATTAATGATCGACCAATTGGAAATTCGAAGTCTTTAAAATAAACATAAGAAAAAGTAAAGGGTGTAGGGCAGGGGGTCAAGCCCCCTGCACCTCCCACTACTTAAATATACCAACTCCGAATTCACAATACATTGTAGGAAAGGGAAGTCTTCCCTTTCCGCACTATAATTCATTAAAGTGCGATCTCGGAGTTCGTATATTTAAGTAGCGGAGGTTGAAAGGGGGCTTGCCCCTGATTTAACCTGTCATGGTATGTTGTCTTTTTTTTTTTTTTAAATTTCGAAGTTACAGAACTTCGATCATATGGCATTCGAAGTTCCGTAACTTTGATTTTCTAATAGGTAACCGGTAAATCTAAGAATTCCCCGAGTCTCTTTTTGGACTGAGGATAGTCCTGACACTCCCACTGGAAATGCTCCCTTAAAGTACGTAGGGTTTCACCAAATGAAAAATCCTCCGGAGGAGAGGCAGAAGAATGGATTCCTCTGCATCTGAATCCTCATAAGCAGACAAGGGTTGCATGTCTTCATATTCAGAAACCTCAGAGTCATCAGACTCCTGGTCAGATAAAACTGCTGGGGACAAGTCTCTTTCTTTTGGAAGGGGTAGGCTGGCTTCCACTAACAAGCAAAATAAGGTATTCCGCTATTTTAAGCATTTGAGATTGAGGCATGGAAGCAGGTGTTTGAGCTTGGGTCATTTTTTTTAGGCATAGTTTGTACCCTGGGCCTTAGTTTTAGAAAGAAGTGAAGACGCAAAAGAAGTCTGTTTGTGTCAAGAATCGGTAGTTCAAAGAACTTCCTCAGAAGTCGGTGCCTGCTCAGTGGCTCCAGACCCATCCAAGGTAGAGACAGCCACAGGATCCTTAGTCATAGAAGAGTCTTGCGGCATACCGGACTCTGAACGGGTCTCGGTAGCAGCCTGTGAATCTACAGAAGTGGGCATCAGGGGCTGCAAAAGTGCCTCACTGTGGACCGGCGAACTGGCGACAAGCTTAACGGAAGCATCAGTGGTAGTTTTGGACCTGTGTGGTCTCTGTCTTTATCCTTACATTTTTTTGGAAGATCAGTAGTCGGATGGCTTACTGAAGCCATTTTGGAATACGGAGATAGACAGCGAAAATATTTAGCTACAATAAGGGCCTGACGATGTATAGTTCCTGTGATGAACAAAGCACAAAACTGACACCAAGGTATCGTGGTCTGTCCCTAAACAGTTGACGCAGTAAGAATGAAAATCTCGGTGTGGTATTTGCTTTCCACAGGCGAGACAACTGTTAACTTTTTCTGACATTGGTCAGAGCAAGAAAAAAGGATCCCCAATGGGGTACTTAGCTTTAGAAGACTTCAGTTCCTAAATTAAAACTCAGGTAAGTGGCCGACCAGCACTCATGCGAACTGCTTCGGGCTCCTCGGCAAGAAAAGACTGATGCAATGGCGTCGGCTGCCTGATTTTATACCACTGATGACCTGACTTCAGTCCTGGAGTGACAGCAACTGACGCAGAAATACTAAGCCTCTGGTATTTGGGCTGACTGAGGGCTACCCCTGGCAGGACAACCAAAGTGTGATGACTGCAACAGTGAAACACAAAGAAAATCACCTGGGGCAAAGAAAAGTACTTGTATTAACTGCAAGAGGAGCTTCAAGAGTAATAGAGGACAAAAAAAATAATGGTAGATTTGTAGTACTAAGGTGTTACAGGCAAGGGAGGAGGACTACACTAGCATGTATTTATATTCTACCTAAAACTGCTATAATGGAGAAATAATCAACTTTCAGCAGGGAATATTACTTAAAGGTAGGGACTGGAATTTGATTTGCAGCAGTAAAGATATGTCTGGGGGCGCAGAAGGGAAAATATAACAAAGGAAGGTAGATTTTTGAAGAAATTTATGAAAATATTTGGCATGGAAGATGTAAATTCAGTAGGAGGAGTTTGGAGTGAATTTACATATCATTCCCCAAAACACAAAAACTGGGCTAGGCAGAACTTATATTTCACATGAACACTTGGATTTACCTGAAAGTTTTGATACACATCCAGTAAGTAATTTTCAAATCACGTGCCAACAACTACAATAAAAATGCAGGGTAAAGAATAATGAGACACTAGCACTTTCCCACCTAGCTGCTGAAAAAAATAGGAATTTAAGGAATGGGTAGTGGAAATTATTCGGGAGTTATTAGAGAAGATAGAAATCTCCTCTAAAAATATAGCTAGGGAGTGGGAGTTTACACATGGGGTGAGGAGATATGGTTAAGAACTAACAAGAATTAGAGGGACAGACAAATGTTAAAGTATGCAGAATAGGGAATATCTCACAGAAGAGGAACAACTCCAGAATGCTATACAGAAAATAGGGGACCTCAATATATGCATGAGTTTAGAAAGCTTGCTTTTAAGCAACTTTTTTTTTTTTTTTTTTTTGATAACTCCAAAGCACAAAAAACATTTAGAACAAGCACTCAGGCAACAGAAAGTAGAAAGAGTTGTTGCTAAGTTTAGGAAGCCTATAAAAAGGAAAATAAGAGAATCTGCAGAGGTACTAGAAATATTTCCGTAATTTTATGAAAGTCTGTATACAGCAGAGAAATGTGGAAATTAAGAAAAGGTACAAATGGAAATGTCTAAGAATTAAATGTGCTAAGGTTAAAGGTAGATGAGAGCCAATTACTAGCAGAATAGGAGGACATGAGAAAAATGATGTATAACCAATCTACAGGCAAATCTCAGGAAACCCATGGTATTCCTGTGGAAGTTTGGAAGCTAGAAAGAAAACTGAAAGATCTGTAAGAGTTTAACAGAAGTTGTGTACTTACCATAACTTGGCATCTATGTTGTCCAATGTCATTATGCATGATTTGGATCCGTCCCCTGATCTGACTCTGCCATTTCTTCCAGACATACGATCCTAACCTCAATCTCCTCCCTCTCCTCCCATAATACCACATTCCTCTTCAACCCCTCAGGTCAAGTTTGCTGTCCCTTCATAAAGATAGTGCTATATTGCTGGACAGAGAGAAAGTGACCATTAGCCCAAACAAGGAAACAGTGGGTTGCCTTATCTTCTATATCACTTTCAGCTGGAGAAGGATGGTGGGATGTGATGCATAATGAAACTGGAGAACAGTTGCCAAGTTATGCTAAGTACATAACTTCTAATCTGATGTTCAATTTCATCATGCATCACAAAAGGGTCAGAGTCCCCAGCTACATAAACCCTGGGAGAACTTCAAGGAAGTATATGCTTTAGCACCATAGATCCAAAGGATGCTCTGTTTCTGGAAATAATGTCCAATTTTGTAGTGAGATACAAAGGTATGAGATGTGGACCAAGTAGCTGCAGCACAAATTTCATCAACAGGAGTCCTTGTGCGGAAGGCGGACAAAGTCAACAGACCTGCTAGTGAGCTCAAACTAGATGGGGAAGTTGCTTGCCTTGTTGGGAGTAAACTGTAGAAATACAATCCATAATTCACTTTGGTAAAGTGATCTTGGACACAGCCTGACCTAACCTACTTGGTGAGAAAGCAATGAACTGTTCAGATTTCCTGTATGATTTAGTCCTGTGTAAATAATAAAAAAAAAAACTCAACTGTCTGTGTATGTCCAACAAATGCAGCATGTATTCACCTTTATTGGAGTAATTAGGGAAGAATACAGGCAATGAATGGTCTAATTAATATTTGCCTCTGAGGTGACCTTTGGTATGAAGGACAGATTCATTCTGAGACTATCTTTAAAGAAAGTTGCATATGGTGTTAGGAAAATAGAGCTTGCAGTTCCAATACTCTTCTACCTGAAGTAATGGCCACTAGAAAAGGCAGTCTTCCAAGATAAAAAAATTAAAATCACATGCGCTAGCAGGTTCAAATGGTTTCTGAGCGAGTCCCTGACTTACCAGGGTATGATCCCAAGGCAGGGAAAGATCTAAGCCCTACATAGTTTAGAAGTGGAGATGGGAGAGGGGAAATTACCCTTCCCTACATGGAAATTCATGACAGCCACAAGCTGCAACTTTATAGTGCAAAAAGTAGCTTTGTGCTGGAAAAGCGAACTGAGAACACACAAGGATGACTGGGCCTGAAGCAAAAAAAGATCAGTATTCCTCTGTGAAGCTCAAATGGAAAATCTCTTCCATTTGCTACAATATACTTTCTTGGTGGAGGACTTCTAAGATGCAAGAATAGTTTCCCAAACCAGGGAACTAGCCTGGACTTTTGTAAAAGTACTAGAAGTAGAGAAACCAAGTGGTCAGCTTGAGGGATTGAAGATTGAGAATCCGGCTTCCTGACAGATGGAAAGTCAGATCCTGTCTGGGATCCAGTGTCCATGGATAATATCTCCTGCAAGACTGCAGGAAGGGGAACCATACTGGATGAGGCCGGTATGGAGCAATGAGGATAAGACTGGTCTTCGACCTGCTGGCTTTCTTTAGAACTTTGGGTATCAGGGGAGTCAGGATAAGCATAGAGGAAACCTGGGGGCCAGTCGTGCATTAGACCATTCCTGGGTGACTCCCCCAAGGGGAAATCGCAGCGAAGTACCTGCTGCACTTCTTAAGGGGAGAAGCAAAAAGGCTGTAGCAAGGCTGGCCCCAAAGGCTGAACATTGATTCACTACCGATTGGGTTCAGGGACCACTCGTGTGGACTTGAGATCGATCTGCTCAGTCCCGTCTGCCAGAACACTGAACTCCCTTGGGAAGTGCACTGCAATGAGAAAGTGTTTGAAGAAATCACCTATTCCCAAACCCTCATGGCCTCCCCGCACAACAGGTATGAACCGGTTCCCCATGCTTATTGAAGTACCAAACCACAGTCATATAAGAATTGCAATTGTCCCCAGAGAAAGGCAGTCCTGAAAGGCTTGCAACATAAGAAGGATCGCCCTCATCTCCAGTAGATTTATGTTCAATTTGGTCTTGGACCACACGCCTTGGAATATCTTTGCCTGGAAATGCCCCCACCCCACCCCAACAAGGAGGCATTCATGGTCACACTGACTACAGGTGAGGTGGGGGAAGAATGAAGGGTCTGCTGAGATGGAGGTCATCTGTAAGGATCCACCATTGCAGATGGTGCCTAGAGAGTTATAGCCTTATTGGAATTGACAATGGACAGACCCCATTAGACTGCTAAGGTCTACTAGAGAACTTGCATTAAGAACCTGTATATGGGGGGAACCAGAAGAATGGCAGCTGACATGGACCCTAGGGCCATAAGGACTAGTCAAGCTGAAGGTATGGGGTGTCTAGTAAGAGGTGAGCCTGCTGTCTTAAGGAGCTTATTCTCTTGGGAGGTAGGGCTGCTATCTGTGTGACTGTGTTCCTATGAATTTGATGTCCTGTGCAGCAACCATCTTGGATTTTGCCATGTTCACTACAATTCCCAGGCAATTGAACAGTTGCAACATAACTTGAATAGCCTTAAGTAGTTGATGCCTTGCAGGTGCCGAATCATCCAGGTATGGAAACATCTGGAATCCTTGTAGACAGAGGTGAGCTGCCACCACTGCCATGCATTTTAACACCCAGGGGACAGTGGTGAGGCTAAACAGCAGTGCTCTGAATTGGTAATGACCGTCCCCCCAACCTGAATAAGATATCTCCTGGAGCGTCCATTTTTTTTTTATATATAATACATGTCCTGGAGGTCTACAGAGCACATCCACTCACTCTTGTGCATAAGTGGAAAAATAGACTGTACCGTAACCATACAGAGCTTCAACTTATTTATGAACAAATTCAAACTGCTCATATTCAAGATCAAAGGTTCCCAGTTTTCAATGGCACCAAAAAAGCGTAACTACGTTCTGCATCCTAGTTGTTCAGTTGGGACCTGCTGGATGACTTTTTCTAGCAGTTTTTGAACATCTAGAAGGGCACTCTCACTCTGACTGGGTGGCACATCAGGGAGATACTCCCCAGAACTGGGATGAGGAAGGGAAAAGGGAATATAGTAACCTCTGGATATAATATTCAACACCCATGTATCATTTGTTTGTCCAGACTTCTGGATAGAACAAAAGTCTGCCCCAACTGCCTCCATAGTAGGACAGTCAGGCAGCTCCTTAGGAGCACTGAAAGGAGCTGTCAGAGAAAGGGTCTCTGAAGCCCTGATTTTGGGGACCCCCTCTCCCTCCGGGGCAGTCTCTACCATTAAATCCTCTCCCTCTAGAACATAATTCATCTTGCGAATCAGGAAAAGACCCTTGGGACAGGACATAACTGAACTACATCTTCCCAACTCTTAGTTCCTGGAGAAGGTCTGTTGGGGGGGGGATGTTGATCCCTACGGCAGATAAGGTCTTGCTTTCCTGTTCGCTACAGGTAAGAGTCTCTTGCTGGCAGTCCAAATGAGGAGCCATCAGAGGACATTAATGAATGACACCTTAAAGGGGTCCACAAACCCACACAGCCTCATCCAGGCATGTCTCCTGAAGGTTATGCCTGAACCAGCTGCTCATGAGGTACCTTCCGCAGCATGGGAAATTAACATCAAGGAATTAGCGATGGAGGATACAGTGGGCAGTTGGGGAGAAACCTTCTTGAGGTTTTCCTCCAACAGTGACTATGGCAGAGGTAGAGATTTCCTTAATAAGATCTCTTTGAAGGTACATGAAGTGTGCCAAGTAATTCAGTACTCTCAGTGAAAAGGTGACTGAAGCATACACATGCTTCCCATGCCTGTCCAAAGTCTGAGACTCCTTGTTTGGGGGATGAACAGTGGAGCTCTGCTCAGCTTGCGCCTTTTTCGTGGCTGCCGACACCACAATGGCATCAACTGGGACACCTTTACTCCAAAATGGGTGGTCACTAGGAGGACTAAGGTATTTGTCCGCATGTTTGAGGATAGGCTCCATGGTGACAGGCTCCTTCCAAGCCTGGTAGATAAGGTCAATGAGCTGGTCCACCGGCAGGGTAACCCAGGACGTAGATGTGCCCATCCCAAATGTCACCAGGAACACTGACTACTCCAAGGAAGGGGGTTGTGAAAACCAGCCACCTTTTTGCTTCAGAATTTCTAAGATATCCCCAAAGGAAATATCATCAGGAGAAGATCTGGGGGGACCTTCCCCCTTATTGGAATCAAGTGTCCTGAAAGACTCCAAAGGGGAGTCCAGGTGCTTCCTCTTGCACCAACTCTTCTGAGGAATCTCTTCTGTTGGGTACTTGGGAGAGAATTCAGAAGACAAGGGAACCTCTTGCTGAGGGGGTAGCCGAGGCTCTCCAGGAAGGGCTAACCATGGACTGGACGGATGGGAGCAAAGTCCTGATGTGCAGGGGATTGGGTAGGGACTGCATCTCGCAGTGTGGAGAATGCCCTCTTTGCCACCCAAAATGCAGATAGTGCTGGGAGAACCTACCCTCTCACCCCAGGACCCAAAGCTGCCAAGGGAGAGAAGGATGAGACCACCCCTGATCTGACACCTCCAGATGGAGGAGGCCCTGAACTGTTGAAGGTTGAGATGCCCAGGGGAAAGGATGGCTCTAAAAGGGCTGGAACCAACACCAGCTCCAATGTCTTGGGAGCAGGACCCACTCCACTCTGAAGGTATCGGAGCCAAGCTGGTTTGAGGCACTGTTGGCGTCTAGGACATTCCGTGCTCAGATGGGCCACTCTGAAGCCAAAGGTCACAGCAGGGGAGGTTGCAGTATCAGGGTTGGTATTCTCACGGATCCAGCATGTGTCAAAGAAGGCAAGATACCCAGCTTGATCTGGGCTTTGAAACTTTACTGCTCGGACATGAAGCCTGAGGGTCTGACTGAGGTAGGCTTGGCCGGAGCTGGCTCTACTAAATCTGAGGGGTCTTTGGAATCTGGAGAGATGCAAGAACAGGAGGGAATCCCAAGATGATGGATCCAACAGTTTTCTGCTCTTCTCAGGAGCAGAAGACATGGTCCCCAGGGTAGCTGAGGGAGCAAGCTCCTTTGGAACAGGAGTCTAGGCTCCAAAGGACAAAAGACCTCTCAAGATCAGCTTGTTTTGCCGATCAGCAATGACACGGGAATTGAAAGCAGAGCAGATATTGCATGGCATCTCCAAGTGTCCCGGTCCCAGACAATACACATACCTCTTGTGGGCATTAGACTGGGGAAATATCATGCCCATAAGAGGCACACTTAAAAAAAAACAAAAAAACAGAGGGTTTGTCCAAAACCGCCAGCTTGTCAGACATGGTGAAAAAGAAAACTGCACACAAGCACACCACAACTCACACACACCAACACTATTTCTAAACTATTTTTTTTGTTTGTTTTACAAAAAGAGAAGATAGAAAGAAGAGGTGGAAGGTGGGGAAAAACCCTAACACCAGCGACAAACTCCAGGAACAGGAGACAGCTTCCTAAGAAACCTAGGTAGGAGTGAGAACTACCACTAATAAAGCAGAATTAAATGGAAAATTCACTTATCTGAAAGGAGGCCCAGAATTACATCTTTGCTGGAAGGCAACAAACATCATCTAGGGCTCAGATTGTATGTCTGGAAGAAATAGAGTCAGATCAGCGGACAGATCCAAAGACCCATTCGTGATGCATAATGAAATGGACAACATCAGATCAGTATTTTTACACGAGAAGCACCAACATCTTGGAAGGATGCAGTGGTGGCTGTAATACCTAGAGAGTAAAGGCCCATCAGATCCAGCATCATACAGGCCTATTTCAATCCTAAACCATGAATATAGTGCGTCTAAAATGGCTAAAAGAATGACAAAGGTGATGAAAAAGTTGAGACATGGATCAATATGGTTTTGTGGAGGAGAGACAAACATGTAAGAAATACCACACTGTTGGTGGGTCTTGATGCAGACAAAGCATTTGGGAGTTTATGAACATGGCAATGGAATCATTTGTATTCCATGATAAAATTTTAAGGTTGATTAGGAAAATATATGAGGGATTAGAGGCAAAAATTAAAGTGAGTGGGCTCCTCTTTGCTAATTTCTGTTTGAGCACAGGAACCAGGCAGGGATGTCCTCTTTCCCCTTTATTTGCATTATATTAATAATTTGGCAAACAAATAAGGGACTCAAATTCAAAGATATAACTGGTATGGTAGTCAAGAAAAGCTGGCTGTACCTGGAGATGATATTTTATACCTGATAAAACCACAAAAGGAGATTTCAGTATTGAGGAATATTTTGAGGCAGTTTCAAATCTTTTCAGGATACAAAATGAATGAAGCTAAAACAAAGGTAATCAGTGTAAATGATGTACCCACACACGAATCGGTTCAGTAATATCCATATTTATGGAGACATAATAAAATGAAATACTTAGGAGCATTGATTAAAAGGATTCTGTTGTGGCAGCTAAAGATATTTCGGAAGAGACTGAACAAGAGAAAATATAAACACTTTGAAGCTGGAAGCTCTGTTATATGGATAGCAAGACACAAGCAGTTAAGTGATGTACATAGCAATTAAAGAGCTGAAGGATTTTGTCATGGAGGAGAGATGGCAAGAAACAAGTGGGATAAAGATGATTATTGTAAAATAAGGTGATTTGGGATTACCCAATTTAGAGTTACTTCAGGAACTGTACACTTAAGGCCTATACAGAGCACAAGAAGGAACCTATAAATCAAACTGGAGACGGATGATGAAACAGGCGGGGAAGCTCAAGAAACAAGGAGAGACTGGAATTTTGGATGCAGATCCTTAACGAGAAGGTCTATAATCATACAGAATAGTATACTCAAAATAGCAGAAAGTATTCTAAGAACTAAGCCAGCATGAGAAAGGAGATTCTGCAGATAGGGATGACTGCAATTAGGGATACAAACAGTAGGCAAGACGGGACTAGAATTTACTGGAGAAAACTGGCAAGATAACCAAGGAGCAAATAATTAGAGAGGGAAAGGTAATAGAGTGGAAACAGGCCAAGAGTTTATTTGGACTGCAGGTTAGAACATCAGTCCTTGATAAGGAAAGCAGAGTATTGACAGAGAGAAAAATAGTGGGACCCTAAGTGAAAGACCAGCACTGAAAGTTTAGTAAAATATAAAACAGAAGCTGCTCTTAAAGAACGAATTAGTAGTGCATACAAAACACTGCATGATAAAAACTCAGAAGAGGTTAGAAAGGATTGGGAAGAGGTTGGATAAGCAATTCACAAACAATGGGTGGGGGGGGGGTATGTATGCCTCTCAAGATTTACGATCTTTGCTTGGAAGTATTTACATAGGTATTTTTATACCCCAAATAGATTCCAAATAATTTTCCTCAGATAGACAGCAAATGTTGGATGGGGAAGAAAGAGGTAATTGGAAACATTTTTTGGGAGTTTAATGAGTTGGCACACTTTAAAGATTCCCTGCAGACTACTCTGTCACAGATACTGGGTGAGCAAATTGGTGTAACTAAGGAAATGACTTTTTTGCGTTACGATACAGAATCAGAATTGCCTAGGCATAAGTAAGGCCTTGCTGAGTTTAGTTATGGCGGCTGCCAAAAAAACAATTATTAGAAAATGGAAATCAAAGTCTAAACCATTGCACTACAAGTAGTGAATATAGTAAGATGAGAAAAAAAGAAGTTAAGTGCTCACCATAACATTCCATCAGAGTAGTTGTACTTCATTTGTCTTCAACCTGTGGGTATTCGGATCCAAGATGGCAGCTTCACCAGCATCAGATCCAAGCTCCTTCCCTTACCCATAATACCCGTCCATCTCCTTCCTTCCCTCAGATCGAGTTTGCTGCACCATCAACCTAAGCCCGACCCAATCAGACCTAACCACATCAGGTTATATACAGACCTAAACAAGTATGAACAGCACAGCTGCAGAGGTGCTCTCTCCCACCTACCAGTGTAAACAACAATGATAACATCAGGGGGAAGGAGGGGGGACGGCTGAAGACAAATTAAGTACAACTACTAAGATGGAATGTTATGGTGAATACATAACGTCTTTATCTGAAGTAGTTTACTTCATTTGCTCTTCAACCTGTGGGCCAGAGTCCCCAGCTACTAAACACCTGGAAGGATATTCTGGAGCACCACGGAGCCAAAGGATGCTCTCCCTCTAGAGATGTCAGTTTATATTGAGAAATGAAAGTATGAGATGAGGACCAAGTAGCCACAGAACAAATATCATCCAGACACACCCTGGACCAAAAAGCTGCCAAGGTTGCCATGGATCTGGTAGAATGTGCTTTTACTTGACCCAGAGGTGACATACCCTTGTCTTTGTATACCTGAAGGATACAATGAGAGATCCATCAAGCCAAAATACCTTGGAGATTGGTTTGCCCAGGTTTAGAGTAAGATACAAATAACTGGTCAGACTTGCAAAATGTCTTAGTTCTATGTAAGTAAAATCTCAGTTGTCTATGTACGTCTAAAGTGCAATTTATATTCACCCTTGTTCTGAAAATTTGGGAAGAACACAGGTATCTTTGTCAGGTTGATATTAGTCTCAGAAGCCACCTTGGTGAGAAAGGATGGATTGGTACAAAGTGACACCCTGTCCTTATGGAAAACCATATATGGAGCTTTGATAGACAATGCTTGAAATCCTGAAACCCTCCTAGCCAAGATGACAGTTACTAGGAAGACAGTTTTCCAAGATAAAAATTTTAGGTCTACTGACGCAGCTGGCTCAAAGGGTGGATCAACCAGAGCCTATAAAACCAAAGTCAGGTCCCAAGGAAGGGGTAGGATCCTTCACCGGGAGGGTCTTAAAAGAAAGGTACATTTAATAAAGGTTTTACAAAGTTTAGAGGATGCTAAAGAAACCATGTTCTCCCCAATATGAAAGTTGGAAATGGCAACCAATTGAATTTTCACAGTAGAATAGCTAGCACCTTGATGAAATATATATGCCAAGAATTCCACCACCACCGGGACAGGAGCTGTGAAAGGGTCCAGATCTCTGAGTAGCCCAGATGGAAAAATGCTTCCATTTACTGCAGTAAATCTTCCTGGTAGACTATTTGTGAGCTGCCACCAGAATAGTCTTGACCGGAGAGAATAAACCAGGAGTCCTAGCTATCACAGGAACTGGAGCAGCCAAGCAGTGAGCTTTAGACTGTCCGGGTTTGGATGAGGAACCCCAGAGGGGTGAGAGATGAGATCCGGAATCGGATAAAAGATCCATGGAGGAGTTAGAAGATGACACCAGAGTAAGAGAAACCATACTTGGCGAGGACAAAATGGGGCAATGAGGATCACTTTGCTCGCCAGCCTGCAAGTCTTCTGGAGGAATTTCAAAAGAAGAGGTAACAGGGGGTAAAGCAGAGAGAAGACTGGGAGGCCAAACATGAACTAGAGCATCTCTGGGAGACTCCACCTGCGGGGGGTTCAGAGCGAAAAACTCACTGCACTGTGTTGGAAATAGATGCAAAGAGATTGCAGCACAGCCAACCCCACTCAAGGAAGATCTGCTCCGCTGCTTAAGGATTCAGAGACCACTCATAAGGCTTCAGAATAGTCTTGCTCAGTTTGTCTGCCAGTATGTTGGACCATCCCAGAATGTGCATTGCTACCAGAAACTGGCTGGTGGAATTCTCCCCATTCCCACACACTCATGGCCTAGCGACAATGGGGATAAGATGTGGTTCCTCCCTGCTTGTTGATGTACCAGACTACTGCCATGTTGTCTTGACAGTACTGCAATAGTTCCCAGAGGGAGTAAGGCATGAAGGGCCTGCAACTCTAAAAGGACTGCCCTCATCTCTAGGACGCTGATATGCAACTGGGTCTCGTTCGGGGACCACGTGCCTTGGACTGTCCTTCCCGAGCAATGCCCCCCACCCTAGTTGGGAGACTTCCATGTTTACCATGGCTTGGGGAGGGGCTGCAATTAATAGGCGCCCCTTGGCCAGTTCCATGGAGTGCATCCACCAGAGGAGGGACTCCCTGCCAGCCCTGCTGATGTGTATTGGATGGGTCAATGGTAGATCTAACCATGACCATTGGACCGCTAATGTCCACTGTAGAACCCGCATATGTAGACAAGCACAATAAGGGTAATTATGGCTGCCATGGAACCAAGAGCTCGTAGTACCGTTTCTGCTGATGGGAGATATGACTGAATGATCAAGGACACTGAGTCATAAGCTCTGAATTCTCTTGGGGGTTAGAAAAACCTTCATTTGCAAAGTGTCTATCCTTGCTCCAATGTACTCTAGAACCTGGACTGGGATCAGAGAAGATTTTGTTGTGTTGATAGCGATTCCCAGGTGGCCTGACAGCTTCAAAAAGTAGTCTCTGGCTTGACAAAGTAGAAGCTTGGTGGGAGCAACAAGGAGCCAATTGTCCAGGTATGGGAAGACCTGTATTCCCTGAAGCCTCAGGTGAGCCGCTACAACTGCCATGACCTTGAACTCCCTGAGGGCTGTGGCGAGACCAAAGGGTAGGGCTAAAAAGATGACTGCACCCTAGCCAGAAGCGGAAGAACCTTGAGTGTCCATGAATCTTTTATATGGCAGTACGTGTTCTAGAGATCTATTGAGCACATCCAGTCTTTCTCCTGCAGGTAAGGCAGGATGGATTGCAATGTGACCATCTGAAACATTTCTTTGGCAACTGACAGGTTGAGGGTGGAGAGATCTAGAATAGGTCTTGGGTCCCATGTCTTTTTTTTTGCATGAAAGGACCTGGAGTAGATGCCCAATCCGGACTGGTCATGGGGGATGGATTGGATGACTTGTTTCTTTAGCAGCTTATCTATTTCGAGCGCTGCTACCTCCCTTTGCACAGGTGGTATTGTCTGGGAGGTGTTTTGGTGGAAGAGAAGATTCCACAAAGGGGATGGAATAGCCTCTGGGTATGATCTGAAGCACCCCAACAGTCTGTTGACATGGACTCTTGCGCAGTTAGGTGCAATGAAAGATGACTCCCAACTGCCTCCAGAGCAAAGCAGTCAGCCAAACTCCTCAGGGCTGCTGCACAGGTCTATCCGAGAACAGTTCTTGAGACCCCACATTACTCGGACCCCCTCTGCCTCTGGGGAAAGATGAGTCCTGAGCATTCCAGGAATATTAAATTCCAGAGCCACATCTTCTGCACTTGCTGATTCCATGAGAAGGATCTTTTGTAGGCAAGAGAAGCGGATCCCGATGGCAGTGTCTTCCCATCCTTTTCCCTCTGGACCAACATCTCGCGAATGGTCTTCCTGAACAAGGAAGAGCCATTAACAAATGATGCCTTAAAGGGCTCTGTGAACTGACACAGCCTGAGCCAAGCATGACGCCTTAAAGGGCTCTGAACTGACAGCCTGAGCCAAGCATGATGCCTTAAAGGGCTCCATGAACTGACACAGCCTGAGCCAAGCATAACGCCTCATGGCAACGGCAGACTTGGCCACAGCCACTCCTTCAGTGGCATGAGAAAAGAGGCGCATGGATGTAGTGGCCATCCACACGGAGAATGTGCGCTTATTCTTCAGTGACATGGACTCCAGGGACGCCTCAGCTAGCTCTTTGACAAGGTCGCGCTGCAGTTGGGCAATGTGTGCCACATAATTCAGCGCCCTTATGGAAAAGGTGGCTGAAGCATACACCCGCTTCCCTAGGCAAGCCATCATCCTGGATTCTCGGTCGGGGGGATGGACTGAAGAACTTTGAGCTAGTTCTTATTGGGTGGTGGCTGCTACCACCATAGCGTCTACAGGGGACCCTTTCTTCTAACTAGGTCTATCCGAAGGGGAACTCGGGATCTTGTCCGGGTATTTCAGAATTGGCTCCACGGTGTCCGGTTCCTTCCATGCCCGGGCGGTGATAAGATCCACCAATTGATCCACAGGAGGGGACAAGCAAGAAGTAGATGGGCCCGTGCCAAAGGCCTCCAGAAACACAGACCCATCCGAGCTAGGATTGGGGGGCAGACTACCTCCCCATTGGCGCAAGAGTGGGGTGATCTGTGGGAGCTTTCCCCTTCCCCCAAATTAGTGTCCTTGGTGAGGGACTCTGAGGAGTCAAAGTGCCTCCATTTGCGAGGAACTTCTTCCATGGGACTCTCCAAAGCAGACTTGCAAACTGTCTGTTCCACAAGGGGAACTGCCTGGGGCACATCAGGCACGGGCTGTCTGAGTGGACAAAATGGCCGAATTCGCTTCCAGAACTGAGGGAGTCTGGGTGGAATCAGAGGAAATAGTCAGGGGTCTCAACCCACTTGAGAGAACCCTTTCCACCACATTGAATGCCGAAGGACAGCGAGCCTCCTGGGACTCCAGTATTAAAGCAGCTCTCCTCAGATCCAACGAGGGAATCATAGCAGAGCCTGCAAGAGCCAAGATGCTGAGGGGAGGGCCATGACCTGACATGATCGGAGCTGATGGAAACCCCACCTCGGATCCAATGCCCAGACTACAGCTCCAAGAGCTGCTCAGGTCCGACATGCTCAAGGTAATGGCCTGTGTCGAGGTACAAGGTATCATTGGCACTGACCCCCTGACTCAGAGACCTCTTGGATTCAAAAACTCCGATACCAGGGGTCAGATTGGAGGAGTTATAGGAGTAAAAAAGGGAAGCTCCCCACTCCAGAGCGAGAAAGGGGTGGCAAGACTCCCATCTGGATCTGAATGAATCTTCGTATCATTTTGTCCATCTCTGCTTCTCTTAAACTACTGGTGAAATGTGATGAGGCCACTGATGCCGACCTGGAATGTCATTGCACAGAAACTAGGTGACCAGAGCCAAGGAGTGCTAGGCCTAGAAATAGCCTGCAGTTGAGGAGGACCAGATGGACCCGACCAGTCCGGGCATCTCTTCCTCACTTTGTCCTTGCTCTGTTTAGAGATGTCACCTTCCACAGGCCTCTGTCAGGAGGGTGATTCCAGGCCTGGGAGGAGGATGAAGGGGGAGAAGAGAAAGTCACGGCCATGACTGCAGTAGTTGCAGGGACAGCCGTCCCAATGTAGAAAGTAGCCCTTTCATAATAAGTTTGGCCTTGTGGTCATTCAAGGCCTTATAGTTAAAGCCTGCACAAATCTGGCAATCAGTAGACAGGTGACAGGCCCCTAAGCACACAATGCACATACTGTGGCCATCGGCTGGGGACAGCTTATGGCCACACTGTGCACTTCCTAAAAATAGGTTTAGCCTGCTCAGCCATGCTTTAAAGGGAAAAAACCTGTCTTTACCCGACCCAACCACGTACGCATGCACATACACACTAACGAGGAGGGGAGAGAGGAAAAGTACAGTTTTGTACCTACCATAAATGTAGATGTCCGATAGGAATGCATCTGCAGTCCTTACAAATGGGTTGTCCTGTCGTCAGGCAGCCCTTCGGTCGGCCGGATTCCAAAGTCTGGGTCTGGCCTCGGCTGGTGTCGCACTTCACCCGACGTCATAGCTGCAGTTCTTCGGGTATAAAGGCATCAGCCGATGCCATTTTCCTCAGTGTTTCTTGCCCCAGATGCCAGGTGCCCTCTTGGAAGGCTAAATTTGGATAAATGCCAATGATTCCAAACAGTAGAGAGCAAACACAAAAAATAAGCATGTATGTACATATATACAAACAAATACACCATAATAGATTCCCCCAGCTAGCTATAAGATGGGCAAATACCCTAGGAGCACCACAGAGAGGAAGGCGGGTGGGTAATCCTGACTGCAGATGCATTCCTATCGGACATCTACATTTATGGTAGGTACAAAACTGTACTATGTCCTTCAAGGATGCATCTGCAGTCCTTACAAATGGGTAGAATACCATAGCCAAACTGGGGGAGGTGGAAAAATAAAGTTATGGTGTAGTTAGGATCCCTTGCAAAACAGCAGTGGCAAAACCTGCTCGGGATCTAGAGTATAAAGGTAAATTATAATGCTTGGCAAATGTATGCACGGAGCTCCAAGTAGCAGCCTCTAAAATGTCCTTGATAGCCACTCCTTGTAAGAAGGCTGTGGTAGTGGCTGTAGCCCTTGTAGAGTGAGGCCTGATGTTCTCTGGAGTTTTCTTTCCATGGTAGGAGTAACAAAATCTAATGCAATTTCCTATCCACTTGGAGATTGTCTGTTTTGAAATTGCTTTTCCTTCCTTTCCTGTTGCATATGCTACCAGTAGCTGGTCAGTTTTTCTATTGCCCTTGGTCCTGTCCAGGTAGTAGTGTAATTGTCTATGTACATCCAAGGTATGCAGCAGTCTTTCTCCCCTGTTCTGTGGGTTGGGGAAGAATGTAGGTAGGTGGATAGCCTGATTTAAAGAAACTCTGGAGACCACCTTAGGCATAAAGGAAGGATTTGTTCTCATGGACACTATCTTGATGGAAGATCAGGAAGGGTTGTACTGCCATTAATGCCTGAAGTTCAGATACCCTTCTTGCGGAAGTGATTGCCAGCAGGAAAGCAGTCTTCCATGATAAGTATTGTAATTCTGCTGTTGCTGCTGGTTCGAAAGGAGGAAGTGTCAATTTTTCTAGCACAAAAATCAAGTCCCATGCTGGTAATGTTGGCTTCCTAGGAGGCTTTACATTTTTAATTCCTCTCAGAAACTGTCTGAGCAGAGGATGTGAGAAGACAGGAGGATCCAAGTCGTATTCTGCTGAAATAGCTGATGCATGAATCTTGATGGAGGAATAGGACAGGCCTGTGTGGAAGAGCTCTGCCAAGTATTCCAGGATGTTGGCTATGTTTACCAGTGACACATCTTCTCCTTTTGCAGTACTCCAAATGAGATATCTTTTCCATTTTGCTGAATAATTTTTTCTTGTTGAGGGTCTGCGAGCCTCAAGGATAATGTCTTTAACCCTTTGGGATAAATTTGGGTTAATTGGTCTTATACAATGTTCCAGGCAGTCAGCTGCAGAGTTTTCAGGTTTGGATGCAGATTGTTGTAGTTGTTCTGTGTTAACAGCAAGGGAACCAGGGGTAGTGGCCAAATTTGTTCCTGAGACATGCTCCTCAGTAATGGGTACCAATGTTGCCTTGGCCAGTCTGGAGCTATCAGAATGATCCTTGGACGGTCCTCTTTGATCTTCAATAGCACCTTGTGCATCAAAGGAAGTGGTGGGAATGCATATGCTGTCAGGTTTTTCCAACTGAAGGATAGGGAGTCCACCTTCCAAGCAAGTGGGTGGTACGTCCTTGTGCAGAATTTCTTTAGCTGGTGATTGCATGGGGATGCAAATAAGTCTATTTCTGGAAGCCCCCATTTTCTTGTAATGGTTTTGAAGATGTCCGGATGCAGCATCCATTCGTGGGCATCCGTGGTAGTCCTGCTTAATATGTCTGCTAGAATGTTTTCTTTTCCTGGTACAAAAATTGCTTTTAACTGAATGTTGTAGCTCAGGGCCACATTCCAGAGGTCCAGTGCCATCCGGCTAAGAGGATATGAATGTGTGCCTCCCTGTTTGTTTATGTACCACATAACTGTGGTGTTGTCTGTCCTTATCAATAGACCTTGTTGGAGAAATGGTCTGAATGCCTGAATTGCCAGTTTTACTGCCAGCATTTCCTTTAGATTTATGTGTAGGTGCAGCTGGTCTTGAGTCCATAAGCCTTGTATGCACTTGTTCAGCATGTGTGCCCCCCAACCGAGGTCTGAGGCATCCGTCGTGATGGTTTGGCTTGGTTGAGTACTGTGGAAGGGCAATCCTGTGTTTGATTGACAAGCCTGAGCCCACCATAGAAATTCTTGCTTCAGGCATGGAATAATTGGAATCTGGGTTTCTAAGCTGTGCTTGTGTTGAGACCATAAATTCCTTAGGTACCACTGTAGTTTTCTCATATGCAGTCTGGCATGGGAGGGTGGCCTAATGGTTAAGGTGTTTGCCTTACAAACACAAGGTGCAGGGTTTGAGTCTCACAAGGGATAATTGGCTAAGCTTAAAATGGCTCGCAAGGGCAGTTAGCTTAGTAAGAATCTATGAATCTATGAATATTATGCAGGATGCCATGAAGCCCAAGGCTTGCAGTACTTTTCTTGCTGTCAGATGGTTCTGCTTTGTTAATGCCAAGAAGTAGAGAGGTAGCTGCTCCTGTTTTTCTACTGTTAGGAATGCCATTTGCTTTGATGTGTCCAACTCTGCACCCAAAAAGGTTATTCTCTGGGATGGTATCAGTCTTGACTTTTTTATATTGGCTGTGTATCCCAGGGCTTGTAGCAGGTAAATGACCCTTTGTAAGTCTTCTGCTAGCTTGTTTTTGTTGTCCGCTTGTATCAGGCAGTCCAGGTAGGGGTAGATTTGGATTCCCTGAAGCCTGCAATGAGCAATTACTGATGCCAAGCATTTAGTGAACACTCTGGGCGCAGTAGATAAGCCAAAGGGCAATGCTGAGAATTGATAATGCTCTGATCCTGCAAGAAATCTGAGGTACCTTCTGCAATTTGGTCGTATGGGGACGTGCAGGTATGCCTCCTTGAGATCTAGAGTTACCAGCCAAGACTCCTTGCCCAGCATGGGAAGGAGCTGCTGTAGAGTCAGCATTTTGAATTTTGGAACAACGAGGAATGTGTTTAAAGCGGACAGGTCGAGAATAGGTCTCCATTTGCTCCCTTTTCTTGGTACCAGGAAGAGTCTGGAGTAAAATCCTTTTCCTTGCTCCATAGATGGTACCTTTTCCACAGCTCTCATCTTTAATAATTGGGATATTTGTTTTAGAGCTTCTGCCTTTTGATTTGGAGGTAGGTTTGGCATTCCTCTCTTCCCTGGTAGAGTATGGAAGTGAAACCTGTAGCCTTGGTCTATTGTCTGTAAAATCCACTTGTCTCTTGTGATGTAATGCCAGTTTATTGAAAATAAGGCTAGCTTCCCGCCTAAAGGTGCTTCTATTTGCTCCCTGGTAGGCGGTGCCAGAGCCAAGTCACTGTGATTGTCCTGTAGTTGTGGTGGTGGCTGTGTCCGTGGCTGTACTTCGCTGGTTGTTACTCTGCCACTGGCGTCCCCTGGATTGGTTCCTGCCTCTTGAACGCCTATTCCTGCCCCTCTGAGCTCTGGATGAGTCTGGAAAGGACCAATTCTTGGAGGGCCAATTCCTGCTAAACCTTGGCGGTTGGACCTGTAAGAAATCTTTTACTGTTTGGACAGATTTTGCCTTCTCTTCCATCTTCTTCAGCACCTGTTGTGCAGGAGAGCCAAACAAATTGATCTTATCCATAGGAGCATCTAATAGTTTGGACTTGACATGGTCTGGTAAGGCCTGCTCTTTTAACCATGCATGCCTTCTGATAACTGTGCCAGTCATGGCTGATCTAAAGGAAGCCTCCAGTGCATCATAGCCACATTTTAAGGAATGGTTACTGACTTGCTGAATGTTATGTACCATTTCCTGAACAGATTTTTTGTCTAATGATTCATCAGAGGACAGTTTTTTGGTTAACTGGTCTAGCATAAATTCTTGATACTGGATCATGTGAAATTGACAGTTTAAGGCCCTAGCTGAAAGAGTAGCAGAAGTGTAAACTTTTTTACCCCATCTCTCTAAGGATCTGGATTCCCTTTCTGAGGGGAGGGGGTTCTTAGCAGAAGTAGCTGCTACAGCCTTGGGTCCTTGGGAGATAGTTTCGGGATCTGCAAAAGGAGCCTTATACAAATGGTAATGTGTGTCCGGGACCCTGTAGTATCTATCAGGCTTAGCAAGGGCCGGAGGTAGAGAATCAGGAGCAGTACAAGCATCATTAAATGCATCATCTACAACAGAAAGAACTGGAGGAATGGCTAAAGGCCTATGTTGTGGTAAATGCAGAAAGGTTCTAAGCCTTTTTCTGGAGTCTGAAAAATCCTGGCCCTGCCACTGAAATTGTTCCCTCATAGCATGCAAGGTTTCCCCAAAGGAAAATTCCTCACGCGGAGAGGCAGAAGGGATGGACTCTTCAGCATCAGAGTCTTCATAAGGGGAGAAAGGAGCCTCTGGAGGGTCGGAATCATCTGAATCATCAGAGGATTCATCTGTAGAAAGTGGCTGAGGGGGCTCTGCTCTAGGCCTCTTCTCTGGAGGTGGCTGAGAGGCCCTGTCTGGTTGAGGTTGGGATCCCCGGATTAAAGAAATGAGATCCTCTGCTAAACTAAGCATTTGAGAACTAGAGCTGGGCCTGTGAGAGGGGGTCTTAGCAGGCACAGTCTTAGTAGCTTTAGCCCTGGCAAAGGCCTTAATGGACATGGCTGCAGGAGGCCTAGCAGCTCCATGTGCAGGGGTTGAAATATCCAAGGGAATAGTGTCATTTAATTCCTGAGAAACTGCAACAGCAGGTGGGTTTTCTGAAGCCGATTCCACCAGGTTGGAAGAGGTCTCGGTAGAAGGTAAGTTCAGCTGAAGGAAGAACCGCTTGCTCGGTTTCAGCTGAAACCGAGACACTCGCGGTTGGCTTAACCACGGTTTCGGCCGAAGCCGCGGACCGCGAGTGTCGGTCCTTTTCCTTGCGCTTTTTAGACATTTGCGTAGTCGGAGGATCCAACGGCATAATATAAGCAAAATCAGAGCCGAAAAACACCTCAGCAAATTCAGACCGATGTCTAAGCGTCCGCCGGTTAAAAGAAGCACAGGCTAGACAAGCTGCTACGTCGTGGTCTGGGCCTAAACAGGGTAAGCAGTAAGAGTGGAAATCTTTATGAGGTATTTGCTTCCCACAAGTTAAACAGTTATTCACTTTTTTCTGACATCAGCTGAAGCAAGAAAGAGTCCCCAACGGGGTACTTAGCTTTTTAGAAGTCTTCGTAGTAGTATCCGGCACTTGCGAACAGCTTCTGCTTCGGGCGCCACGCGGCAAGAAAGACTGAGGAAAATGGCGTCGGCTGATGCCTTTATACCCGAAGAACTGCAGCTATGACGTCGGGTGAAGTGCGACACCAGCCGAGGCCAGACCCAGACTTTGGAATCCGGCCGACCGAAGGGCTGCCTGATGACAGGACAACCCATTTGTAAGGACTGCAGATGCATCCTTGAAGGACATCTACTGCACTGAGTTTTAATTTTTTTTTTTTTTTTTTTTTTTTATGAGACATGACGCATGAGGTAGGGGAGGAAAGAAGGGAAAACCTGACCCAACTGTACTAGAAATTAAGACTCGCACCGAAAATTCGCTTTATAAACACTCACCATGGCTGGAGCTCAGAGACCACGATGTTAGGCTAAGCAGTGGCAAAAGAGATCTGAGGGAAGGAATGAGATGGAGGAATGTTATGGGTAAGGGGAGGAGATTGGAGCTTGAATCAGATGCTGGTGAAGCTGCCATCTTTAATCTGATCCGGATCCGAATACCCACCTGTTGAACAGTAAATGAAGTAAACTGCTTCAGATCAACCAGAACTAGGATCTTTAGAAAAGGGTGGGAGCAAGGCAAGTAGAAAAAACGTTAATGGTGGGAACAATACATGCAGAGGAGGAACAAGGTTTAAAAAGGCAAGATTTGAATGAGCTATGTAATGTTTAACTGACAATGACTGGACAGGTAAGTGATGCATGTTTGCAACTTACTGTCAATACAGTTTGTTCTAATTTATATAAGTGTATGACTGCCCACATCATCCGTGATAAACAAAACATCTTTATTAAATTAACAAAAAAAAAATGCAAGTCTTGTGCTAGACCAGAGGTGTCTCATTCCAGCCCACTGGCAGTGTCAAAAGTGCCTCCTTTCTTGGCTGTCAATGCAGGTAGAAAAGTACAGTTGTGTACACTTACCATAAATGTAGATGACAGAGCGTTTTCACTGGTGCAGTCATCAGATTTGGGTTATCCCTGCCAGGGCAGCCCTTGACCAACCCGAATACCAGAAGCTTAATATTTCTGTGTCGGTTGCTGTTGCTTCAGGACTGACGTCAGGTCATCAGTAGTACAAAGTAAAGCAGCTGATGCCATCACATCAGTTTTTCTTGTCTAACCTCAGGAGCCGTGAAGTGGGAGCCAGGTTTTGGTGGAAGACCCCCACCAGTAGAAAGTAAATACCAATATGTCCCTTGTAAGGAAAGAAGAAAGAAGAGGGGGGTGGAGGGAGGGAAACCAGGACTGCAACAGTGAATACCCTTGAACATCTACATTTATGATGTGTACACAACTGTACTATGTTCTTCGTGTTTCATTGTTGCAGGTATCACATTTGGGTTGATTCCCAAAGCTGAGGAAATGGGTGGAGGCAGTCAAGGAAACTAGGGGCTGACTAGGATGCCCTGCAAGGCTGCAGAGGCAAACCCTGCCCTGGATTTTGGGAAGATAGGCAGGTGTTAATGTTTGGTAAAGGTGTGAACAGATGTCCAGGTGGCAGCCTCCAGGATGTCCCTAGTGGGGACTCTTCTGAGGAAAGCTGCAGAGGTGGAGGCTGCTCTGGTGGAGTGAGTCCTGACCTCCTTGGATGGAGGCTTTCCATGTTGTTTGTAGCAGAAATTGATGCAGTGTGCTATTCATTTGGAAATGGTTTATTTGGAGATAGCTTTGTCCTCTGCCCCTGCAGCAAAGCTAACCAGCAACTGATAAGATTTTCTGAAGGATTTAGTCCTGTCTAGATGGAATCTGAACTGTCTGTGCATATCTAGAGAGAGCACAGGATCCTTTCCCCCTTGTTTTGTGGGTTAGGGAACAAGGTGGGCAAGTGAATGGATTGGTTGACAGCCACACTGGACATCACCTTGAGCATGAAGGATGGGTTAGTCCTGAGGGATACCCTGTCAGCATGGAAGATGAGGAAGGGTTCCACAGCCATGAGTGCTTGCAGCTTGGAGACCCTTCTGGCTGAAGTGATGGCCAGAAGGCAAGCTGTCTTCCAGGAAATAAATTTTAGCTCTGAAGAGGCTGGTTCAAAGGGGGGCAGGGTGAGCTTTTCCAACACAATGTTAAGGTCCCAAGTTGGGGTTGGTGCTCTTCTGGTTGGCCTCAAGTTGCTAGCCCCCCTTAGGAACTGTTTGATCAGAGTGTGTGAGAAAAGGGGCTGCTCAGTGGGAAAATGAGCAGAGATAGTAGAGGCATGAATTTTAATAGAGGAAAAAAAGAGAGGCCACTGTGTAACAGGTCAGCTAAGTAATCCAGGATGAGAGGGAGGGAGGGCTATGCCGCATTGGCACCCTTAGCCTGAATCCAGGTGCAGAACCTTTTCCATTTGTCAGCATAAGACTTTCTAGTGCTAGGGCATCTGGCCTCACGTATAACATCTAAAACTAGTTTACTAAGGTTGGCAGATTGATCGGGGGGGGGGGGGGTTAGGGAATAAGCCAAGCTGCCAAACTGAGTGTCTGCAATTGGGGGATGCATGAATTCCCCTTCCCTCTGGGTCAGGAGATTTGGAATCTGAGGGAGATGCCATAGTGGAAGTGGGGACAGGCTGCACAGCAAGGGGTACCAGTGCTGGTGAGGCCAGTCTGGAGCTATAAAATTGTCCTTGGTTTTTCCTCCTTTATGTTTGAACAGTATCCCACGGATGAGAGGTAATGGAGGAAAGGGATAGACTGATAGACTGACCCAGGGGGAGGATGGGGCATCCACTTTCCAAGCGATGTCCCCTGGTGCAGAACTTGCTGAGTTGGTGTGAGAGGCAAAGATGTCGACCTTCGGTGTGCCACATTTCTGAGTTATTAGGGTGAAGGTTCTTCTCTTGAGCTGCCACTCATGTGGGTCCAGAAGATTTCTGCTTAAGTGGTCTGCCAGAGAGTTGAGAGTACCTCGTAGGAATTGTGCTAACAGGTGGAGTTGCATGGCAGAGGTTGTGTGCCAAAGGGTCATAGCCAACTTGCACAGAGGGTAGGAGCGAGTCCCTCCCTGCTTGTTAATATACCACAGCACAGTGGTGTTGTCTGTTTTGATCAGGAGAGCCCCTGAGGAGAGAAGGGGCTTGAAAGCTATGAAGGCGTGCTGGACAGTCCACTAATCCACTGCTTAGATCTCTGCATTCCCTGTGGCTGCTGTCAGGGGGGTCTGGTTCCCTGGGGTCTGCGCTAAACTGACCTGGTGGGAACAGGAAAGGACCAGTGCTTGGAGGGACACTGCCAGCTGAACCTGGGTGGCTGGACCTGTAAGAAATCCTTTACTGTCTGCACAGATTTTGCATTTTCTTTCATCTCTTATGACCTCTTCTGCCTTAGTGCCAAATAAGTTGTCTTTGTGCAAGGGGGCATCCAACAATTTAGATTTTACATGGTCTGACAAGGGCTGTTCCTTAAGACATGCATGCCTTCTAAGGACAGAACCGGTGACTGCTGCCCTGCAAGAAGAGTCTAGGGTGTCAAAACCACAGTGCAAAGTGTGTTTAACTTGACTTGCAGAATGCATTAACTCTTGTAACTCTAGATTCTGGACAAGCAGGAAAGGAAGACATTTTTTGTTTGAGGAGTTCCAGGGTATGTTGCTGAAATTTTAGCATGTTGAACTGACAATTTAGTGCTCTGATAGCAAGAAGTAGCTGAGGTGTATACTTTTTTTTACCCCATCTGTCTAGTGCTCAGGAATCCCTATCTGAGGGGGTGAGATTCTTAGCAGAGGTTGCTTTAATTAATTTAGACCCTTGAGAAATTACCTCAGGGTCAGCAGTAGTATTTTTAAAAAGAAATTTGAGAGAGTCAGGGACTCTGTAATACCGGTCTGGTTTTCTGGGTGCAGGAGGGAGGATGTCAGGAGTCAAACTGGATTCCAGGAAAACATCCTCCACAACATCCAGGAATGGGGGATGGCCAGGGGGTTGTGTTATGGAAGATCTAAGACTTCCCCAAGTCTCCCTTTAGACTGAGGGTAGTCCTGACTTTCCCATTGGAAATGTTCCCTTAAGATATGAAGGGTTTCCCAAAGGAAAAATCCTCTGGAGGAAGAGGCTGAAGGAATGGAAACCTCTGCATCAGAATCCTCATAAGAGAGGGGTTGCATGTCTTCATATTCAGATGCATCAGAGTCAGACTCCTGTTCAGACAAAACTACAGGGGACAGACCTCTTTCTCTTTTGGAAGGGGTAGCTTGGCTTCCCCTGATCAGCATAAGGTCTTCCGCCATTTTAAACATTTAAGACTGAGGCAAGAAAGCAGGTACCTGAGATTGGGTTGGTTTCTTGGGTGTGGTTTGTACCCTGGGCCTAAGAAACTCAGTAGTTTTTAAAAGAACGAGTCACAAAAGAAGACGTCTGTTTGTGTCGAAAATCAGTAAATGCGAAGGGCTTCCTCAGAAGCCGGTGCCTGCTCAGCAGCTCCAAACCCATCCAAGGTAGAGACGATCTCAGGATCCTTAGTCAGAGATTTTTGCTGCATACCGGACTGCGAAAAGGTCTTGGTAGCAGCCTGCGAATCCACAGAAGCAGGCATCAGGGGCTGTGAAAGCGCCTCACCGAGGACCAGAGAACTGGCGACTAGCTTAACGGGAGCACAGTCAGCAGATTTGGACCCGTGCGGTCTGTCTCTGTCTTTATCTTTACATTTCTTTTGGAAGATCTGCTGTTGGATGGCTTACCAAAGCCATATCAGAGTTAGAGGACTGAAAGTCAAAATATCTAGCTACAATAAGGGCCCGACGATGGATAGTTCTGGCGTTGAACAAAGCATAGAAGCGACAGCAGGGGATGTCGTGGTCTGGGCCTAAGCAAGTGATGCAATAAAAATGAGTCTCGGTGTGGTACTTGCTTTCCACAGGCGAGACAATTTTTAACTTTTTCTGACATCAGTTAGTGCAAGAAAAAAGGATCCCCAATGGGGTACTTAGCTTTAGAAGACTTCAGCTTTAATTTGGTAGACAAAACTCAGGTAGTGGCCGACCGGCACTCGTGCAAACTGCTTCTGCCTTGGGGTCCATGGCAAGAAAGACTGATGTAATGGTGTCAGCTGCCTTACTTTATACTACTGACGACCTGACATCAGTCCTGAAGCGACAGCAACAGACGCAGAAATAGTAACCCTCTGGTATTCGGGCCGGCCGAGGGCTACCCTGGCAAGAATAACCCAAATGTGAGGACTGCAACAGTGAAACACGAAGATCAGTAACTACTTCCAAGCTGCTAGAGGCATCCTTAAGAACTTGCTTCATAAAGGCAAAGACACAGGGCTCTCAACACCTTCTCCAGATGCACAATTAACCTAGTCCACCAGGGTCTTGGCAGCCACAATCTGCCCTTTCTTATAAAATGCTCACAAGAAAGGCAGCAGCTGCATGGTAGCGAGGACTCAACTGCCCTTGTATCTCAGATAATGCATTCAAGTCCTCATTCTCTACAGCAGTCTGAGCTAGAGGGACTTGCCTTCTGCCACCAACTCCAACAAGCCAGCAGGAGAGGTGCCATGACATCGGCTGCCTAGAAACTTTTCTGTCACGGGTAGCCTGTGAATGAGACCTGTGCCAGACTTGCTATTAGCATAAGGCCACATTCCTGAAGTGTGTTCTATTGCATCAGTGATTTTTGACACTAAATTACAAGCCCTAGCATTGTATAACCTTTGCAGATCCCCTCCATCTAGGTTGGAACCTTGTGAATAGTCTTGACTCAAGCACCCATGACCACTGCCTGGGTTACACTGGAGACTGCTTCACAATGATAATCTTTTCATTAGTAAGCCCCCCCCCAACTGGTTAAGGTGGGAACTGAAAACACTTCCTTCAACTGTCAATCAAAGCAGAGGGTGGGTGTGGGCTCAAGTCTTCCTTAGTGAAAATAAGCACAGTATATCTGTAAACCAAAAAATAAATTTAGCACTACTAGTCTCAAGGAGGGCAATACTGTGGCTTAATCACCAAATTTCAATCCTTGTGATGACGCTCCAGCCGAGTCCTAGGGCCATTTGGTACAGGAAAAAATAGTTTTGTAAAATCTTACCATAACCATAGATGTCCTTCTCTTCAATAATGCAGTATTCCAAACCCTTGGGTTATCCTCTACTGTGCTACCCGAATGTCTGGCCAGTATACAAAAGCTTGTAGTCACTTCTAGGTATGTGGGATGTCTGATATTGGCCTAGGGAGTGTGGGCCATAAGTGACATCTGTGCATAACTTTACTCAGAAAAGAATGCTCCAGTCGGACCCCAGTCCCAGGATAGGTATGCAAGTCCTGTGTCACCCAAGGAACAGTTTAGATGGAAAGAAGGGGGAAGGTGGGAGGGAGTGAATACTGCAACATGGAAGAGGACATCTATGGGTATGTTAACATTTTACACAACTATTCTATGTTCTTCTATTCTCATGTTGCAGTATTCCAAACCAGTGGGCGAGTGCCAAAACTCACAGGGATGAAGAGGGTGGTGGTATGGAACTGTTCACAATGAGCCATGTAGGATTGCCATACCAAATCCCACTTTGAATCTGGAGATGTGATCCAGCCTGTACTGTTTAGTGAAGGTATGGACAGATGTCCATGCAGCTGCCTTTAGAATGGAAGCAGTGTCCAGTCCTTTGAAGAAGGCCCCAGATGAAGCCATGGCTCTAGTGGAGTGGGGCTTAATTTTGGAAGAGAGTCATTTCCCATGGAATGTGTAGCAAAAGGATATAGCCTTGGAAATCCAAGCAGAAATGGTCCTTTTTCTCAACACTTTTCCCAGAGCTCTGGGGTGAAAGGAGACAAATAGAGGCTCGAATTTCCTAATGGGCTTAGTCTTGTCAAGGTAAAATCTAAGTTGCCTGTAAACATCAATGGAATGAAAGTCTCACTGTCATTTGGGGATGATGGAAAAAGTTGGGTAGTGAATCCCCGGATTTAAGGACAGCTGATTGACCACCTTGGGCCTGAAGGAGTAGGTCCTCAGGGTCACTATCCCTGTGGAAGATGGAGAGATGTTACCATGAGGGCCTGAAGCTCTTTCACTCTTCTGGCTGATGTTGGGGCCATGAGGAGTAGTTTTCCAGGTACAATATTTCAGAAATACCATAGATGGTTCCAAGGTGGCAACAGTGAGTTTCTCTAAAATGTAATTCAGATCCCATGGAGGTGGAACTGGCCTCCTGGGGTGGGGGGCCTAAGGTGTAGTACTCCCTTGAGGAATAATTCTGGAGGGAGACAAGATGGTACGGATAGGGGGCAAGAGGCAGACAGGTCAAAATAGCAGCAAGGTGTGCTGTAACAGAGGAATATGCCAACCCTGCTGGCAAGAGTTCACACAAGCAGGAGTTGTGTACGCTTACCATAAATGTAGATGTTAAGTGTATTCACTGTTGCAGTCATTACATTTGGGTTATCTGCTTGCAGTAGCCCTCAGTCGGCCTGATTAACAAAGTCTTGGGTCCTGCGTCAGTTGCTGTCCCTTCTTCCATGACGTCAGGTCATCAGGGGGTATAAAACATGCAGCCAACGCCATTACATCAGTTTTTCTTGCCCCAGATGTCAGGTGCCCCCCTAATGGGAAGTGAATCTATAAATACAAGGATATACCTCCAACAAAAAAGAAAATACACCAAAAAGCTTTCTGAGCATAGTGAGAGTACAGGTATAGCCAAAAGAAGAAAGGGGGCTGGAGGAAGGGTAACCAGGACTGCAACAGTGAATACATTCTAACATCTACATTTATGGTATGTGTACACAACTGTACTATGTTCCTTGTGTTTTACTGCTGCAGTCATTACATTTGGGTAGATTCCCAAAGCTAAGGTTGGGAGGAATTTAAATAATAATTAGGACCAGATATAAGGCCCTGTAAGACTGCAGTGGCAAAAACAGCTCTGGATTTAGAGAAAATTGGCAAATGATAATGCTTGGTGAAAGTATGTACAGAACTCCAGGTAGCAGCTTCTAGGATGTCACTAGTAGGGGCGCCCCTGAGAAAGACTGTAGAGGTAGATGCAGACCTGGTTGAATGGGGTCTGATGCCCTGTGGGATATGTTTTCCATGGTGCTTATAGCAGAAATGAATGCAGTGGCCTATCCATTTTAAAATGGTTTGTTTTGAAATAGCTTTCCCCTCTGTCCCTGCAGCAAATGCCACCAGCAGTTGTTCAGATTTCCTTTGAGGTTTAGTCCTATCCATGTAGAATCTAAGTTGTCTGTGCACATCTAAAGAGTGCAGTATCCATTCACTTTTGTCCTTGGATTGTCCTGTTTGATCTTTAATAGTACCTTGGAGAGCAGAAGCAGAGGAGGAAAGGCATAAACAGATAGGTTTTTCCAGCTTAAGAATACAGCATCCACTTTCCAAGCTAGCTTGTGGGGAATCCTTGTGCAAAATTTGTCCAGTTGATGGTTCTGGGGGGAGGCAAACAGGTCTATTATCTGGGCTCCCCTATTTGCTTGTCAACATGTTGAAAATCCTTGGTTCCAGGGTCCATGAGGTTTCTGCTTAGTCCATCTGCCAGTGTATTTAGTTTTCCTGGCAGGAATTGAGCTTGTAGATTCACTTGGTAGCTTAAGGCTATGTTCCACAATGCCATGGCTATTCTGCAGAGGGGGTAAGAATGGGTACCCCCCTGCTTATGTACCACATGACAGTGGTGTTGTCCGTCTTTACCATTAGTTGTCCTGGAAGAATGTGGTCCTTGAAGGCTGTCAGAGCATTTTGTACAGCTAACATTTCCTTTTGATTTATGTGCAGGTGCATTTGACTTGGGTTCCATTTGCCCTGAATGCACTTCCCTGCCAGGTGAGCCCCCATGCATAGTCTGATGCATCTGTTAAGATTTGGGCGGTAGGGGGTAATGTGAATGGTAGTCCCCTGTTTTGGTGGCAGGCCTTTGCCCACCAAAGGAGCTCCAGCCGTAGGCAAGGTATAGGAATCTTTGCTTCTAGATCCTGTGAATGTTGACACCATAGGCTTTTGAGATACCATTGTAGATTACTCATATGCAGCCTTGCATTTGGAATTAGAAGAATGCAGGAGGCCACAAAAACCCCAAGGCTTGCAGTATTTGCCTTGCAGATAGCTGGGTTTTTATGGCCACTTGTTTGAAGTAGGTTGTTAAATGAATCAGTTTTTCTGGCATGAGGAAAGCCATCTGGGAAGTTGTATTCAAGCTTGCTCCCAGGAATATAATTTGTTAACAGGGTACCAGGTGTGATTTATTTTCATTTATGGTGAACCCCAGACAAGTCAGTACCCTTTGAACAAAGGCCAGATGAATTAGACAATCGTCCAGGTATGGATATATTTGAATATTTCTTTGCCTGCAAAATGCAATGACTGGAGCTAGGCACGTTGAAACACCCTGGGCACAATAGATAAGCCAAAGAGCAGTGCAGAGAACTGATAGTGCATGTAGCCTGCTTTGAAGCATAGGTATCTTCTGCAAGACTCCCTGATAGGGATGTGCAGGTACGTTTCTTTTAAGTCTAGTGTTGCCAACCATGCATCTTTGCCTAGCATAGGAAGCAGCTGGTGAAGAGTCAGCATTCTGAATTTTGGAATCACCAGAAAGGTGTTTAGAGTAGAAAGGTCCAGGATAGGACGCCATGTATTGCCTTTTCTGGGTACCAGGAAAAGTCTCAAATAGAAACCTTGTCCCTTTTCCTCTTCTAGTACCAACTGAATAGCCCCAATGTTTGAGAGAGAGTACTTGATTTTAGGCCTCTGCCCACTGATTTGGGGATAGATCTGGCCACCCACTTGGTGTTGGTAATGGAAGTGAAATCTGTATCCTTGGGACTATACTTAAAACCCATTTGTCCTGGGTAATGAGTTCCCAGTTTTTGGCCTACAGACCAATCTTTATGCCTAAAGAAGCATTCAGTCGGGAAGCGCTTGGAAGTTTTAAAAACAAGTCATTGAGACAGTTTTCCATAGGCGGGTGTCTTACTACTCCCAGGTTTGGGTGCGGAACCCCCCCACACTGCTTAGTCGTGTGTCCTTTGGGACTGAAACCTGGGGTTTCTGCTGTGTCTGGGTTTGGCTTGAGAAGACCTGGAAGGGGCTACAACGGACCAATTTTTAGAGGGCCAGTGCCAACTAAATCTAGGAGGCTGAACTTGGTAAGAAATCTAACAGTTTGCATAGATTTAGCTTTATCTTCCATCTTTTTAAGAACTTCCTTTGCCTTGTTGCCAAACAGGCGGTCCTGATTTAAGGGAGCATCCAACAATTTAGCTTTAACATGATCAGGCAAAGATTGCTCCTTAAGCCAAGCATGCCTTTTGAGTACAAACCCAGTAACAGCAGCCCTGCAAAAGGCCTCTAATGAATCAAATCCACAGTGCAAAGTATGTTTTCCAACCTGTTCAGCAGAATGCATTAAATCCTGTAATTCTTTATTTTCAACACAGTCAGGAATCAACATAATTTTCTGTTTAAGCAATCCAATAACATGTTGTTGATACTTTAACATATGAAACTGGCAGTTTATAAAGCCCTAATGGCCAAGGTTGCAGAAGTGTAAACCTTCTTACCCCATCTATCCAGCACCCTGGACTCTATCAGACGGGGTACGAGTTTTAGCAGTAGAAGCCTTAATGCCCTTGGGTCCATGTGAAATAGTGTCTAGATCTGCAATAGGATTTTTAAAAAGGAACTTGTGTGAATCAGAAACCCTGTAATATCTGTCAGGTTTTCTGGGAGCAGGAGGCAAAGAATCGGGGGGCCAAACTAGATTCTGAAAAGGCATCAACAATGTCTAGTACAGGAGGTATAGCTAAAGGCCTATGCTGAGACAGGAGTAAGAAATCCCTAAGCCTCTTTGGAATCCGAAAAATCCTAGCTTTCCCAGTGGAAATGCTCCCTTAGAGTATTTAAGGTCTCATCAAAAGAAAAATCCTCTGGAGGGGAAGCAGAGGGAAAAAGAGTCCTCTGCATCAGAATCCTGATGAGCACACAAGGGCAAATACAGATCAGAAGAATAGTAGTTTTGTACCTACCATAAATGTAGATGTTAGAGTGTTCACCCTGCTGCAGTCATCACACTTGGGTTATCCTGTCATCAGGCGGTCCCGCAGTCGGCCTGATTTCCAAAGTCTTGGTCCGGCGTCGGTTGCTGTCGCTTCTTCCCTGACGCCAGTGTGCCCGGGGTATAAAAGAGGCATCAGACGCCATTTTCTTCAGTTTTTCTTGCCCCAGATGTCAGGTGCCCCCCCAATAGGAGGTCACTACATAGTACCAATAATAAAAGTGAAGCACAAACAAAACCATACCTCCAGCTATAAGCAAATACACCACAAAGGTTGTATCAGATATAAAGGCATAGAAAGATTTCAGTTAGATCAGAAGGGATGGAGGGAGGGTAACCTGGACTGCAGCAGGGTGAACACTCGAACATCAACATTTATGGTAGGGTACAAAACTGTACTATGTTCATCGTGTTACCCTGCTGCAGTCACCACACCTGGGTTGAATCCCAAAGCTAAGGATGGGAGGTGGAATCAAACAGGGTTAGAAGAGGCTAGTAGGCCCTGCAAAACTGCAGTGGCGAAGCCAGCTCTAGTCAGAGTATAGTGGTAAGTGATAGTGTTTGGTGAAGGTGTGTACTGAACTCCAAGTTGCAGCTTCCAGAATATCCTTTGTTGGCACCCTCCTGAGGAAGGCTGTAGATGTAGCTGCTGCCCTGGTGGAGTGGGGCCTTATGCTAGCAGGAATTGTTTTTCCATGATGGGTGTAGCAAAAACGTATGCAATGTCCTATCCATTTCGAAATGGTCTGTTTTGAGATAGCCTTTCCTTGTGATGCTGTAGCATAGGATACAAAGAGCTGGTCAGATTTTCTGAAATCCTTAGTTTTATCCAAGTAGTAACGTAGTTGCCTGTGAATGTCCAAGGAGTGCAGGAGGTCTTTCTCCTTTGTTCTGTGGATTTGGAAAAAAGGTGGGTAAAATGGATAGTTTGATTTAGAGCCACACTGGATACCACCTTTGGCATAAAGGAGGGGTTAGTTCAGAGAGAGACTCTGTCTTGATGAAAAATGAGGAAAGGCTCCACTGCCATTAGTGCCTGTAGCTCTGAGACTCTTCTGGCTGAAATAATTGCTAGCAGCAGGGCAGTTTTCCATAATATAAACTTTAAATCAGCTGAGAAAGCTGGCTCAAAAGGTGGTAGCATAAGCTTTTCCAGAACAAAGTTGAGGTCCCAAGTTGGCGTGGGTGCTCTCCTGGGAGGCCTTATGTTTTTGGCCCCTCTGAGGTACTGCCTTAGAAGTGGATGTGAAAATAAGGGAGGATCTGTGTTGTAGTGAGCTGAAATAGCTGAGGCGTGGATTTTAATAGATGAAAAGTCCTTTGTGTAACATCTCAGTTAAATATTGTAGAATCTGAGGTATGTCCGGCTCAAGGGGATTTTGGCCTTTAGTTTGGTTCCAGGTGCAAAATCTTTTCCATTTGTCTGAGTAGGCTTTCCTGGTGCTGAGCCTCCAGAATGACATCCATAACCACTTGTGATAGAGGAGCTGGCTGGTTGTTTAGGTGATTTGCTATGCAGCCAGATTTAAGGTCTTGAGGTGGTAAAATCCATGGTGGGCCGTGGGCCATGTTCCTTAGTAGTAGGTACCAGTGCTGGCGTGGCCAGTCTGGGGCAATGAGTATCATTTGTGGTCTCTCCATTCTGACTTTCAGTAGCACCTTTGTTAGAAGGGGCAGTGGAGGAAAGGCATATACTGTAAACATTTTCCAACTGAATGACAGTGCATCCACTTTCCAAGCTTGATGGTGGAATGTCCTTGTGCAAAATTTTGGTAGCTGATAGTTTTGGGGGGTTGGCAAACAGGTCTATGTCTGGGTGGCCCAATTTTTCAGTTATCATTGCAAATACTTGTGGATCCAGTTTTCACTCGTGGGGATCCATGATGTTTCTGCTTAGGTCGTCTGCCAATGTGTTTTTTTTTTCGTGGCAGGAATTGTGCTTGTAATTGAACTTGGTAAGTCAGTGCTGTGTTCCACAAGGTCATTGCTTGCCTGCATAGAGGGTAGGAGTGTGTACCCCCTTGCTTATGTACCACATTACTGTGGTATTGTCTGTCCTTATTATAAGTTGTCCTGGATGTAAGAGGTCCTTGAAAGCTGTCAGAGCATTCTGTACAGCTAGCATTTCTTTTTGATTGATGTGCAGATATCTTTGATCTGTAGTCCATTTGCTTTGAACGCAGTGTCCTGCCATGTGTGCTCCCCCAGGCATAGTCAGATGCATCTGCTGTCAGTTTGCCTGGCTGGGGGTAAGGTGAAAGGCTGACCCTTGTTGAGGTGATATGCCTGTGACCACCATAGAAACTCCTGTTGAAGGCAGGGAATGAGAGGCATCATTGTTTCCAAGCTGTGGCTCTGTTGAGTCCATACGCTTTTCAGGTACCATTGTAATTTCCTCATATGCAGTTTTGCAAATGGTATTAGTAGAATGCAAGATGCCATGAATCCCAAGGCCTGCAGAATTTTTCTTGCAGGGAGTTGGGTCTTTGTTGCCATTATTTTGAAGTATTGAGTTAGTTGTAGTTGCTTGTCTGCCATGAGATAAGCCATCTGGGCTGTTGTATTCAAGCTGGCACACAGGAATGTCATGTTTTGTGAGGGCACTAGTTTTGATTTCTTTTCGTTTACTGTGTACCCTAGGCAACTTAGAAGGTGTTTGACACACACCATATGTTGTAAGAGAATGTCCTTGCTTTCTGCTTGGATGAGGCAGTCGTCCAGGTATGGGTATATCTGAATTCCTCTTTATCTGCAGTATGCAATTTACTGGTGCCAGGCATTTTGTGAAGACCCTGGGCGCAGTACATAAGCCAAAGGGCAGTGCAGAGAATTGGTAATGGGTTGAACCTGCAATGAAACAGAGGTATCTTCTGCAATTTTGTCTGATAGGGACATGCAGGTATGCCTCCTTGAGGTCCGTTACTAGCCAAACCTTCTTGCCCAACATGGGAAAAAGCTGCTGTAGTGTTAACATCCTGAATTTGGGTACTTGCAAGTAGGTGTTTAGAATTGAAAGATCCAGAATGGGTCTCCATGCATTGTCCTTTCTGGGGACTAGAAAGAGCCTTGAGTAAAATCCTTGGCCTTGCTCCTGTGTAGGCACCAGTTGAATGGCTGTCATGTCCATGAGAGCTGCAATTTGTTTTTGTGCCTCTGCCCATTGATTTTGTGGCAGGTTTGGCATTCCTTTTATCCTTGGCAAGGTGTGAAAATGGAATCTGTATCCTTGTGAGATAATGTCTAGGACTCATTTGTCCCTTGTGATGATGTGCCAGTTGTCTGCAAAAAATGCTAATTTTCCTCCCAAGGGAGCTGCCAAGAGAGTTTTGCTTGGCAGTTTGAGGGTTAAGTCATTGTGTTTGTCTTCTAGTAGTTTGGGGCCTGTCTTCTCCTCCTTTCTGTGTTGCAGTGCCCCATTGGAGAGGATTGTAAGGAATTTGTGCTTTACCTCTGCCCCTTGGGCATCTGTATTTACCCCTCTGTGGCCTGTCAGAAGCTGGAAAGGACCAATTTTTTGTTGGCCAATTTCTGCTGAAGCAAGGGGGTTGTACCTGTAAGAAATCCTTGACTGTCTGCATAGACTTTGCCTTATCCTCCATTTTCTTTAAAACCTCTTCTGCTTTGACACCAAATAAGACATCCTGCTGTAAAGGTGCATCTAGTAATTTTGCTTTAACATGATCAGGCAGAGTTTGTTCCTTTAACCAAGCATGCCTACGTATGACAGACCCAGTAACAGCTGCTCTACAGGAAGCTTCCAAGGAATGAAATCCACATTGTAAAGTATGTTTGCCCACCTGTTCAGCTGCATGCAACAGATCCTGCATTTCCTTGAATTCAGACTGTTGAGAGTGTGTGCTTATCTTTTGTTTTAATTGAGACATTAGGAATTGCTGGTATTTCAGCATGTGAAATTGACAATTGAATGCTCTCATAGCTAGAGTAGCTGAGGTGTAAACCTTCTTCCCCCACCTATCTAGTGCTCTAGAGTCCCTTTCAGAGGACACAGGATTTTTAGCCATAGAAACCTTAGCCCCTTTGGGACCCTGGGAGATTGTTTCTGGGTCAGCAACAGGGCTTCTGTAAAGGAATTTGTGCGAGTCAGGCACTCTATATCTGTCTGGTTTGGCTGGAGCAGGAGGCAGAGAATCTGGATTTAGACTAGATTCTAAGTAAACATCATCCACAATGTCTAAAACTGGAGGGATAGCAAGTGGTCTGTGTTGGGGAAGTAAAAGAAACTCTCGGAGCCTTTTCTTTGAGTCGGAGTAGTCCTGACCTTCCCAGTGGAAATGTTCCCTCATGGTATGCAAAGTTTCCCCAAAAGAATAGTTTTCAGGGGGAGATGCTGAGGGACTGGAGTCTTCAGCATCAGAATCTTCATAAGGGGAAAGGAGTAATCCTGTTCCTCAGAGGAGTCTGAGGAAATAGAGACTTGATCAGAGAAGGCAAAATCCTCCTCTTGTCTTGGCCTTTTGTCTGGGGGAGTTGGGAGCCCCTGATCAGAGTAATCAAATCTTCAGCCATCTTAAGCATCTGTTTCTTAGGCATGGGGCCTTGAACTGGAGACTGATGTACAGTCTTTTTGGTTGTAAAGGAGTCTTAAGCTTAGCATAAGATTTTATGGTGAGAGTAGTTGGTCTAAAGACACCTTCTGTAACCAAAGGTGTTTCCACAGCACCGGCTTCTCCTTCTGCAATGTTGTCGGTAGGGCCTAAGGAAAATGGCTGCATCGGCCTAGTACTCTGAGAATCCAAAGCGGTCTGGGGTTCCAATTCTGCGGTCATCAGGGGCTGCATAGGCGTCTCACTGAAAACCGGCGACAGGCCCAGCCGAGGCCTCGGAGTCTGGCTTGGATCTAGGCTGCCTGTCCTTATCTTTGCATTTTTTTATACACGCCGGTAGGCGGTTGCTCCGACGGCATAGTATAATTAAATTTCCTACCGAAGTAGTGTCGAGCAAAATCAAAGCGTCGCTTTATAGTTCGCTTATTGAACCTAGCACAAAACCGACAACCAGTGACGTAGTGGTCTGGACCTAGGCAAGGTATACAATAAGAATAAAAGTCCTTATGAGGTATTTGCTTCCCACAAGAAATGCAATTGTTAACTTTTTCTGACATCGGACTGAGGCAAGAAAAGGTTCCCCAATGGGGTACTTAGCTTTGAAGACTTTGGACTGAAATTCGATTTGAAAATCTCAGGTGTCGGCCGACTGGCACTTGCGAACTGCTTCTGCTTCGGGCACCGCATGGCAAGAAAGACTGAAGAAAATGGCTTTGGATGCCTCTCTTATACCCCTGGCGCACTGACGTCCGGGAAGAAGCAACAGCAACAGACACCGGACCAAAACTTTGGAAATCAGGCCGACTGCGGGACCGCCTGATGACAGGATAACCCAAGTGTGATGACTGCAGCAGGGTAACACGATCAGAAAAATCAGAATCCTGGTCAGAAGATTCAAAAACAACTTCAGTCCTAGGTCTCTTAGAAGGGGGAGGTTGGCTTCTCCTGATTAGAGTTATAAGATCTTCAGCCATTCTTATTTGTTTTTTTAAGGCATAGAGGCCTGGGCGTTGGTTTCTTACGCATGGTTCGAGATTTAATATGAAAGTCCGTAGGCCTGAATACACCCTCAGAAGCCAGTACCTGCACAGCGGCTCCAGACCCATCCAAGGTAGACACATCCGCAGGTTCCAGTTGAAGCATCTCGCTGCATACCGGACTCCGAATGGGTCTCAGAGGCCTGTGAGTCAGAAGTAGCAGGTATCAGGGGCTGCAAAAGTGCCTGAGTACCGGTGAACTGGCGATTGGCTTAGAAGTGTCGTCGGCAGCTTTGGACCTCGGCTGCCTGCCTCTGTCTTTATCTTTGCATTTTTTCGGAATCCCGGTAGTCGGATGGCTAACAGATGACATTTATGGATAAGTAAACAGAGAACTGAAATATTTTGAGATGAAAAAAAATAGACTATGGCTAGTGCGCTGATTAAATAAAGCACAAAACCGGCAGCAAGGTACGTCATGGTCAGGGCCTAGGCAAGGAATACAGTACGAATGAAAATCTTTGTGAGGTATTTGCTTTCCAAAAGTAATGCAATTAACTTTTACTGACATCGGAAAGAAACATTTCCCAATGCTGTCTTGGCCAAAAGGGAGTCACCAGCAAGGTTTCTGGTTTGTCCTGCTGAATCTTCAGTACTTTAAGTAATGGGAAGAGGGGGGATGCATAGAGAAACACCCCCTACCATTTAGGATCTCGTGTTCTGACTGAAGAGTGGTTCTCAAACTGATAAGTATATTTTTTGTCACTAACTTTTCAGAGTTCTGCACTGTCTTAATTTTTGCTTGACTGAATTATATATTTGCTGACATTGTTTTTTGATCTATTCTGAAACTGCCCCCCCCAACACTCCTGTGGTGCTCTTAAAGTTGGTAAAACTGGTCTAATAGCTTTTGTGTTCCGATTGTTTCAAAGCTTGCCGATTTAAAAATAGCCCCCATTTTGTAAATTCCTGCATACCATTTAGAATTTCCTTGTGTGCTGACTGAAGAGTGCTTCTCAAACAAAGTATATTTTTTTGGCACTAACTTTTCAGAGTTTTGCACAGTCTTAATTTTTGCGTGACTGAATTATATATAATCTCCATGTGTTTTGAGTGTGCTTCTCAGCTGATACGTATACTTTTGGCACTACTGTTCAGAATTGAATAAAACAATTGAATTCAGTTCAGAATACATTTTGAATAAATTGCATTTATTTAAAATGCATTTGCTTTAACAGTGCTACACACAAGTGTGCTAGCTTGCACTGCACTTTCAATTACTTCTAGTACTGCTTTCTGGAAATAAAATCTCCTGCCTTTCCTGTAACTAGTATAGTGGAGATGCAGAATTGCTGTATCCAGGACTGTTGGTAAGCTTCTGATCACCCCAAGCCTTTGTGTTGGAGGGAAGCTTTCTAGCTTATCCGTGGGAGTGGTAAGCACTAGGTAGCCCATCTACCACAAGAGGAGTGGTTTCAGGCCCAGAAATTGTAGCTTACTGGCCGTTCGGGCATTTTTTTTCCATATTTCAACATTCTGGCCAGAAACCACTCCTCTTGTGGTAGGCATGTCTACAGGTCAGTTCCCTGTGCTTTCTCCTATCAACCTGGTGAACATGGGGATCCTGAGGCAATGTAGAAACTGCCTCATGAACACTGACATCCCTCTCCTCTTACCTCCCAAGACTCAGACTTGCGAGAGATGTACTTGTATATCCAAACTGGAAGCCACGCACTCTCCAACCATGACTGGAATAGCTGGTCAAGAGGAGAAGGTCAACACTTGCACCACACCACAAGGAACACATACCCCTCCAGAACACACACCAGAACTGTCTTCATATAACACAAACCACACACCCACTTTCGCAGAGGCTCTCAAAAATCTACCCAACAGCAGGGACCTCCAAGGCAGAAATGCACTCAACCATAACACTAATCATGAGACACAACTCTCCTAAACAGTGTGCCAATCAACCACAGTCCCTAAGGCAAAACAGCATCCAACACAATAGTCATAGGTGACTCGATAGTGAGGCACACTGATGTTGCACTCAATAGGATGAACAAGGAGAAACAGCTGCCTGTCAGGCACCAGGATCCGCCACTTAACACATGCACTCAGGACCCTCAGCAACAGGTACAAATACGAATGGTCACTGTACAGGTGGGTGTGAATGACCTGAGACATACCTCCCTGGACTACATAATGAGAGACATGCAGGAGCTCTCCGATTGTGTAGCCCAGGCGGGTATGACCCTATCCCTGAGCAGCATCCTACCATCACCCAGAATGATGCACCCAGTACAAGCCGAAAATGATTGATTTCAACAATTGGCCAAGTTTCTGGTGTCATTCTAAGGGGATCCAGTATTTGCCTGGGATGACATGATTGACCGACCTCGATGCTTTGCCAGAGATGGCCTACATCTGTCACCCCTGGGCTTCTGGATACTGGCCAAGGCTCTTGCCACCTCTATAGTGCCTTTTTTAGGTGGTGTTCCAAAGATCAAATTATCACCATAACAGCTACAAACAAATGCAATACGAGAGTTATGCTGCTCAATATGCTAGAAGTCAATCTCAAAATGCACTCGCTCAAAGCACACCTTAGAATGAAGAACATAGATATTTGTGCTGTAACAAGATACCTGGTTCAAGGCAGCAGAAAGCACCCCTATAACTCATTCCACAACTTTCAGCCCCAGAACTTGGACCAAAGCTCCAAAGTCGGTGGCGTTACCATATTCATAAAGGATGCGCACACCTCTAGACTGGTAGCCCAACCTAACACATCTGAGATACTTCAGGTGCAATTAATATTGGGTAAGACAGCGATTCAGGTCATAGCCTGTTATAGGTCCCCAACCATGTCTCAAGACTCACACTCCACATTCCTAAACAACCTGGAGAATATTAGGGTCCAACACTCATACTGGGAGACTTCAACTACCCCTCTGTGAAGAGTGCCAGCCTAGCCGGAGAGAATTTTATAGATAATTCTATAATTTGTAAATATCAATGTAAGACACAGGTGTGTTGTCTTAAATGAAAAAAATGCTGTTACAAAAATGTGGCAACAGTGCTCTCAACTGACCCAGTAAAAGCATGTTGTGACCCTTTCATTTAAAGTCGGCTCCAATCCATCTGGATGAAGATACTTTCTCATGTTTGAACCAGGAGTTAAGTTGCTAGATTTAAACATGCACATGTATTTTTATTGCTGTGCTTCCTGACCAGCTGTAAGATAACACAAGGAAATGTTACAAATGTAAATGTAGTTGATGTGTAGCCTGGGAACAATCAGAAAGTGTAAACATATGATGTAATGGGAATCAGGACTGAAAATAGCAAGGCATTAAGCATTTTTATCTTGATCATCCAACTCACAACACTGTCTTGCTCACATGCAAGTTATCTTAGACTTGTGTTTTCATTTAGAAATAGTCTAATCTTTCTAGTTCCTAGCCAAGTGTTTTTCTGTGATGTCAGAACTGTACTACTGAATTATTTTAAGTATTTCTGTATAATCTCTGAACTCTTGACTAGCACTGTATAGTAGAGAGTATTGTCTTGTGGTTTTAATTAATTACATATTTTAAAACCTTTTAACTGTGGCTAGTTTGTGTAGAGATAAGTTACGCTTTAGAGTACATTGCATATTTATAGAGCTTACTGTCCAAGTCGCTCCAAATAAGCCTTGACTGATTAGTCACACTTACCAATTGGATAATATTGCACAGTAATAATTGGACACCCGTTTAAGAGCCTTTGAGTAGCTAATAATTAGTGGGTGGTGGCAGCTGGTACTACTGTATAGTCTGGGTAAAAGGGGCACAGCTGAAGAAACTGCCAGCCTTCCCCAGAAGTGTCTGTGTGGTTGTATAATTTCTTCTCAAAGTGTGCGTGTGTCAGCTACTTGGGTAGGGACATGAAACACTCGCTGGACAGAGAGGGTGCTAGAGATTTTAGATTGCCCACTAGGCTGAGATCTGGACCCTATATCTGTGCCAGTGAGTCTTATTGGGGACCTGGAAAGCCAGGGAGTGACCATCCCCAGACTGACCGATCTCTGTGTGCTCTTAAGGAAAATTGCACTTTACTGTGTGTATTTGTTATCCTTTCCTCATACATGAGAATCTGTGATGTTAGTGGTGAGGATTGAGGCTCCTTGATTGCTGGACCAGGGCACGGGCACCACACCCTCCATTAACTGGTAAAGCTACTCATGTACCAATACACTTGCCCGTTTCCAGAAATTCATTAATTCCAATGCCCTGGACCAGCTTTTTCTTACCCCCCACTACATCCTTGACCTGGTCATTACTAACATGGGTGACCATTGCTCTACACCAACAGTCAACTCTTCCCTGGTTAGATCTGACCACAAATTAATCTCCTTGGAAATCCTCATCCCCCCCCAAAGGTAACCACCATGAAAAACTTCAAAGCTAACTCTGGGTTCCTAAAAACAGAGGTGGCTAACTTCACAGCACCCACCACCGAATCATACACCAATGCACTGTACTAACACATACACAAATGCATAGATCTCGCCATACCCAGTAGAACCAAGATCCTCTCCTCCAAAAAAAAAAGGAAGCCATTCTGGTGGTCACCTGCCATAAACAAACTGTACAACAGAAAGAGAAAAGTACAGTTGTGTACACTTACCATAAATGTAGATGTTAGAGTGTATTCACTGTTGCAGTCATTACACTTGGGTTATCCTGCTGGCAGGCTACCCTCAGTCGGCCTGAATTCCAAAGTCTAGGTCCGGCGTTGGTTGCAGTCGCCTCCTCCCTGATGTCTGCGCCAGGGATATAAAAGATGCAGCTGATGCCATTTTCCTCAGTTTTTCTTGCCCCAGGTGTCAGGTGCCCCCAAAAGGGTAGGCTAAAAAAAATGACAAAACATGCATGCACCAAAATATATTATACCTTCATCTACAAGCAAATACACCACATAGGTTGTATAGATTAGAGAAGTGCAGATAAGTTCCAGCAAAGAAATGAGGGATGGTGGGTGGGTGGGTAACCTGGACTGCAACAGTGAATACACTCTAACATCTACATTTATGGTAAGTGTACACAAAGTACAGTTTTGTACCTACCATAAATGTAGATGTCGAGTGTTCACACTGCTGCAGTCATCACACTTGGGTTATCCTGCAGTCAGGCGGTCCCGCAGTCCACCCGAGTTCCAAAGTCTTGGTCCGGCATCGGTTGCTGTCGCTTCTTCCCTGATGTCAGTGCGCCAGGGGTATATAAGATGCAGCAGACGCCATTTTCTTCAGTTTTTCTTGCCCCAGATGTCAGGTGCCCCCAAGTAGGTAGGCAATATAAATTGCTAATCAAAAATATACATATAAAATAAAAACAATACCTTCAGTTACCAGCAAATACACCCCAAAGGTTGTATAGGATAGAAGTCCAGCTATTTCAGAGGGGATGGAGGGAGGGTAACCTGGACTGTAGCTATGTGAACACTCAAACATCTAAATTTATGGTAGGTACAAAACTGTACTATGTTCATCGTGTTACACTGCTGCAGTCATCACACTTGGGTAGAATCCCAAAGCTAAGGTTGGGTGGCTGGTCTATAAAGAGTTAAGATTGGCTAGGAAGCCCTGCAGAACTGCAGTGGCAAATCCTGTTCTGGATTTAGAGTAAAGAGGCAGGTGGTAATGCTTGGGAAAGGTGTGTACTGAACTCCAAGTTGCAGCCTCCAAAATTTCCTTGGTAGGTACTCCTCTGAGAAAGGCTGTTGAAGTGGCCGTTGCCCTAGTGGAATATGGTCTGATGTTATTTGGGACTGATTTTCCATGCTGTGCGTAGCAGTACCAAATACAGTGTCCTATCCATTTGGATAGTCTGCTTTGAGATAGCCTTGCCCTGTGATCCTGCAGCATATGCCACAAACAGTTGCTCAGTTTTCCTGAAAGCTTTTGTTTTGTCCAAGTAGAAGCGTAGCTGCCTGTGTATGTCCAAAGAATGCAGAAGTTTCTCCCCTTTATTCTGTGGGTTTGGATAAAAGGTTGGCAAATGGATGGTTTGGTTAAGAGCCACACTAGATACCACCTTTGGCATAAAGGAAGGGTTTGTCCTTAAAGATACCCTGTCCTGATGAAAAATTATAAAAGGTTCCACTGCCATTAATGCCTGTGGGTCTGACACTCTTCGTGCTGAAGTTACTGCCAGGAGCAGAGCTGTTTTCCATAACAAAAAATTTAGATCGGCTGTATTGGCTGGCTCAAAAGGTGGGTCAGTTTTTCCAAAACTGAATTGAGGTCCCAAGTTGGTGCTCTCCGGGGTGGTTTTATGTTTTTAGCCCCTCTGAGGTACTGATTTATTAAGGGATGAGAGAATAAAGGAAGATCAGTGTTGTAATGTGCTGAAATGGCAGAGGCGTGGATCTTAATTGATGAGAAGGATAGGCCTCTGTCTAGCATCTCAGTTAAGTATTGTAAAATCTGAACAAGAGGGTCAAGGCTTTGAGCCTGGTTCCAGGTGCAGTCTTTTCCATTTTTCTGAGTAAGCTTTCCTGGTGCTAGGCCTCCTGGCCTCCAAAACGACATCCATAACAGCTTTAGAGAGATGTGTTGCCTGTTTGGCTAATGTATCTGCCATGCAGCCAGGTTTAGGGTTTGGAGCTGACTGTGCAGGATCTGATTGTTTTGTTGAGTTAGGTGTGGAATTTGAGGCAAAATCCATGGCAGGCCCGGAGCCAAGTTCCTTAAGATAGGGTACCAGTGCTGGCGTGGCCAGTCTGGAGCAATAAGGATCATTTGTGGTTTTTCTTGTCTGGCTTTTAGGAGTACCTTTGAGAGGAGAGGCAGTGGTAGGAAGGCATCAACTCAAGTTTTTCCAGCAGAACAGAAGAGCATCCACTTTCCATGCTTGTTTGTGATAAGTCCTTGTGCAGAATTTTTGTAGTTGGCAATTCAGTGGGGAGGCAAAAAGATCTATGTATGGGCATCCCCATTTTTGCATTACCATGCTGAAGATCTGTGGATTCAATTTCCATTCGTGAGGGTCCATGATATTTCTGCTCAGATAGTCTGCCAGAGTATTCTTCTTTCCTGGCAGGAATTGTGCTTGCAGGTATACTTGGTACGTTACAGCTGTGTTCCACAAGGTCATGGCTTGCCTGCATAGGGGATAAGAATGAGTGCCCCCTTGCTTGTTTATGTATCACATTACTGTAGTGTTGCCTGTCTTTAGTAATAGTTGTCCTGGATGTAGAAGATCCTTGAAAGCTGTTAGGGCATTTTGAACAGCTAACATTATTGATTGATGTAAAGATGCATCTAGTCTGTGGTCCACTTGCCCTGAATGCATTTTCCTGCCATGTGTGCTCCCCAAGCGTAATCCGAAGCATCTGTTAAGACTTTGCCTGGCTGTGGGTTAGGTAAAAGGCAAACCCTTGTTTAGGTGACATGCCTGTGCCCACCATCAAAACTCCTGTTGTAGGCAGGGAATCATTGGTATTACTGCTTCTAAACTGTGAGAGTGTTGAGTCCAAACATTTTTAGGTACCATTGTAATTTTCTCATATGCAGTCTGGCATATGGTAGTAGTAGTATGCAGAATGCCATGAATCCCAGGGCCTGCAGAATTTTTCTTGCAGGGAGATGGGACTTTTTTGCCAGTAATTGAAAATATTGAGTGAGTTGAACTTGTTTGTCTGGTGTGAGGTAAGCCATCTGGGCCATTGTATTTAAGCTGGCACCCAGGAATGTAATCTGTTGCGAGAGCACTAGTTTTGACTTATTTTCGTTTACTGTGTACCCTAGAGAAATTAGCAACCTTTTTACAAATGCCAGATGCTGTAGAAGAATGTCCTTTGTCTCTGCTTGAATGAGGTAGTCATCCAGGTATGGGTATATTTGAATTCCTTTTTGTCTGCAAAATGCAATTACTGGTGCCAGGCACTTTGTGAAGACCCTGGGCGCAGTAGATAAGCCAAAGGGCAGCGCAGAGAATTGGTAGTGCATTGTACCGGCTTTGAATCTGAGGTATTTTCTGCAATTTTGTCTGATAGGGACATGCAGGTATGCCTCTGAGGTCCAGCGTAACAAGCCAAGCCTTCTTGCCCAGCATGGGTAGAAGCTGCTGTAATGTCAACATTTTGAATTTCGGAATAGCCAGGTAAGTATTCAGAATTGAAAGGTCTAGTATGGGCCTCCAGGCCTTGTCTTTTCTGGGGACCAGGAAGCCTAGAGTAAAATCCTTCTCCTTGCTCCTGTTGTGGTACTTTTTGAATAGCTCTCATGTCCATGAGGGCTGAAATTTGTTTTTGTGCCTCTGCCCATTGATTTTGTGGCAGGTCTGGCATTCCTTTTAGCCTTGGTAAAGTAAGAAAGTGGAATCTGTAGCCTTGAGACACAATATCCAGAGCCCATTTGTCTTGGGTGATTGTTTGCCAGTTTTGAGAAAAAAAGTGCTAGTTTTCCCCCTAAGGGGACTTCCAAAAGGGACATGCTTGGCATACGAAAAGGAAAGTCATTGTGACCGTTTCCTGTAAGGTTGAGACTTGTCCTCACTTCCTTTTGGGGTTGAGGTGCCCCACTGTCGTCTGTTTGAGCCTTGGGGTTAAGCTCTGCCTCTTGGGCATCTGTATCTGCCTCTCTGTGGCTTGTCTGACACTGGAAAGGACCAATTCTTAGTTGGCCAATTTCTGCTAAAACGAGGTGGCTGTACCTGTAAGAAATCCTTGACTGTTTGCATAGATTTATCCTCCATTTTCTTTAACACCTCTTTTACCTCAACACCAAACAAAGTATCATGCTGTAAAGGAGCATCCAATAATTTTGCCTTAACATGATCAGGTAAACGCTGTTCTTTTAACCAAGCATGTCTTCGAATAACAGAACCTGTAACTGTGGCTCTACAAGAGGCCTCTAAAGAAACAAATCCACATTGCAGAGTATGTTTTCCCACCTGTTCAACTGCATGCAATAAATCCTGCATTTCTTTACAATTAGGAGCTTCTGAGCTTGCAAGCATTTTCTGTTTTAACTGAGCCATTAAATATTGCTGGTACTTAAGCATGTGAAACTGGCAATTTAAAGCTCTTACCGCTAAAGTTGCAGACGTGTATACTTTCTTCCCCCATCTATCCAAAGCTCTGGAATCTGTCAGAGGGTACTGGATTTTTTGCAATGGAAGCCTTAACCCCTTTTAGACCCTGGGAAATAGTTTCTGGATCAGCAGAAGGGTTCTTGTAAAGAAATTAGAAGTTATGTACTTACCATAACATTCCATCTGAGTAGGTGAATTCATTTGTCTGCAACCTGTGGGTATGGATCCGATATCGGATCCAAACCGGCATGTTTATCCAGCTATGGATCCGAGCTCCTAGCTCCTCCCCTCACCCATGCTGCCCTGCTCTCCCTACATGAGCTCAGATAGAGTTTGCCCTGTATCAAATGGTAACACATTCTATGCAGGAAACTGACAAGGCCAGGGGGAGAGGAGGGCGGGATGGTTGCAAATGAATTCACCTACTGAGATGGAACGTTATGGTAAGTACATAACTTCTAAATCTGAAGTAGGAGATTCATTTGTCAGCAACCTGTGGGACAGAGTCCCCAGCTACCTGAATCTTGGGCGGCCGTCATGGAAGGATATTCCGGAGCACCGCGGAGCCAAAGGATGCTCTACCTCTAGACGTGATATCCAGCTTGTAATGAGAAATAAAGGTATGAGATGAAGCCCAAGTGGCTGCTGAACAAATGTCATCCAGAGGAATCCTAGCCTTAAAGGCTGCTGAGGTAGAAACAGACCGGGTTAAATGAGCATGGACTCAGTCCGGTGCGGACCTCCTGGAAGCTTGGTAAGCTAACAGAATACACTGGGAAATCCAGCGTGACAAGGAGACTTTGGAAATTGGTTTATCCAGATTGAATTTGGCAAAGGAAATGTACAATTGGTCGGATTGCCTGTGACCAGCTGCCCTGTTGAGATAAAAACGAAGCTGCCTGTGAACATCCAATGAATGCAGCTTGTACTCGCCTTTGTTCTGATATTTAGGAAAGAAAACGGAGAGGTTGATGGACTGATTAATGTTTGCTTCCGAAGCTACCTTAGGAAGAAAAGAGGGATTGATCCTGAGGTGCACACGGTCCGGATGGAAGATCAAGTAAGGCGGCTTCATGGACAGGGCTTGAAGTTCCGAAACTCTTTTGGCTGAAATAATTGCTACTAAAAATGCAGTCTTAAGAGATAAGAATTTTAGATCTACTGTGGCCGCAGGCTCGAAGTGGGGAGCGGTCAAGGCCTGAAGAACCAAGGAAAGATCCCATGGTGGAACCGCCTGCTTGACAGGGGGTCTAAGCAGAAAGGTGCCTTTTAGGAAGATTTTACATAACTTGGCAGACATAAGAGGCCCAGAGTCATGACCAACATGATAATGAGAAATGGCCGCTAGCTGAACTTCAACAGTGGAACTACTGGCGCCATCATTAAAGAGAGTGGTAAGGAAGTCTAGAACCATGGGAAGAGGAACCGTGAAGGGATCTAGACCTTGCCGCTCCGCCCAAATGGAGAATCGCTTCCATTTACTGCGGTAAGTTTTTCTGGTAGAGGGTTTATGCGCCGCTACCAGAATGGCCTTAACGGGAGACAAAATACCGGGAGTCCTGATTAGGAGTGGAACTGGAGCAGCCAAGCAGTCAGCTTCAGGTTGTCCAGGTTCGGAGATGGTAGGTTCGATGGGTGTGCTATCAGATCCGGAATGGGATCTAGAATCCAAGGTGGATTCACTGAGCGAGACCTTGGGTAAGGGAACCAGATCTGCCGAGGCCAGAATGGGGCTATGAGGATCATTCTACACTCCAACAGAGAGGCTTTATGAAGAACCTGGAGCATCAGAGGCAGAGGGGGGTATGCATAAAGCAGACCGGGAGGCCAAGCATGCACCAGAACGTCTCTTGGGGAATCCCCTGGAGGAGGGATTAGAGCGAAAAAACTGTCGCACTTGGTGTTTAAGGGAGAAGCAAAGAGATCGCAACAAGGAGTTCCCCACCGTGCGAAGATACGTTTCGCTACTTGAGCATTGAGAGACCACTCGTACGGGGAGAGAATGGTGCGACTGAGCTTGTCCGCAAGGATGTTGGACCGACCTGGAATATGCGTTGCGATAAGAAAGCGGTTGGTGGAGATCGCCCATTCCCACACTCTCATGGCTTCCCGACAAAGGGTACGACCTGGTTCCCCCCTGTTTGTTGATGTACCAGACCACCGACATGTCTGACTGAATCGCAATTGTTCCCAGGGGAAGAAAGGCTTGAAGTGCTTGCAACGCCAAGAGCACGGCCCTCATCTCCAGAACATTGATATGCAGGGAGGTCTGAGTCGTTCCACGTGCCTTGGACCGTCTGTCCCGCAAAATGCCCCCCCCCACCAGAGGCAAGATGCGTTCGTGGTCAATGTGGTGAGAGGGGGAGAAGCACAAAAGGGGCAGCCTCCTTGGAGATCCTCGGAATGGAGCCACCACAAGAGAGACCGCTTGCAAGCCTTGCTGATTGCAATGGGGTGATGTAGAGGGAGAGAAAGATAAGACCATTGTACTTGGAGCGTCCACTGAAGTACCCGCATGTTCAAGCGGGCGAGTGGAAGAAGAGAAATCGCTGCCGCCATGGACCCTAGTGCCCTCAGAACCAATTCCGCCGGAACTGAGCTGGAGCGGAGGATGGCCCGCACCTGGAGTCGTAGATTCCGAATTCTGTCGGTTGTGAGGAAGGCTCTTAACTGCCTCGTGTCTAACCTGGCACCTATGAATTCTATCAACTGAGTAGGGGCCAGGTTGGACTTTCCTACGTTTATCGTGATGCCTAGCCAGGGAAGCTAGCTGAAGAAAGGAATCTCTTGCAAAGGATAGTAGATACCTTGTTGGGGTGGTGAGAAGCCAGTCGTCCAGGTACGGAAAGACCTGCACCACCTGAAGCCTCAGGTGGGCCGCAACCACTGCTAATACTTTGGTGAACACCCTGGGGGCTGTGGTGAGACCAAAGGGAAGGACCCTGAACTGGTAGTTACTGGCTCCCAGCCAGAAGCGAAGAAACCTCCTGGACCGTCTGTCCATTAGTATGTGGTAGTACGCATCCTTGAGGTCTATAGAGCACATCCAGTGATTCTCTCCCAGAAGGGGGAGGATAGATTGTAAAGTGACCATCCGGAACTTCTCCTTGGGAACTGCCAGGTTTAATAGGGACAGATCTAAAATGGGTCTTAGGTCCCCCGTCTTTTTTGGCACTAAAAAGAACCTTGAGTAGAACCCTGATCCGATCTGGTCTGGGGGGATGGGCTGGATGGCTCTTTTCCTCAGCATATAGCCAATTTCTGCTGAAGCCTCCCTCTGATCGGGTGGAACGTCGGGGAGGGATTTTGGTTTTGGGACGTGAAAAGGGATTTTGTATCCTCTGGATATAATACAGAGGACCCAGCGGTCTGATGTTATGGACTCCCATGTCGCTAGGTGCTCCGAAAAACATCCCCCGACTGCCTCCAGCGTGGAGCAGTGGGGCAACCCCTCAAGGTTTCTGCGCGGGTCGCTCAGAGAAAGTTTCTCTGGACCCGAAATTCCTGGGAGCCCCTCTGCCCCTGGGGTGGCGTCTGCCCTGTCCCCCCTCTGCCACGGAAGGACTGGTTGTCCGGAGCGGTTTGGGATTGCTGCGACTTCCAGAACCACATCTTCTTCTGGCCCTTTTGGTTCCTAGAGTAGGACCTCTGGGGGGCACAGAGAAGCGGACTCCGATGGCAGACAGCGTTTTCCCATCCTTCTCGCTCTGGACCAAGGTGTCGCGAACCGTCTTGCCAAAAAGGGCAAAACCAAAGGGGGCGTTCGCGAAAGACGCCTTGAAGGGCTCCGTGAAATCGCAATGGCGGAGCCAGGCCTGGCGTCTCGTGACTAGGCCTACTCCTGCAGCTCTAGCGGCTCCCTCAGTAGCATGGGAAAGCAACCACATAGAGGTATTTGTCACGGACCGAAGAGTGGCCATACGGGTGGAGTGCAAAAGTTTGTCCTCCTCCGACATGGACTCTGGGGGGGATGCAGCGTATTCTTTGATACGATTGCACTGCATCCTAATAACATGTGCCAGATAGTTGAGCGCCCTCACTGAGAAGGTCGCTGAACTAAACATTCGCTTCCCCAAGCGGTCCATCATCCGAGACTCCTTGCTCGGAGGATGGACTGAGGGACTCTCCTGGGCGAGTTCCCTCTTGGGGGCTGCTGCCGTCAACATGGCATCTACCGGAGGTCCCTTACTCCAGTGGGCACGGTCAGCAGGGGGACTGAGAATCCCGTCTGGCCTTTTGGGGATTGGCTCCACTGTGTCCGGTTCCTTCCACGCCCTGGTGGTAATAAGGTCCACCAGGGGGTCGGCAGGAGGGGACACCCAAGAGGTAGACGGGCCCGCTTCAAATGCCTCCAAGAACACGGACTCATCCGAAGAAGACTTTGGGGCAGACCACCCACCTCTTATACGAAGCATTTCCATGATGTCTCCAAAGGAGACATCCTTGGGGGGTGATCTTGGGGAGCCTTCCCCTTCCTCCAAGTCCGTGTCTTCAGTTAAAGACTCGGGGGAGTTTATGTGCCTCCTTTTACACGTGTGCTTGCGAGGTGCCTCCTCGGGGGGACTGTCAGAGGAGCCCTCGCAAGCAGTGTCTAGTTCCACAGGAACTGCTTGGGGCATTGAAATGGGCTGTCCCAGTGGCCGGTGTGACGGAAGCCTGACCCAGAGCAGATGGAGTGCGGGACAGAGCCGAAGCAAGTGCCGGGGGTCCGGAAGCCCTCAACAGAGCCCTCTCCACTACATCAAAAGCCAAAGGGGAGCCGGCCTCGACCAAAGGATCCGACAGTCGGCTCCCCCTCGGATCCGAGGAGTGGATCGGAGCCGGCACCGAGCCCCTCGGATCCGAGGGACCAGTGCACTCCGACACAGACTGCGCCAAAGGCACACCAAGTCCCTCGGATCCAAAACTCGGGCCAAGGCTCAGAGAGGTCGGATCCGACACACTCTAGGGCAGGGTCGGATCCGAAGTAGCCAGTACTATCGGAGCAGACCCACCCCCGGCTCCAAAGCTGCCCGGCTCAGAGCACTCCGAACCCAGGTAGCGGGTCGGAGAAGGAGCTATGGGCTTGAAAAAGGGGGTCGAGCTCCCCCCCGGGGGGGGGGGAGGCAGGCAGGAGCACTCCCACCTGCATCTGGGCCTGGATGAACCTTCGCATCATCCGGTCCAGATCGGCAGAGAGACTATAGGTCGACCTCGAAGAGGCTACCGAGGTAGGCCTTGAGTACCGCCTCGAAGGAGGTCGGATCTCCTCCTCCTCAGGTCCCGGTGAAAAGGTTGGGGACCGGAGCAGAGGAGGAGAACCAGTAGCTAGAGAGGCCGGAGGAGAAGCCTGCTTAGCCGGCGGGGCCGAGACGGAGGTCTCGGCCCGCCGCTTGTGGTGCTTCTCTCTCCGGTCCTTCTTCCTAGCTTCCCTCTCCTCCAAACCCGTAGAGGGAGTTTGAATCCTGGGAGGAGGAGCGGGAGCAGGTAGGGCAGGTACCGCAGGAGCGGTAACTACCAACAGGGCGGAGGCCGAAGCAGAGTCCGGGGGGTAAAAGTCCCGCCAAGACCAACTTCGACCTCCGCTCCTTCAATGCCCTGGGGTTGAACCCTGCACAGATTGAACATGCAGAAGTGAGGTGTTCAACCCCAAGGCATCGAATGCACCGAGTGTGGCCATCCGTAGGGGACAGCTTATGGCCACACTCGGAGCATTTCGAAAATATCGCCTTTGGGGCCTCAGACATTTTTTTTTTTTTTTTAAACAAAAAGAAAAAAAACAAGTTAACAAACCCAGTCACACTAAAGGCCCCAAAGAAACCATGCGCACACAAACTACGCTACCAGCGAGGGGAGGGAATTACAAAAAAATAAGCAATTTAACCAAAAATTAGTTTAAGGGGCAAGAAACCTAAAACTTTCACACAAAAACTATTTTTTTTTTTTTACAAAAAATACCCTTATAAAATACTAAAATATCACTTAGCTGAAGGAGCTCAAAGATCAAGCTGTCACCATGAACGTGGCAAACTAGATCGGAGGTCATGTAGGGAGAGCAGGGCATTATGGGTGAGGGGAGGAGCTAGGAGCTCAGATCCATAGCTGGATAAACATGCCGGTTCGGATCAGATATCGGATCCATACCCACAGGTTGCTGACAAATGAATCTCCTACTTCAGATCTTGAGAGTCAGGGACTCTAATACATATCTGGCTTGGGTGGAGCAGGGGGCAAAGAGTCAGGAGATAGGCTGGATTTAGAGAACACATCATCCGCAATATCTAGCACAGGCGGAATAGCCAGGGGCCTGTGCGGAGGCAATAAGAGGAAATCCCTGAGCCTTTTCCTGGATTCTGAGTAATCCTGACTTTCCCAACTGAAATGCTCCCTCATGGTATGTAAAGTTTCCCCAAAAGAATAATCCTCAGGAGGGGAGGCTGAAGGGATAGATTCTTCAGCATCAGAGTCCTCATAGGGGGAGGGTAGAGAGTATCCCTGGTCTGAAGAGGAATCAGAGGAAATGGAAACCTGATCAGAGGAGTCAGTCTGTATCCTGCCTAGGCCTTTTCTCAGGAGGGGGATGGGAACCCCTGATTAGAGTAATGAGATCTTCGGCCATTTTAAGCATCTGTTTCTTAGGCATGGAGGACTGTCCAGAAGAATGCTGTACTTGTTTCTTTGTCTTTAATGGTACCTTTGTCTTGGCTGTTTTAATGGTAAGCTGTGAAGGTCTGAAAACACCCTCAGAAGCTGATGCCTGCTCAGCAGCTCCGGACCCATCTGAGGGATTAGTTTCCGTAGGCCCAATATCTAGAGTTTCCAGAGGCCTAGCTGTCTCCACGTGGGAGTCGGAAGCAGCCTGTGGCTCTGAGGTAGCAGGTGTCAGGGCCTGCGAAAGCACCTCACTGAGTACAGGCGACTGGCCTAGAAGAGGTTTCGTTGTCTGTTTTGGACCTCGGATGCCTCTCTTTATCCTTGTCTTTGCGTTTGTTCGGTATTGTGGTAGTCGGTTGATCAGAGGGCATAGTATAATTGAACCTTCGCCCAAAGTAGTGTAAAGCAAAATCAAAATGCCTTGTAATAGTGCGTTTGTTAAATCTAGCACAAAACAGACTAGTGACGTCGTGATCAGGGCCTAGACATGGAATACAGTAAGAGTGGAAGTCCTTATGAGGTATTTGCTATCCAGAAGAAATACAATTATTAACTTTTTCTGACATCGGTCTGAGACAAGAAAAGAAGTTTCCCCAATAGGGTACTTAGCTTTATTGAAGACTTCGGATCTGAAATTAGACTTCGAAAATTGGAGTCTGCCGACCGGGACTTGCGAACTGCTTCTGCTTCGGGCACCGCGCGGCAATAAAGACTAAAGAAAACTGCGTCGGCTGCATCTTATATACCCCTGGCGCACTGACGTCAGGGAAGAAGCAACAGCAACCGACGTTGGACCAAGACTATGGAACTCGGGCCGACTGCGGGACCGCCTGACGGCAGGATAACCGAAGTGTGATGACTGCAGCAGTGCAACACAAACATCTGTACTATGTTCATGTTTCACTGTTGCAGTCATTACACTTGGGTTGAATCCCAAAGCTATGGTTGGGAGGCTGGAGCCAATATAGCATTAGGAGCGGCTATGAGGCCCTGCAGAACTGCAGTGGCAAAGCCTGCCCTGGATTTAGAGTAGAGTGGTAAATGATGGTGCTTTGTAAATGTGTGCACTGAACTCCAGGTAGCCTCTAAAATGTCTTTGGTTGGTACTCCCCTGAGGAAGGCTGAAGTGGCTGCTGCTCTGGTTGAATGTGGCCTAATGCCCTTAGGCACTGGCTTGCCATGTTGTGAATAGCAGAAACTAATGCAGTGGCCTAACCACTTAGAAATAGTCTGCTTTGAGATAGCCTTTCCTTGTGATCCTGCAGCATATGCCACTAGTAGTTGCTCTGTCTTTCTGAAAGCTTTGATTCTGTTCAAGTAGAAGCGTAGTTGTCTGTGCATGTCCAAAGAATGCAGAATTCTCTCCCCCTTATTCTGTGGATTTGGATAAAAAGTAGGCAGATGAATAGCTTGGATAAGGGCCACACTGGACACCATCTTAGGCATAAATGTTGGGTTTGTCCTCAGAGAAACCCTGTCTGGATAAAAAATGATAACAGGTTCCACAGCCATGAGTGCCTGTAGCTCTGAGACAGGTCTTGCAGAGGTTATTGCTAGGAGCAGAGCTGTTTTCCAAGATAAAAACTTTATATCAGCAGTATCGGCTGGCTCAAAAGGAGGCAGGGTGAGTTTTTCCAAGACATAATTGAGGTCCCGTGAAGGTATTGGTGATCTCCTTGGAGGCCTTAAGTTTTTGGCTCCTCTGAGGTACTGCCTTAATGGATGAGAAAAGATTGGTGGCTCTGTATTGTAATGAGCCGAAATGGCAGATGCATGAATTTTGATTGATGAAAAGGATAGGCCTTTGTCCAGCATCTCAGTTAAGTATTGCAAAATCTGAGGAATATTTGGCACAGCTGTGTCAATTCCTTATGCCTGGTTCCAAGCACAGAATCTCTTCCATTTTCCAGCGTAAGATTTTCTGTTACTAGGCCTTCTGGCCTCCAAAATGACATCCATCACAGCTTTAATGAGAGGCGCATTTTGTATGACTACATTATCCGCCATGCTGCCAGATTTAAAGTCTTTAAGCTGGCTGTGCAGGATCTGATTGTTTTTTTGGGATAGTTGGGATAGTAGAGGAGGTATTTGAGGCAAGGGCCAAGCCGGGCATTGAGACAAGTTCATTAGGATTGGATACCAGTACTGGCGGGGCCAGTATGGGGCAATCAGTATCATCTTGGGCTTCTCTTGTCTGAGCTTTAGGAGTACCTTGGGGAGGAGAGGCAGTGGGGGAAAGGCATATACTGCTAAGGTTTTCCAGCTGAAAGATATGGCATCCACTTTCCATGCTTGTCTGTGATAAGTCCTTGTGCAGAATCTTCTTAGTTGGTAGTTGCGAGGAGAGGCAAAAAGATGCATCTCCGGGCATCCCCATTTCCTTGTTATCATGCTGAAGACTTGTGGATCCAACTTCCACTCATGGGGATCCATGAGGTTTCTGCTTAGTTCGTCTGCCAGAGTATTTCTTTCCTGGCAGGAATTGTGCCTGCAGATGTACTTGGTAAGTCAATGCTGTGTCCCACAAAGTCATGGCTAGTCTGCAAAGGAGGTAAGAATGAGTGCCGCCCTGCTTGTTTATATACCATATGACTGTGGTTGTCTGTCTATCAGTAGTTGTCCCAGATGAAGTAGGTCCTTGAAGGCTGTCAGGGCATTCTGAACCACTAGCATCTCTTTTTGATTGATATGTAGATGCATTTGGTTTGCGGACCATGTGCCTTGGATACACTTTTCTGCCATGTGGGCTCCCCCCCAGGCATAACCTGATGCATCTGTTAATGTCTGCCTGGCTGGGGGTAAAGTGAATGGCTGCCCCTTCTGGTGACAAGCCTTCATCCACCATCGAAACTCCTGTTGTAGGCAAGGAATGAGGATAATTGTTTCCAGACTGTGGCAATGCTGAGACCAAACACTTTTTGGGTACCACTGAAGTTTCCTCATATGCAGTCTCGCATGTGGAATTAGAATGCAGGATGCCATGTAGTCCAAAGCCTGCAGAATTTTTCTTGCAGATAACTGGGTCTTTGTTGCCAACAGGTTGAAATAGGTAGTCAGTTGCCTTTGTCTGGTGTGAGAGAAGCCATCTGGGCAGTTGTATTTAAGGTTGCACCCAGGAATATTATCTCGAGAGGGTACTAGTTTTGATTTCTTTTCGTTGACTGTGTACCCAAGGCCTGTTAGAAATCTCTTTACAAACGCCAGATGCTGTAGTAGAATGTCCTTGTTCTCTGCTTGAATGAGGCAGTCGTCCAAGTAAGGATATATTTGTATTCCTCTGTCTGCAGACTGCAAATACTGGTGCCAGGCACTTTGTGAAGACCCTGGGCGCAGTAGATAAGCCAAGGGGCAGTGCAGAGAATTGGTAGTGCATTGAGCCAGCTTTGAATCTGAGGTATCTTCTGCACGTTTGTCTGATTGGGACATGCAGGTATGCCTCTTTTAGGTATAAAGTCACAAGCCAAGCCTTCTTTCCCAGCATGGGCAGAAGTTGCTGTAGTCAACATTTTGAATTTTGGTATATCCAGAAATGTGTTTAGGCTAGATAGGTCCAGTATTGGTCTCCAGGTCTTGTCCTTTCTTGGTACCAAGAAGAGTCTTGAATAAAATCCTTGTCCCTGCTCTTGATCTGGTACTTGTTGAATGGCCCTCATGTCCATGAAGGATGAGACTTGCCTTTGTGTCTCTGCCCATTGATTTTTTGGCAGGTCTGGCCAACAGTTTGTCCTTGGCAGGGTAGGGAAGTGAAACTTGTAGCCTTGTGACACTGTCTAGGACCCATTTGTCCTGGGTTATGTGCCAATTTTGAGAAAAAAGTGCTGGTTTTCCCCCCTAAAGGTGCTGCCAGAAGATAAGTGCTTGGTGCAGGCAGGGGGAAGTCAGTGGGACTGTTTCCTGTCTGGCTGTGATTTGTCTTCTCCACTTTTGGAGGTAGAAGCACCCCATTGTTTAGACCTGTATGAACCTTGGGACTGGGATCTGCCTCTTGGGCATCTGTATCTGCCCCTTTGTGGTCTGTGACACTGGAAAGGACCAATTCTTTGTAGGCTAGTGTTTGCTAAACCTAGCAGGCTGTACCTGTAAGAAATCCTTAACAGTTTGCATGGATTTAGCTTTGTCCTCCATTTTCTTTAACACCTCTTCTGCTTTAACCCCAAGGTATCATGCTGTAATGGAGCATCTAATAATTTTGCTTTGACATGATCAGGCAGATTGTTCCTTTAACCAAGCATGCCTCCTGATGACACAACCCGTAACAGCAGCCCTGCAGGAGGCCTCCAAAGAATCAAAACCACATTTCAAAGTATGCTTTCCAACTTGTTCAGCTGCATGCAGTAAATCCTGCATTTCTTTGTTTTCTGCACATTCAGAATTTATCAACATTTTATGTTTAAGCAGCGACATAATATATTGTTGATATTTGAGCATATGAAACTGACAATTTAAAGCCCTTATAGCCCAAGGTAGCAGAAGTGTAAATCTTTTTTCCCTATCTGTCCAATGCTCTAGAATCCCTGTCTGAGGGGTAGGGTTTTTTTGCAGCGGAAACCTTGACCCCTTTGGGACCCCGAGAGATAGTTTCTGGGTCAGCAGCAGGGTTTGCGAAAAGGAATTTATGAGAGTCAGGAACCCTGTAGTACCTGTCCAGCTTAACAGGAGCTGGAGGTAAGGAGTCAGGGGTCAGACTGGACTCTGAAAATACATCTACAATGTAACAGGTGGAATAGCTAGGGGCCTGTGTTGTGGTAGTAAAATGAAGTCTCCGAGCCTTTTCTTAGATTCTGAAAAATCTTGGCTCTCCCAGTGGAAATGCTCCCTCGTGGTATGCAAGGTTTCCCCAAAAGAGTAATCCTCAGGAGGAGAGGCTGAAGGGATAGATTCTTCAGCATCAGAATCCTCGTAGGGAAGAAGAGTATTCCTGAACAGAAGAATCAGATGAAATGGAAACCGGATCTGAAGATTCATATTCTGTCTCTTGCTTAGGCCTTTTATCAGGTGGGGGGTGGGAACCCCTGATCAAAGTATTTAAGTCGTCGGCCATTTTGAGCATCTGTTTTTCGGGCATGGAAGCCTGTCCGTGAGGCTGTTGTACTTGTTTCTTTGTCTTTAAAGGTGCTTTAGTCTTTGCCTTTGAAACTGTTTTAATGTATAATTGAGTTGGTCTGAAAACACCCTCAGAAGCTGATGCCTGCTCAGCGGCTCCGGACCCATCTGAGGGAATAGTCTCTGAAGGTCCAATACCTTGAGCTTCCAGCAGCCTAGTTGACTCCATGTGGAAGTCGGTAGCGGCCTGCGGGTCTAAAGTAGTGTGCATCAGGGGCTGCGAAGGCACCTCACTGAGAACCAGCGACTGGCTTAGAAGAAGCCTAGTCTGTTTTGGACCTCTGATGCCTGTCCTTTTCTTTGCGTTTCTTGTGAATTCTGATAGTCGGAAGGCTATCGGACAACATCATATAATTAAATCTTCTGCCAAAATAGTGTAATGCAAAATTGTACCGACACTTAATAGTGCGTTGGTTAAATCTAGCACAAAACAGACCACTAGCAACGTCGTGGTCAGGGCCTAGGCAAGGAATACAGTAAGAATTAAAGTCCTTATGAGGTATTTGCTTCCCACACAAAAAATACAATGAACTTTTTCTGACATCGTTGGGGAAAGTACTTAGCTTTTAATGAAGACTTCGGATCTGAAATTCAAACACGAAAATCTCAGGAGTCTGTCGGCCGGCACTTGCGAACTGCTTATGCTTCGGGCACCACACGGCAAGAAAGACTGAGGAAAATGGCGTCGGCTGCATTTTTTATACCCCTGGCGCACTGACGTCAGGGAGGAGACGACAGCAACAGTCACCACACCTAGACTTTGGAATTCAGGCCGATTGAGTGTAGCCTGCCAGCAAGATAACCCAAGTGTAATGACTGCAACAGTGAAACACAAAGAACATTTGATGCAGAATAAGATAAAGTCCCAAGACTGGAAAAACTCCCTTATCAGCCTCAACAAAAAGTTGAGATCCCTCATCAAATCCTCTAAAGCTAGCTATGAAAACAGAAATGGAGCAGATAGTAAAGACAACCATAAGGCCTTCTATAGTTATGTAAAGAATCCCCATGGCAATACCCAGATTTGCTCTAAGCTACTGCACAATGGTACCTCCTATACAGAGGTAACAGATATTGCCAGTATACTGGCAAATTCAGTGTCAACTTTACCCTTCTCACCCCCCAAAGGGCCAATCACAACACCAGTAGATTGCCAGGTCCCTAGTATTACTGCTGCAGTGGTTAAAACAGCACTGTCCAAGCCCAAAAATACAGCTTTTGGGACCTGACAATATCCCTGGCTGTGTTCTACATGAACTACAGAGTGAACTAGCACCTCACCTGTGTGCCCTGTTCAATCACAGCTTCACCTCAGGCTTTGTCCCTACCAAATGGCACACTGCTAAAGTCATCCCTCCCCACAAAGGAGGAGCAACTACAGACCCTGGGAACTATTGCCCCATTAGCCTGATGAGTCTGATATGCAAAGCTATGGAATGGATCATCATGGACCTAATAAACAAGGACACAGGAAATCTCCAAATTTTGCATCCTACACAGTTTGGTTTTGTGAAGTTTAGATCATCCCTGCTCAACTTGGTCGGCTTTTGAGTCGCCAGAGCTGTGGATGTAGGCAAGGTGGTTCAGACAGCCTACCTTCATCTGGCCAAGGCCTTTGATACCATTCCGCACTCAGGATTCATAGAAAAACTAACTAGGCATCAAATCCTATATCACTAAGTGGGTTGCAAACTGGCTCACAGATAGACCCCCACATTGTGAAAGTAGCTGACTCCAAGTCAGACTGCAGACCAGTCATGAGTGGAGTCCCACAGGGTACAGTCCTGGGTCCTCTCCCGTTTCGTATCTAACTCTCTGAAGTCCAGGCCAACACGAAGGGACTCTGGCTGACAGCTTCCAACTTGCAATAGTCTGTGAACTTTATTAACTTGCCAAGTGATGTTGATTATCCTACAGAAAGGCCTCAATGAGACCGATGACTGGTGTCAGAAAATACAGTTGTGTGCACTTACCATAAACGTAAATGTTAGAGTGTATTCACTGTTGCAGTCATTACATTTGGGTAATCTTCTGGCAGGCTGCCCTCAGTCGGCCTGAATAACAAATTCTTGGGTCCTGCGTCAGTTGCTGTCTCCTCTTCCAAGACGTCAGGTCATCAGGAGGTATAAAACATGCAGCCGATACCATTTTATTCAGTTTTTCTTGCCCCAGATGGCATGTGCCCCCCCAAATGAGGAGCAAATATATATATATATATATATATATATAAATGCATTTTTAGCAACCTAAACTTTACCTTCGTCTAAAAGCAAATACACCACAAAGGCTTTAGAATATAGTGAAGGAAAGAGAAGTTATAGAAAAAGGGGATGGCTGTTGGGTAACCCAGACTGCAACAGTGAATACACTCGAACATTTACATTTATGGTAAGTGTACTATGTTCTTAGTGTTTCACTGTTGCAGTCATTACATTTGGGTAGAATCCCAAAGCTATGGATGGGAGGAAGGAATTAAATAGCATTAGGAGCAGCTATAAGACCCTGCAAAACTGCAGTGGCAAAGCCTGCCCTGGATTTGGAGAAGAGAGGCAAATGATAATGCTTTGTGAAGGTATGAACAGAGCTCCAAGTACCAGCTTCTAGAATGTCTGGCTGGAACTCCTCTGAGAAATGCTGCTGAGGTAGAGGCAGCCCTGGTAGAATGTGACCTGTTCCCCTTGGGCACAGGTTTACCATGGTGCAAGTAGCAGAAACAAATGCAGTTGCTTATCCACTTAGAAATAGTCTGCTTTGATATAGCCTTCCCCTCTGATCCTGCAGCAAATACCACCAGTAGTTGCTCAGACTTTTTTTTTTTTTTTTTTATAGAGATTTGGTCCTGTTTAATTCGAATCTTAGTTGTCTGTGTACATCCAATGAATGCAGAATCCGCTCCCCCTTGTTCTGCAGATTTGGGTAACATGTTGGCAGGTGAATTGTTTGGTCAAGAGCCACACTGGATACCACCTTAGGCATAAAAGGATTGGTCCCGAGGGACACCATCAGAGTAAAATGTAATAAAAGGCTCCACAGCCACGAGAGCCTGTAGTTCTAAAACCCTTCTTGCTGAAGTGATTGCTAAGAGGAAAGCTGTTTTCTAAGATAAAAATTTTATATCCGCAGTAGCTGCTGGTTCAAAAGGAGGCAGGGTGAGTTTTTCCAGCACAAAATTGAGGTCCCATGCAGGAGTTGGTGATCTTCTGGGAGGCCTTAAATTTTTGGCTCCTCTAAGATACTGTTTAAGCAGAGAATGACAACAGAGGGGAGGCTCTGTGTTGTAATGAACCGAGATGGCAGAGGCATGGATTTTTATTGAAGAAAAAGATAGGCCCTTGTCAAGCATCTCAGTCAAATATTGTAAATTCTGAGGGATATTGGGCTTTGCTGTGTCCGTTCCTTGTGCTTGGTTCCAAGCACAGAAACTCTTCCATTTATCAGCATAAGAATTTCTAGTACTAGGCCTTCTGGCTTCCAAAATGACATCCATTACAGATTTACTGAGATAGGTTTGAAAAATTAAATGATCAGCCATGCTGCAAGGTTCAGAGTTTGGAGCAGAGTATGCAGAATTTGACTGTTCTACTGAGACAGTAGACGAGGTATTTGAGGCAAGTACCAAAGAGGGAGTTGAGACATATTCCTTAGAATTGGGTACCAGTCCTGGCGAGGCCAGTCTGGAGCAATTAGTATCATTTTTTTTTTCCTGTCTGACCTTTAGTAAGACCTTGGAGAGAAGAGGCAGAGGGGGAAATGCATAGACTGATAGGCTTTTCCAACTGAAGGATAGGGCATCCACTTTCCATGCTTGTCTGTGATATGTCCTTGTGCAGAATTTGAACAATTGATAATTTTGGGGAGAGGCAAATACAGCTATGTCTAGGCTCCCCCACTTCTGTGTTAACATGCTGAAGATTTGTGGATCCAGTTTCCATTCATGCGGGTCCATAAGATTTCTGCTTAGGTCGTCTGCCAGAGTATTTTGTTTTCCTGACAGGAATTGAGTTTGAAGATGTATTTGGTTAGTCAAGGCTGTGTTCCACAATGCTATGGCTAGTCTGCAAAGGGGGGTAGGAATGTGTACCCCCCTGCTTGTTTGTACCACATAACAGTGGTGTTGTTAGTAGTTGTCCTTGATGAAGTAAGTCCTTGAAGGCTGTCAGAGCATTCTGAACAGCTAGCATCTCTTTCTGGTTGATATGCAGATGCATTTGTTTTGGGCTCTAATTGCCCTGAATGCATCACTCTGTCAGGTGGGCCCCCCAAGCATAGTCTGATACGTCTACAGTTAGGGTTTGGGTGGCAGGGGGTAGAGTGAATGACAGTCCCTTGTTTTGGTGACATGTCTCTGCCCACCAAAGAAACTCCTGTTGTAGGCAGGGAATGAGAGGAATCATTGTTTCCAGACTGACAATGTTGACTCCCATAAACTTTTTAGGTACCACTGAAGTTTCCTCGTATGCAGTCTCGCATACGGAATTAGTAGAATGCAGGATGCCATGATCCCCAAAGCCTGCAGAATTTGTCTTGCAGATAACTGAGTTTTTGTTGCCATTTGTTTGAATATGTTGTCAGTTGGCTTGCCTTATGCCAAACAAAGGCATCTGGGCAGCTGTATTCAAGCTTGCACCCAGGAATGTAATTTGAGAGGGTACAAGTTATTTCTTTTCATTTGTGTACCCTAGGCATGTTAGAAGCCTTTTTACAAACACCAGATGTTGAAGAGTGTCCTTGTGCTCTGCTTGAATGAGACAGTATTCCAGATGAGGATAAATTTGTATGCTTGCCTGCAGAATGAAATTACTGGTGCCAGGCACTTTGTGAAGACCCTGGGTGCAGTAGATAAGCCAAAGGGCAGTGCAGAGAATTGGTAATGCAAAAAACCTGCCCTGAAGCAGAGGTATCTTCTGCAGGATTCCCTTATTGGGATATGCAGGTATGCCTCTTAAGTCTAGGGTCACTAACCAAGCATTCCTGCCCAGCATAGGCAGTAGCTGTTGTAGTCAGCATTTTGAATTTTGGAATGTCCAGGAACGTGTTCAAAATCAATAAGTCCAGTATTGGACGTGGTCTTTTCTGGGTACCAGGAAAAGTCTTGAATAAAAACCTTGTCCTTTTTCCTTTTCTGGTACTGGTTGAATAGCCCCCATATCCACGAGGGACATAACTTCTTTGAGCCTCTGCCCACTGATTTTGTGGCAAATCTGGCCAGCCGTTTGGAATTGGCAAAATATGGAAATGAAATCTGTACCCCTGGGATACCATTTAATACCCACTTGTCCTGGGTAATTAACTGCCAATTTTGAGCATGAAGTGCTAATTCCCCCCCCCCCCCAAGGGGGCTGCCAAAAGATAAGTGCTTGGTGATGGTAGAGGGAAGTCATTGAGACTGCTTACTGTAGGGTTGTGCTTTGTTTCCTCCAGATTTGGAGGTGGAGGCACCCCATTGCTTTGACCTGTGATTGGTATCTAGAGCCTTTTGAGTGCCTGGATTTGCCTCAAGAGGCTGTTGGACACAGGCAAGGACCAGTTTTTAGTAGGCCAGTGCCTACTGAACCTGGGTGGCTGCACTTGTAAGAAATCTTTTACAGTTTGCATAGATTTAGCTTCGTCTTCCATTTTCTTTAAAACCTCTTCTGTCTTATTACCAGAGTATCATGCTGCAAGGGGGCATCCAACAATTTAGCTTTAACATGGTCAAGGCAGATTTTGCTCCTTGAGCCAGGCATGCCTTCTAATTCACAGATCCAGTAACTGCAGCCCTGTAAGAGGCCTCCAAGGAATCAAAACCACATTGCAAAGTATGCTTTCCAACCTGTTCTGCTGAATGCAATAATTCCTGTAATTCTTTATTTTCCACACAATCAGAAATCATTTTCTTTCAATAAGCCCATAACATGCTGTTGATATTTAAGATATGAAAAAAAGAAGTTATGTACTCACCATAACGTTCCATCTAAGTAGGTAACTTCATTTGTCAACAACCTGTGGGTATCCGATCCGACCTGGATCCGCGCCGGCAGCTTTCCAAGCTAGCGATCAGAGCTCCAAGATCCTCTCCCTTACCCATAATACCCTGCGACCTTCCAATCCTCAGATCGCATTTGCCCATCTTTATAACCTCACAACCACAAAACCTAAAAACCCTAACCTAAGTATTAACAAAGGACTGATAAACCATCTTAGGTTCCAGGTAATCAAAGAACCAGGTTAGGGGGAAGAAGGGAGGGTTGGTTGCTGACAAATGAAGTTACCTACTCAGATGGAACATTATAGTGAGTACATAACTTATCTGAAATAGTTAAACTTCATTTGGTCATCAACCTGTGGGACAGAGTCCCCAGCTACCAAAAACTTGGGAGGTCCTCAAGGAAGGATATTCCATAGCACTGCAGAGCCAAAAGCCGCCCTTCCTCTGGACAATGAATCCAATTTATAGTGAGAGATAAAGGTATGAGAGGATGCCCAAGTAGCCGCAGAACAAATGTCATCCAAGGGAACTCTAGAGCAGAATGCAGCAGATGTAGCCGTAGAGGGAGTAGAATGAGCATGAACCCCTATAGGCTCTGGTAGGCCAGATAGTTTGTATGCGAGCAGAACACCATTAGAAATCCATCTGGCCGGAGTCCCCTTCAAAACTGGCTTACCCAAGAAGGTTTTTGCAAAGGAAACAAAGCTGATCAGACTTGCGGAAGGCAGCTGTTCTGTGTAAATAAAAGCGTAACCGTCTATGAACATCTAACAAATTAAGTTTGTACTCCCCTTTGTTTTGATAGGGGAAAAAACTGGGAGATTAATGGACTGATTGATGCTTGCCTCAGAGGCCACTTTGGGTAGAAAAGATGGGTTAGTCCTGAGAGAGACCCTGTCCTTATAGAATACAAGATAAGGGGGCTTAACACAGAGGGCCTGAAGCTCTGACACCCTCCTAGCTGAGGTAACAGCTACCAAAAAGGCAGTTTTCCAGGACAAGAATTTCAAATTAACAGAAGATGCAGGTTCAAAAGGAGGTCCAGTCAGAGCCTGAAGGACCAAAATTAGATCCCATGGAGGGGCGGTGTTCCTAATAGGAGGTCAAGAGAAACGTACCTTTCAGAAAGGTCTTACAAATCTTGGTGGAAGCGAGGGGATGGTCTCCAATGTGAAAATGGGAGATGGCAGCCATTTGAACCTTTACAGTAGAAGAACTGGCCCCTTGCTGAAAAATATGAGAAAAAAAAAAAAAAATCAAGCACTGCTGGGATGGGAGCAGTGAAAGGGTCTAAATTCCTATGAGATGCCCAAATGGAAAACCGCTTCCATTTACTATTGTAAACCTTCCTGGTAGAAGGCTTATGCACTGCTACTAGGCTACATCTAACTGCGGACGAGATACCAGGAGTCCTAGCAACTAATGGAACTGGATCAGTCAAGCTGAGAGCTTGAGATCGACCAGATTTGGGGGTTCCAATCCCGAAGGATGAGATATAATATCCGGGATGGGATCCAAGATCCAGAGAGTAGGTATAAGATGAGACCGTAGGCACGGGAACCAGGCTTGACGAGGCCAGAATGGGGCTATGAGGATAATCTTGTTCCCCAACCAACGATCTATCTGTAAGAATTTTATCAACGGAGGAAGATCAGCATAAAGACGACCGGGTGGCCAAGCATAGACTAGCGCGTCTCTGGGGGCTTCCCCCAGAGGGGGGATTAGAGTGAAAAACTCACTGCACTTCGCGTTGGAAGGCAACGCAAAGAGATCTCAGCAAGGCTGACCCCACTTGCGGAAGATCTGTTTCACTACTAAAGGATTCAGAGACCACTCGTAGGGCGAAAGGATAGTTAGACTCTTTGTCCACTAGGATGTTGGACTGACCCGGAATGTGCGTTGCTAACAGAAAATTGTTGGTGAATATCACCCAATCCCAAACTCTCATGACCTCTCGGCAAAGAGGGTAAGACCTGGTTCGCCCCTGTTTGTTGATATACCAGACCACTGACGTCTGAATTGCAATAGTCCCTGGTGGGAGAAAGGCGTGAAAGGCTTGCAACGCTAGAAGGACCGCCCTCATCTCCAGTACATTTATATGTAGAACGGTCTCAGAGTTCACGTACCTTGGACAGTTCTGCCCGCGTAATGCCCCCCCCCCCCAAGGTGGGAAGCATCCGTGGTCACCGTGGCTTGGGGTTGCAGCTTAACAAATGGTAGTCCTTCCCGAAGATCTTGAGATTGGAGTCACGAGGGAATTTCCGCAAACTCTGCTGACAGGAATCGGTAAGTCCAATGGGTGGTGAAAGATGGACCACTGAACTTGCAAAATCCACTGGAGAACCCTCTTGTGCAAATGAGCTAAGGGAGTGAGATTGATTGCTGCTGCCATCGACCCTAAAGCTCTCAAGACTAACTCCGCTGACAGGGCAGGTGACTGAAGGAGGGCTAGAAAGTGTAGGGTCAAACTGTGAAGTCTGTGATGTCAAGAAGGCCTTGGTCTGAAGCGTGTCTATTCTGGCCCCTATGAACTCCAAGATTTGAACTGGTTGAAGGGATGACTTCCTGAAATTTATGGTGATCCCCAATTGGGACGCTAATAGTAGGAAGCAATCCCTGGCTAAGCAGAGTAGATGCTTGGTGGGGGCGGTAAGGAGCCAGTCGTCTAGTTAAGGAAAAACCTGTATTCCCTGACGTCTCAGGTGGGCCGCTATAACTGCCATGACCTTGGTGAACACCCTGGGGGCTGTGGTGAGACCGAAGGGTAGGATCCTGAACTGGTAATGACTGGCCCCTAGCCGAAAGTGGAGGAACCTCCTGGATCATCTGTCCATGAGAATATGATGGTACGCATCCTTGAGGTCTATGGAGCAGATCCAGTCCTTCTCCTGCAAAAGGGGCAGGATGGATTGAAGCGTGACCATCTGGAATTTCTCCTTGGCAATGAAGAGGTTCATGGTTGAAAGGTCGAGAATCGGCCTCAAGTCCCCAGTCTTCTTTGGCACCAAAAAGAACCTGGAGTAATTGCCTAATCCGGACTGGCCTGGGGGGACGTGCTGAATGGCTCTTTTTTCTAGCAGATGTTTTATCTCTAAAGCTGCAGCCTCCCCTCTGACTGGGTGGTACATTGGGGAGGTGCCTAGACTGAGGAGGTTGGTTTATTAAAGGGATTGAGTAACCTCTGGAGATTATCCTTAGCACCCAGCAATCTGTTGTGATGGACTCCCATTGAGCTAGGTGCTTCAAAAAACACCCCCTGACTGCCTCCAGAGAGGAGCAGTCGGGCAACCCCTCAGGGCTGCTGCGTGGGTCAGTCAGAAAAAGGTTCCCAAGCCTCTGGGCCAGCATCCACCTTGTCCCCCTCTGCCTCTGAAGGACGAAAGGTCCAGAGCGTAACGGGACTGCTGAGACTTCTGGAACCACATCTTCTTTTGTCCTCTCTGTTTTCCTGGAAAAGGACCTTTGAGGAGCTGAGAAGCGGATTCCGACAGCAGCCAGCATCTTCCAGTCTTTCTTGCTCTGAGCCAGTGTGTCATGGACAGTCTTCCCAAACAGGGTAGAACCGAAGGGTGCATTCGTGAAGGACGCCTTGAAAGGTTCCGAAAAGTCACAAAGCTGGAACCAGATGTGACGCCTTAAGGCGATGCCGGACCCGCTGGCTCTAGCGGCTCCTTCCGTGGCATGGGAGAGTAGCCACAGACATGTTTGATGCAGATTTCAGAGTGGCCATAGGTTCATGCTAGGCTATCTGCCCAAGGGCATTTATAAGCCTAGCCCAGAGTTTTGTAACTTTCGCCACCCCTTTACTATGCCCATTATTTTGCTGCGCCTCTGTCAAGCAGTGACACAGATAAATCCCTGGGGTATATCTGCGATCTCCCATCCATTGTTTCTCTTGAACAAAGCCAGCGAGGTGCTCTGCCTCACATGTACTGGGAGTTTGTTCCACAGCATAGGGAGTCTCTGGGTGATGAATCTGTCCCTCCAGCACGTCCTATTAATAACAGTGTCAAGGTTTAAGTCTCCCGCCCTTGTGGTTCTGAGGGATCTAGATTTTTTGAGGTGAACCATGTTCAATTCTGGGTTGGACATGGCCCTGTATGTCAGGCACAGGTCACCTCTGAGCAGACGGTAAGCGACTGAATAGAGCTGGAGTTCCTTCAGTCGGGCAGCATAGGACATATTTTTGAGACCCTTGATCCTTTTGGTGAGGAACTTTTGGGGCCTTTCCAGTTGCTGGTGTCGTGTCAGATACATTCCGAATGGGGCATTGTACTCAATCACTGGTCTGATGAGTGATGAGTACAGGGGGACGATGACCTCCCTTGACCTAGATGTGAATCCCTTCATGATCAGGTGGGCAATGTAGAAGGTCTTCCTAACTACTTTGGCAACGTGAGTGTCAAACGAAAGGTTACTGTCAACCTGGGTCCCCAGATCCCTGATAACCTCTTCTGTGCTTAGTGGGTTGCCGCCTATACGGTAGCTAGGGGTAACCTTGTTTTTTCCGAAGGGTATGACTATGCATTTTTTGGCATTTAACTTTAGGCCATGGCTCTGGCACCAGTTATCCATTTCTATAAGACCCTTCTGAAGGATATCGGTGTCAGATGTGTTCTCAACTATGGCGCCCAGTTTGCAGTCATCTGCAAATTTTGTCAGCCATAATCCTCCTGTGTTTGCTTGCACTTCTGAAAAGTATATGCCAAACAGGAGTGGGCCCAGGACTGAGCCCTGTGGGACACCACTTGTGACCGGCTTTGAGTCTGACATGGCGCCAGCAACTCTGACCCTGTGGGTTCTGTCACTTAGCCAGTTTGCAACCCATCTTGTGACGTATGGGTTTACATTTAAGCTGACGAGTCTTTCAATGATACCTGAGTGGGGTATTGTGTCGAAAGCCTTTGCCAGGTCAAGGTAGGCTGTGTGGACAGCCTTTCCCTTATCAATGGCCTTGGTGACTGTTTCGAAAAAGTCAACCAAGTTTAAAAGGCATGATCTGCCTTTGACAAAGCCAAACTGGGTCAGATCCAAAGTCTGCAAGTCCCCTATGTCTTTATTTATGAGTTCCATTATGATCCTCTCCATAGCTTTGCAGATCAGGCTTGTCAAGCTGATGGGATGGTAATTTCCAGGGTCGGTGGAGGCACCGCCTTTGTGAAGTGGGACCACAGTTGCCGTACGCCACTCCTTGGGCACGTATCCTGAGGTGAGGCTAAGATTAAACAGCTGCCCTAACTGCGGGTTTAATTCCTCATTGAGTTCGTGGAGCACACAACCGGGGACACCATCTGGTCCCATGGATGCTGTGTTTTTTGCCTTGGAGAGAGCAGTTCTCACCTGAGCGTTAGAGATGTTTGGGGGCTACAATCCTCTGGTATACATATCTCACCTTTTGGGGGGGGGGGGGGGAAGTTTGCACTGAACCTGTCAACCAGTATGTTGGCAATGTCTGTAGGTTCAGTAATTTTTACATCATTTTGAACTAATTCTGAGCATATCTGGGAGTTTCCTCCCAGGTTTCTAACATAGCTAAAGAAGGCCTTATGATTGTCTTTTGAGTCCTTAGCGACTTTTCTCTCAAAATTTGCCTTGGATGATTTTATGAGAGATCTTAGTTTTTTACTTATAATGATCAAAGGGGTTTTCCCTTTTAAGGATTTTGCTCTATCTTGTAGTAGCTTCCTCCTTTTGTTGTAGAGCTTGTTTATGGGCTGGGGTCCACCAGACTGGATGCTTGCCTTTGGTACAAAGAGTCTTTGTTTTGTTTGGGATTGCCTGATCCATGCAGTCCTGTAGGTGCTGGTAGAAGGCATTTGTAAGTGATTCAGCGGCTTGAGTAATGGTTTCTGCAGGCTTGGGGGCCTTAAAAGAGACCACACCAGTCTTTAGAAGTGTGAAGTCGGCTTTTGAGAAGTTCTTCACTGTGGTCTTTTTTCTCAGGTGGGGGCGGGATGTGGACTTCCAGTGAGATTAGTTTATGGTCTGATCTCACCAGTGAGGGGTATACTTCCGGTGTTGAACATTGTGACCCCATGTTCGTGATGATGAGATCTAGTATGTTTTCTCCTCTTGTGGGGATGGTGACTAGTTGTTCCATGGTATTTGAGTTTATGAACTCTAGGAACCTTTGGGCTAGTGTTGGGGCTTGAGTAGTGATCCCAGTCTATATTCGGGTAGTTGAAGTCACCTAGTATGATGGTGTTTGGAGATGCATTTATCACCTCCAGTGTTTTCAGGAAAGCTCTGTGAGGTTCCTGATACTGAGAGGGTGGCCTGTAACATGCTACAAATTGCAGAGCAGTCTTGCCTATGGTTAATTGCACCTGGATGGTCTCCGATGCATCGTGCGTTGCCACCAGCCTTGAGGTGTGGGTGTCCTTGATGAATATAGACACCCCCCCCCTTTCTTGGTGTTGTCCGGATTTTGGGGCCGGAACGCATGATATGAGGTAAAACCTGATAGTGCCGGGGTACTCTTGGGAGCCTTGAACCAGGTTTCAGTCACAGCACAGACATCGATGTTCTCCATACTGAGAAGGGCCTCGAGTGCGTGCATCTTAAGGTTGAGACTTCTGGCATTGAGCAGCATTACCCTTAGTTTTTTTCCTTTTTTGTGTTCTAGGGTGGTAGGTTTAGAATTTGAGCCTTGCCTAAAAAAGGGGGGGGGGTGGCAAGAGCCTTTGCCATGCAAGCCGAGAAGGTCAGTTTGTCCTTAGCCGACAGGGATTCAGGGGAGACTCGGCGTATTCTTTCACAAGATTCTGCTGAAGTCTAATTACATGGGCCAAATAATTCAGCGCCCTTATGGAAAAGGTAGCTGAAGTAAACATCCGCTTCCCAATAAGATCCATTGTCTGAGACTCCTTATCAGGTGGATGGACAAAGGAACTATCCTGAGCAAGTTCCTTCTTGGTGGCTGCCGCCACCACCATGGCATCTACCAGGGAACCCTTACTCCAAGCTGTCCTATCTGCGGGGGGACTAAGAATCCTATCTGGCCTCCTGGGGATTGACGTTAGTGTCCGGTTCCTTCCACGCCCTGGTAGTGATTAGGTTGGCCAGAGGGGACACCCAAGAGGTAGATGGGCCTGCGAACACCTCCAGGAATACAGACTCGTCCGAGGAAGGTTTTTGGGCTGACCACCCACCTTTTGGCGAAGCATTTCCATAATGTCTCCAAAGAAGATATCTTCGGTGGTGGACCTGGAGGAACCTTCCCCTTCCTTCCTCCAAATCGGTGTCCTCCGTGAGGGACTCAAGGGAGTCCAAGTGCCTCCTCTTACACTTGCGTTTGTGACTGACCTCCTCGGTGGGGATGTCAGAGGAGGGTTCACCAACAGGGTCAAGTTCCGCCAGTGGAACGGGCTGGGATGTCAATGCAGGCAGTCCCTGAGACTGGACGATGGAAGACAAGCCAAGCTGCAAGGGAGTGGGGCGGATCCCTTAGAAAGAGTAGGGGATCTCAAACCTCGAGAGAATCCTCTCCACCCTGTCAAAAGCAGAGAGTGAACCAATCTTTCTAGGCTCCGTGGTTAACACCCTCTGATCCGGCGCGGGGATCAGCGTCAGAGCCGAAGCGCTCAGACCAGAGAGGGAAGTGTTCCGATCAAAACTGAGTCGAAGACACACTGGCCCTCTTGGATCCGACGCACAGCTCTCGGCCCCAAGAGCTCGGATCTGAAAAAGGATCAGACAAACTCGAGGGTATGGCCAGCATAGAGGCAGCGATAACCATCGGCACAGACTCCTCAGATCCAAAGGCTCCAAAACCCGATAGTGGATCGGAGAAGGCGCTATCGGGGCAAAAAGTGGGGCTGAACTCCCCCCCCCCCAGAGGGGGGTGAGGCAGCAACACTCCCATCTGCAGTTGGGTTTGGAAAAAGCGACGCATCATCCGGTCCATATCAGCGGAGAGGCTACGGGTTGACCTTGAGGCCGCCGAAGCTGGCCAGGAGGGCCACTGCGATGACCTCAAAGATGGCCAGGCCTCCACCTCCAGGGAGAAGCGTGGAGAACAGAGCAGAGGGGAGGAAGGCCCAAAGACCTTCTGGGGCGATGAGAGCACTTTGGCAGGCGGGGCAGAGGGGTCCGAGTGGGCCCACCGCTTGTGGCTTCTGTGCCTTTTTCTCCTTTTATAGATTCCCTCTCTCCCCGGGAAGAGGTGGAAGGTAGAGTCCCAGCCACGGGAGGGGGGACAGTAGGCTGAGCAGCCACAGAGGGATAGGAGGAAGAAGTAGACTCCGCGGGTAGGAGACTCACCAGAATCAGCTTATTCCTCCCATCCCTTAGGGCCTGGGGGTTAAAGGCTGCACAACTCTGGCAGCCTGAGGTCAGATGAGGTACCCCCAGGCAGGGGACGCACAGAGTGTGGCCATCTGCTGGGGATAGCTTATGGCCACACTCTGTGCACTTAGAAAAGATGGCCTTGGCCATAATTCCTAGATAAAGACACACACACCCTACACAAACACCTAAAGGAAAAGAGGGGCCTACTAGGAGTTAAACTATGAGGGAATGAGGGAGTAAAGCTAAGGGATTTAATCTAAACTAACCACACACAAACTGAGATATTTAAGCAAAAATACACTCACAAATCGCCTGAAAATGCTAGAAGCTGGAACTCGTGCTTGACCAAGCCGCGGCAAACGAGATATGAGGATTGGAAGGAGGTGGCAGGGTATTATGGGTAAGGGGAGTAGCTTGGAGCTCGGATCTCTAGCCTGGAAAGCTGCCGGCTCGGATCAGATACCCACAGGTTGATGACCAAATGAAGTTAACTACTTCAGATCTGGCAGTTTAAGGCCCTAATTGCCAAGGTTGCAGACGTATAAACCTTCTTTCCCCATCTATCCAGCGCCCTAGAATCTCTATCAGAGGGGGTAGGATTTTTGGCTTTAGAGGCCTTTACACCTTTGGGACCCTGTGAGAAGTCTCAGGATCAGCAACAGGATTTTTGAATAGAAATTTGTGGGAGTCAGGAACCCTGTAATATCCGTCTGGCTTACTAGGAGCTGGAGGTAGGGAATCAGGAGCCATGCTTGATTCCAAAAACAAATCAACCATGTCTAATACAGGAGGTATTGTCAAAGGCCTATGCTGAGGAAGGAAATCCCCAAGCTTTTTTGATTCAGAGAAATCCTGACTCTCCCAGTGAAAATGTTCATTTAAGGTATGCAAGGTTTCTCCAAAAGAATAATCTTCAGGAGGAGATGCAGATGGGATGGATTCTTCTTCATCAGACTCCTCATAGGGTGGAATAGAAAATTCCTGATCAGAAGAAATGGAAACCTGATCTGAAGATTCATAATGAGTGCCTTGCCTAGGCCACTTAGCAAAGGGGGGGGGGGGTTGGGAACCCCTGATCAAGTTAAGTCCTCAGGCATTTTGATAATCTGTTTTTTAGGCATACAGCCCTGAGCATGTGGCTTGTGTCGGATTTTTAGACATAGATGTTTTTGATCTCGTTTTTGAGGCTGGCGTCAGTTTAATATAAAAATGTTGAGGCCTGAAAACACCCTCAGAAGCTGGTGCCTGCTCAGCAGCTCCAGAACCAAAGGGAGAGACATCCACGGGTTCAATACTCAGATTCTCACAGCATACCGGACTCCGCCTGGGTCTCTGTAGAGGCCTGAGACTCAAAAGTAGTGGGTATCAGGGGCTGCGAAAGCACCTCACTGAGTACCGGTGACTGGCTTAGAAGTTGTCTGTTTTGGACCTCAACAGTCTTTAGTTGCGTTTTTTTGTGAATTCCGATAGTCGGATTGCTAACAGACGACATTTCAGGGTAATTAAATCTGGATCCGAAATATTTAGAAGCAAAAATATGCCGATGCTTAGTGCGTTTGTTAAATCTAGCACAAAACCGACAGCAAGGCACGTTATGATCTGGGCCTAGGCAAGGAATACAGTACAAATGAAAATCCTTGAGGTATTTGCTGCCCACAAGTAATGCAATTAACTTACTGACATCGGTAAGGAGCAAGAAAAAGTTTCCCCAACGGGGTACTTAGCTTTAGTTGAAGACTTCGGTTCTGAAACTCGAATGTGAAAATTTCAGGAGTCGGCCGACCAGCACTTGCTAACTGCTACTGCTTCGGGCACCGCGCGGCAAGAAAGACTGAATAAAATGGCGTCTGCTGCATGTTTTACACCCCTGATGACCTGACGTCATGAAAGAGGAGACAGCAACCGACGCAGGACCCAAGACTTTGTTATTCTGGCCGACTGAGGGCAACCTGCCAGCAGATTACCCAAATGTAATGACTGCAACAGTAAAACAAGATCACCCATGGCCTTAAGCTCAATACCAAAAAATGTGTCACCCCCCCTTGGGGAAAAAAAACATTTCCCTTGAATTAACACATTGATGGTAGTCCACTGAACACAGAAGGTGTTATAACATCTGGGAACACAGGTTAGCAGCAACCTGTCTTGACCACCACATTGCCACTGTGGTCAGAAAGTCCTTCTATGTGGCAGATCCCATTACTACGGGTTTTGCATCCAGGAGGAAAGAGGTAATAGTCTCCCTCTACTCTTCCTTCATTAGGCCACTCTGAGTACAATGCCCCATTTGACATGTACCTCACTAGACCTGCAACTGCACAGGCTGCAAAAGTACCACAGAAAGAGGATCCTAGGCCTTAAACACTTGTCCTATATGGACAGACTCAAAAAACTCCCAACTATTCTGTCTCAAATCACCTACTTAGAGGCGATCACTGCTTGACTTACAAAGCCATGTCTGACCCAGGTCTATTAGAAATGCTAGATCTAAAGAAATCCCCATCCCTCCGCACCACATGCTCCAGAGACCTCAACCTCATTACTACAATCAACAGAACATGCTGGAGGGACAGGTTCATAACCCAGAGACAGTCCATGCTATGGAATAGACTTCCCATGCATGTCAAGCAGAGCACCTCACTGGCCCTCTTCAAGAGAGATCTTGACGACTGGATGAGAAATAGAAAATTCACCCTGGGGATCACTCTAGTGGCTCTACTCGACAGAGGCAATGGGAACTAAGGTCAGGTGACACTATGCCAAGGTAATCCTATGGGCTAGGCTTGTAAAGGCTCCAGGGCCATTAGCCTAGTACATACCTATGAGATTGAAAAGGCATTTGTTGCCCTTGCTAAGGGACTAAGTAACCTGGTGCAAAAAAAATGGTAGTCTCTTCAAAGGGGAGGCAAACAGATGTATTTGTGGTGTACCCCATCTGCGGACAATGTCCAGAAACATTCCCGTGAAGCATCCATTCACAGGATTGTGACATGGACCTGATCAAGGTGTCTGCCTGAATGTTCTGAGCTGAAAGGATACAAACTGCCTGCAGGGAGACTGTGTTGGACTGCCAGGTCCCAGGCTTGGAGTGCATGTCTGCATTGCAAATAAGACTGGGTTCTGCCCTGTTTGTTCACATACCATAGTAATTGTAATGTTGTCTGAACAATTTCAAGGGTCCTTGTTTTAGGACATGAAGGAAGGCTGTTGGGGCAGACAGGGTTGCTCTGATTTCCCTGATGTTGATGGATTCCTGCCTGAAGGTGTGTGACCACGTAACCTGCACTTTCAGGCTGCTCAAAGTAGCACTCCCAGCCAAGATACGAGGCATCTGTGTACATATCCTGGACTGGGGCAAGGGATTGTAATGGAAGCCCTGGGTTGAGTGTACCCTGGTTCAACCACCAAAGAATATCCTTCCTTAGGGAAGGAAGGGCATGCCCAACTCCAAGGGGTGTGAGTGTTGGCTTCATGTAGACTTCAGGTACCATTGCAATTTTCTCAAGTGGAGCCTTGCCAAAGGCATCACTGAGATGGTGGAAGCCATATGACCCAGTAGTCAAATATTGTCTTGCTGTCAAAGCAGTGGCTTTGAGAACTGAGGCCAGATATTGCCTCAGGGTTTCCACTTTTTAGGGTGGAAGGAATGCTATCGACATTTGTCCTTCTACTGCACCCCAGGAAACCTTGGCCCTGGGAAGGACTCCGGTTGGACTTGGAGATGCTTATGTTGAATCCCGGTGCCTGCAGGACTGAGATGACTTTGTGGAGTTGGTTCTGTAGGTATCTGGAGCATTGTGCCCGAATCAGAAAGTCGTCCAGGTATGGAAAATTTTGAATCCGTTGGGCCTTGCAATAAGCAACTACTGCAGCCAGACACTTGGTGAAAACCCTTGAAGCAGAAGAGTCCAAAGGGCAAGGCCGAGACCTGAAAATGAGAGGAACCAACAAAAAAAACACAAATATTTCCTGTAGTTTATAGGGATGTGAAGGTAGGCATCCTTTACATCCAAGGTGGCTAGAAATCCCTGAGGTATCAGTAGTTGAAAAAGGGTCTGAAGAGTAAGCATACGAAAGGTGGGTACCTGTAAGAAAATGTTGAGGTGAGCGATCCACGACTGGTTTCCATGTTCCATCCTTCCTTGGAACTAGGGAGAGTCTTGAATAAAATCTTTCTTTTTTCTGACAGAGGAACAGGTTGTATGGTTCCATGTGAAAGGTGGCAGTCTAGAAAAGGGGAAGCTGATCGTTGGGTGGATGAGGAATCCCTCTGGGAGAAGGGGAAATGATCCAGGTCACAAAGTAACCCTTTTCTATAATGGACAGAATGCACCTGTCTGAGGTAATGTTTTGCCAAACTGGACAGTAAGAGCCTTACAGACAGCGGAATGGAGTCTGGGGTGGGGCAGTGAAGGCATGTAGTCACAGACTATCTGCCCTGTCCTGAAAAGGTTTCTGAGCAGTTTGAGCAGGCTTAAAACTGTTTTCCTAGTGCCTTTTATGCCTCTTGCATTGTAGGCTGGAGCAGAATGTTTTGTAATGAATTGAGTCTTTGAGGGATAGATTTTGTGAAATTTAGGTATAGGGGAGACAAACAGGTGTTTGAGATCCTGTAGTTCCTTCTCATTTTGCTGAAGGGTCTTGAATAGATCAGCCACTTTAGATCCAAAAAGTGCAGTCTCATCCAGGGGTGCACCAGTAATTAGGCCCCAATATCATCGGGTAAGGGTTGTAAGCCTTAACCATGAGTATCTTCTAAGGCTGCAGGTCTGGCAGAGGCTTCTGCAGTATCATAGCTGCATCTAATTGAATATCTAGTAACTTGTGAAGTCAGGGAAATGAGACTGGAAATTTGAGCCTTAGAAGGAGAGTCAGGAAGGTCAGCTAAAAGCTTGGTGACCTGGGTCAAAAGAGACAAGGCATAGTTAGATACAAGAGTCTGGTAATTTACTGCCCTAAAGGCCAGAGCAGAAGTGTATACCTTTTTCCAAGGTGCTCCATGGCCTTACTATTCTTGTCCATGGAAAGGACAGAGGTAGAGGAAAGTAGTTTGTAGGCCTTGTCTGCAGAAACAGACAGTGGCAACTGGGCATTTAATCAAAAAGTTCACCCCTTCAGGGACTTTGTAGAAACTGTCAGGACTTCTAGGGGCAGGTGGTTGTGAATCAGGATTTAGAGGCTACAGTGAAAGCATACAAGAAGGCCAGTAACACTAGAAGAATTGCAGATGGAGCAGGGGCGTCTATCTGCAGAAGCTCATGGAATTTTTTTTGGAAGTCTGACATTTCAGAAGAATCCCACTTAATGTTCTCACATTTTAGAAATAAGTCTCCCCAAAGGTGATGTCCTCCCCTGGGGAGTCAGCCACAGCAGATTTGTCCTCTGTGGAAGCATACCCAAGAGAGATGGCATCTGAGAGAGAGTCCTCAGCTTCAGGTTTGAGAGTTTCCTCAGCCCGAGGCCTAAAACTGCTACGAGGAGAACCAACCTGTGGGGAAACCGCCATGGCAGGCTTTAGGGCCATAAAAGCATTACATAGGCTCTGTGAAAAGGCCTGCCAATCAGGTTGGCTTTCTGCAGGAGGGGAAGAGATGTTTTGGTTTTTGATTCTTTTTTATTGAAGGCCTAGAAGGCAGAGGCCTAGATTCTGTTTGCTGGGAAGCAGTGGAAGGGCCTATCTGGGCAGTCATAAGAAGCTGAGGTTCGCCACAGTCAGCAACAGATATCTGCAATCCCTCCCTGGACATGCCTTCTGCCCTAGGTTCTGCAGCCTCCCAAGAGGTACCTGCTATACCTATTTTGGCAGATTCCGAACACTCCCACAGGAGGGCCGTCCAGTGGAGAAGGTGCAGCAGTGAGTTAAGGCCCAGAAACTTTGGCCCCCTTTTTGGGTGGTTCTATGGACTGACCAGACAACCATTCCATCCCCAATGGCAAGCATTTAAGATGCTGATTTTTCTAAGTACATGTTCAAGGCGTGCAGACAACTGCAATGAGTCTTGGTTATGAAGGCCTGACAGATTTCAAAAGTAAGATGGTAGTGATTAGGCCCTAGGCAGAAGAGGCAGTGTTCGTGGGCGTCCTTATGCAAGATCTCACAACCGCACCTGCACTTTCCCCTTCCTGGATGGCATGAACCTAAACAGACATGCAGTGACAAAAAGTTATCAGAAAACAGCCCCAATGGGGTACTTACCTTAGAAACTTGAAGAGCCTATGGCAAAGACTGCAGGAAGTGCTGACATTCAATTGGTGGCACAGAAGTTCCGAGGAAAGGTACATGCAGATGTCACTTTTATGCCCCATGCTCCCTAGGCCAACGTCAGACATCCCACGTACCTGGCAACAACTACAAGCTTTTGTATACTTTCCAGACGTTTGGGTACCATAGCAGAGGATAACCCAAGGGTTTGGAATACTGCAACATGAGAATAGAAGGACATCTTAAAACTACCACCACCAACCTGAGACATGCAAAGTACTTCTCTTAACTTTTACAAGTCGCACAGCTGAAATGTAATTGGCAAAATCAGAATCGCAGTGGCTAGATGTGAACTGGACCATGACAAAGTTGTGCGTTGTGCACCAGTGTGAGAGCTTCCAAGGTAATAACTGCCAATCTGACAGATGAAAAACTCAAATGATGACCCAAAGATGGTCTCCGATGTTAGATCTCATCAGTATAATCAGCAATCATTTTAGCTGGCAAAAGGAAAAGCTCAACCAAGAATGGATTTTCTGACCAATAAAACAAAAATGGCTTCAGATGTGCATAAAAATTCACTGCATTGATTTTTTTTTTTTGACCGATTTGTGCAATCTGCTGCCAAATGAAGTCCACACGATGTAATGCAGATATTTACTGCCCTCTGTTCTGTAAATTCTAAGCTGGTGGATGGGAGTCAGTACAGCTAGTATTTGTAAACTACAACAGAAAAGACTGAAGCAGAGGCATTGCAAAAGCCAAGACACAGTCATACAACACATCCAAAAATCAACTATTTCTTGGTTATTGTTCTCCAAACTAGGGCAAACTGTAAGAAAGCCTCTCATGAGCAGGATTTTCAGGTAATAAGAGTGCTGGGAATTCTTTACATCCTGAAAAAGTTGGAAGGTGCACAAGATGCCAAAAAGTACAGTTTTGTACCTACCATAAATGTAGATGTTCGAGGATCCACATTGCTGCAGTCCTAACTATTGGGTAGTCCGCTGTCCAGTCGGCCCGAATACCAAAGTATATGGCTGACGTCGGTCAGGGCGCATTAGACTGACGTCAGTACATCAGGGTACTAATGCGCATGACCGACGTCATATCCTCAGTCTTTTCTTGCCCCAGATGTCAGAAGACCCTAAAAAGACAAGGCCAAATATACCTGCACCAAAAATATGTACAATATATACAAAATTACCAGAATATAACCTCACCTACACAACCACCCCTAAACACAGAGGGGAAGGAGGGAGGTAAATTGGACTGCAGCAATGTGGATCCTCGAACATCTACATTTATGGTAGGTACAAAACTGTACTATGTTCTTCATTCCACATTGCTGCAGTCCTAACTATTGGGTAGAATCCCAAAGCAGAGGTAAGGGAGGCTGACAAATCATAAAGAAGCAGGAGCTGACAACATGCCTTGCAAAATAGCTGTGGCAAAACCAGCCCTAGACTTAGAGTAGAGAGGAAGGTGATAATGCTTAGAGAAAGTATGCACTGAACTCCAAGTAGCTGCCTCCAAAATATCCTTAGTTGCCACGCGGCTTAGAAATGCTGTAGAAGTGGCAGTAGCCCTAGTGGAATGAGGCCTAATCCCAGCTGGAATCACCTTGCCATGATGGGAATAACAAAATGCAATGCAAAACCCAATCCACCTAGAAATAGTTTGTTTTGACACAGGCTTGCCCTGCGAACTCAAAGCAAAAGAAACAAACAACTGCTGAGACTGCCTAAAATCCTTAGTCCTGCTTAAATAATAACGCAATTGCCTGTGTACATCTAAAGTGTGCAGAATCTTTTCCCCTTTATTTTGGAGATCTGCATAAAAAGTAGGCAAATGAATAGTTTGGTTTAAAGCCACACTAGAAACCACCTTAGGCATAAAGGAAGGATTAAATGCGTAATGATACCCTATCCTTATGAAAAATCAAAAAAGGCTCTACCGCCATAAGGGCCTGCAACTCAGAAACCCTTCTTGCAGAAGTAATGGCCAACAAAAAAGCAGTCTTCCATGACAAGTATTTCAATTCAGCAGTAGCCGCAGGCTCAAAAGGTTGTAGAGTAAGTTTCTCCAACACAAAATTGAGATCCCAAGCAGGAGTAGGAGCTCTACGGGGGTCTTATATTCTTTGCCCTCTAAGAAATTGCTTGAACAAAGGATGCGAAAACAATGGTGGGTCACAATCATAGTGAGCTGAAATTGCTGCAGCATGAATCTTAATGGAAGAGAAAGACAAACCTTTGTCCAATAACTCAGTAAGATATTGAAGAGCCACACTCAAATTAGGCTCAGAAATCTCCAAATTGTTTGCTGCACTCCAAAATAAAAATCTCTTCCATTTTTCTGCATACACTTTCCTTGTACTAGGTCTTCTGGCTTCCATAATCACATTTAAAACTTGTTGAGGAAGTTGAGACCTGCTGTGTTTCAAAACAGAATATGCCAGGCTGTTAGATGAAGAGAGTGTAGCTTGACATTGAGCAGGTGACCGTCCCTCTGAGACAACAGGTGTGGAATCAAAGGTAAAGGCCATGGAGGCATCCTTACCAGACTCCTCAGTAATGGGTACCAGTGTTGCCGAGGCCAATCTGGAGCTATTAAAATCATCCTTGGCTTGTCTTGTCTGACCTTCAGGAGCACCTTTGGGAGAAGAGGCAGAGGAGGAAAGGCATACACATGAAGATTTTTCCAACTGAAAGAAAGAGCATCCACTTTCCAAGCTGTGTGATGAAACCTCTTTGTGCAAAACTTTGGCAGCTGGTGGTTTAGTGGAGAAGCGAACAGATCTATGTCTGGAGTTCCCCATGACACTGTCAATTTTGAAATACATGAAGATCCAGTTTCCACTCGTGGGGATCCATGATTTGTCTGCTTAACACATCTGCTAAGGAGTTCTGTGCTCCTGGCAGAAACCTTGCCTGAAGAGTTAGTTGCAAGCTGAGCGCAGTCTCCCATAAAATCATTGCTTGCCTGCACAACGGGTAAGAATGTGTTCCCCTTGTTTGTTGATGTACCACATGACAGTTGTGTTGTCTGTTAGAATCAACACCTGCCCTGGAAGAAGTAACTCCTTGAAAGCCATTAATGCAAACTGGACTGCTAACATCTCTTTCATGTTGATATGTAGATGCTGTAGTCTGGCAGGCCACTTGTCTTGTATCCACTTTCCATTTAGATGAGCTCCCCAAGCAATGTCTGAGGCATCTGTCGTTAGGATCTGACTCGCCTCTGGCCGGGTCACAGAGAGTCCCTTGTTTAGGTGACATTCCTGAGCCCACCACATAAATTCCTTTTGAATGCAAGGTATTATTTGAATGACAGTGTCCAAATGCTGGCAGTGCTGTGTCCATACATTTTTGAGATACCATTGCAGCTCCCTTATATGCAGTTTGGCATTGGGAAGCACCAGAATACAAGATGCCATGAACCCTAAGGCTTGAAGGACTGTCCTTGCAGTCAGCCCGGACTGAAGAGATAGGTGATGGAAGTAACTGGAAAGATTCTGTTGTTTGTCCGGGGTTAAAAAGGCCATCTGGGCTGCTGTATTCAGTCTCACACCCAGAAAGCACATGTCTTGAGAGGGTACTAGACTGGACTTTATTTCGTTCACAGAATACCCTAGGCATCTTAGCACTGCTATCACATATTCCAAATGCTGTAAAAGGTCTTCCTTTTCTTGAGCCAGAATCAGGCAGTTGTCCAAGTAAGGATAGATTTGAATTCCTTTTAGTCTGAAATAAGCTATCACTGGAGCCAGAACCTTTGTGAATACTCTGGGCGCAGTAGATAAGCCAAAGGGCAATGCAGAGAACTGATAATGAGAATTTCTAGCTCGAAAACGCAGATACTTCCTGCAACTTAGTCTGATAGGCACATGAAGGTAAGCTTCCTTGAGATCTAAAGTTACCATCCAGTGATCTTTGCCCAGTAGAGGTAAAAGCTGTTGTAACGTCAACATTTTGAACTTGGGAATGTCCAGATAAGTGTTGAGGATAGATAAATCCAAAATTGGTCTCCACGTGTTCCCCTTCTTCGGTACTAGGAACAGGCGAGAATAAAATCCTAGGCCCCTTTCTGGCACAGGAACTGGCTGAATGGCCCCTATTTGGAGCAACAGAGAAATTTGCTTGTGAGCCTCTTTTCTTTGTAGAGGAGGAATGTCTGGCATGCCTTTGAAAGGAGGCAAGGTATGGAAATAAAACCTGTAACCGTGGTGAATGATATCTAGAACCCATTTGTCTTGGGTAATTAAATCCCAATTTTCTTTGAAAAGAGACAGCCTTCCTCCCAAAGGTGCTGCCAGGCGAGAATGTACTGGCAGCTGAAAAGGCAGGTCATTGGGTCTGTTTACGAAAGGACTGACCCCTGCCCTCACCAGAAGTCTGAGCAGGTGAACTCCCTGTTCTAGGCCTAAAAGAACCTTGAGCTCTGCCCCTACCACGCCTAGACCTACCCCTAGACTGGGAATCATAAGCAGGATATGTCCATCCCTTAGTAGGCCAATTTCTACTAAACTTGGAGGCTGCACCTGCAAAAATCCTTAACAGTTTGCATAGACTTAGCCTTGTCCTCCATTTTCTTTAAAACTGCTTCCACAGGCGAACCAAACAACACATCAGACTGTAAAGGAGCATCCAAAATCCTTGTCTTAACATGCTCAGCTAAATTCTGATCCCTCAACCAGGCGTGCCTACGAAGAACAGAACCAGTGGCAGCCACCCTCGAGGAGGCCTGCACAGCATCAAAACCACACTGCAAGGAATGCTTACCCACCTGTTCAGACACATGAACTAAATCCTGCAACTCTTTACACTCAATACCTTCAGCCAGAGCATCCACCTTAGACTTCAATTGTGAAAGGAGATAATTCTGATATTTTAACATGTGAAACTGACAATTCAACGCCCTCATGGCTAAAGTGGAAGAAGTATACACTTTCTTTCCCCATCTATCCAAAGCCCTTGCCTCTATCAGGAGGAACAGGATTTTTAACAACAGAAGCCTTCACACCTTTAGGCCCCTGAGAGACAGTTTCCGGGTCTGCCCTAGGACTCTTAAAAAGATACTTATGGGCTTCAGGCACCCTATAGTACCTATCCGGTTTAACTGGGGCAGGAGGCAAAGAATCAGGATTCAGGGAAGCCTCTGCAAAAACATCTTCTACCACATTCAGAACAGGAGGTATAGCTAAAGGCCTATGCTGGGGTAAAAACAAGAATTCCCTAAGCCTCTTCCTGGAATCAGAGAAATCTTTACCTTCCCATTTAAAATGCTCCCTCGTGGAATGCAGAGTCTCTGAAAATGAAAAATCCTCAGGAGGCGAAGCTGAAGGAGTAGAATCATCCACATCAGAATCAGAATAAGGAGGATACTCCTGCAAGTCTTCAGCCGAAGACTCAGAAGCCTCCGAACATTGCTCAAAACTCTCAAACTCAGGTTCCACCCTAGGCCTCTTATCAGGAGGGGGCATAGAACCTCTAATCATAGTAATCAAATCCTCTGCCATTTTAAGCATATGCTTCTTAGGCAAAGACCCTGAAACACTAGGAGAAACCCCCACTGAAGCTAAACTAGGCCTGCCTCTTAAAGAAGCCTTGGAAACAGAAGGGGAGGCCCTAATCACCTTAGGAAGAGAGGGAAGAACAGCCACCTGAGAAGCCCCTTCAGCCTGGCCTACTTCCTGAGAGGACACATCCTGTAACAGTAAAGTCTCTCCCTGAGACTCCAAAGAAACTCCTGGCAGAACCTCCGGCTCCACTGAGCCTTCCAAAGAACCGACGTCCGGGACTGTCGGTTCTTCCACTCTAGGCTTTGCTGCTTTGTCCTTGCGCTTTTTGGCCGAAGCGGCGCCGGAGCATCCGGCGGCATTTTATAATTACAACGCTTCCCAAAACTAACCTGGCACAGTCTAACCTTCTCTTAATAGTGCGTTTGTTAAACCTAGCACAAGAGCGGCATCCAACAACGTCGTGCTCAGGCCCTAAACAAGGTATACACAAAGTATGGTAATCCCTATGAGGTATCTGTTTCCCACAAGAAATACAGTTATTCATTTTTCTGACATCCGGTTAAATACTGAGGCAAGAAAAAACCAAAATATTCCCCAACGGGTACTTAGCCAACTTTGATTCGGTCTGAAACTCTGACTTCAGAAACTTTCAGAACGCCAACCTGCACTCGCAAAACTGCTTCTGCATCGGACCATGCGGCAAAAAAGACTGAGGATATGACGTCGGTCATGCGCATTAGTACCCTGACGTACTGACGTCAGTCTAATGCGCCCTGACCGACGTCAGCCATATACTTTGGTATTTGGGCCGACTGGACAGCGGACTACCCAATAGTTAGGACTGCAGCAATGTGGAATGAAGAACATCTGATTAACTGCCTTTATCTGAAAGAGGGCTTATACAGATGTTTACAGGAAGAGAAAGCAGCATCCATGGGTGCACAGTTCCTCCACTATGGTCAGCACTTGTTTCGCATCTGCTCGTTTTAAATACTGTGAGAATTATCAAGAGAGTCAGGGTGGAAAGGATGTCTAGAACAGTTTGCTTAACTCATTCACTCCAATGGAGCTCAGGAAGTTTGCATTGTAACTTCTAATGGGCGGAGCCCAAGCCTTTTGACTGAAACAAATTATGTCCTCACATTTCAAACAAGTGTTCATATTTCTGGAACCATAGGGGTTATAAAAGTATGAATGGCAAACTCTTCAGCACAAACTATTTTTATAGTGGTAGTATTCTTTAGGCTCTAGGTATTAAACAGAAGTTAAAGAGTCACAGTAAACACAGTAACTATTACATTTGTAATATTTCGTAAACTTACAATATCTCAACCACCACTCAAGTTACACACATTGTCAACAGCATTTTATTCATCTAGCCGACAGCCTTCCTAGGAGGCTAAGGCGTTATGCCTGTGTTACTTGGTTGTGGAGATATTTAGAAAACTGTGAAACTTATCTATATAAACTATCATAAAAACAGTTTATATTTATCTGCAATAGACAGAGGTCAAATAATGCATCTGAGTTTGCTATCATGCAAGCTTTAAGATGAAATCTTTTACAACCTTGTACATAGCATAGTTTTAGAATTACTGATGCAAATATGAAGAAGCAATATTTGACACAGACATCAGTAGCAGTTAACTGCAGATGCACCTGGAGGCCTCACTTGGATGCAATGACTTGAGGACAATTTAAGCCATGCCATCCGGTGCAGGCACATACTAGATGCTGTCTCCCACTAGCCACAGCACCATTCCATAATGTATGTAAAAGTAAACTGCTGTAGCTGCTGAGAAATCAATCCCCATCTTCCAGCATTAAGCATCCATTTATCCAGTGGCTAGTCCATGAATGGAGACTGACTAGGACAAGTGAGACAAATGGAGAGTTAAAGGCCTACAACAGAAAAGGAAAAATCCTCTTGTCAATTACGTTCATAGATTTACTCTTTACCTTGTAAAGCAGTCATTAATGGTTTTACAGTGGTTTAAATAAACATGCAAAAGCCTGCCCCATGTACTCTATACTTTTAAATATTCACTTAAAGGGGGGACATCTCCTGTGGATCTTACAGACCAGATTCTGGGTCCTTCCAAATAAAAATCCTTTAAGGCAAAACAAGGAAATTAATACTTTAGTCACTCTTCTTCACCAATATTGGACATGCCTCTGTGTAAGGAGGTACAGGAAATACAAACCAGTTCACAAAGGTGGAGAAAAAAACTGAAGGGGATGTCCTGAGGACAAAATGTAGGGCACTATCCCAGTCTTAAGGCAGATCTTAGCACCATCCGATTCTCCAGTATGAAATGGCTCCAAGACCGACCATCCTTCAATAACTAGCTCTAGTATGCAGTACCATATGCTTTCCTGGTGCCTCAAGTTTGAAGCAAAAAAGTTCACACTGGTGGCAAGCTATTTGCCCCCAAAACCAAGAGGTGGTGTACGTTAAGACAGTGTTTGGATGACTGATACCCGAACAATGCCCTGTGTAGACCCCTATCTGTAATCATTAGAGCTGTATAGCAGCAGCCACTCATAGCCCACCATTCAAACGGTGTACTCATTTAATGCTGCAGATATTCCTGTAGAGTCACTGGAATAGATGCTCAGACTAGCGCTTCCAACTCTCATAAGCAAACTAAGGACTTGGGGGCAGCAAGAGGAAACAACCTCCTGCCTAAAGTGCAGGAGAGCATTTGCAAAGAACTTGAGGGTTTGTTGTATACAAGCAAAGCAAGGCACTCTGTGGGATGCACTCCCAGTCATCAGTAGGTGACAAAAGCAAGATCAGTTTTCAAGTAGACTAATGGGTTATAACTGCAGATGGCAGACTTGGAAAGAAGTGGGTTTTGTCTGAAGCCTGGTGTGCCATTCTCATTTTCTCCTACTTATCAAATTTTTGGTTGAGAATGCACAAGGGACTCTGATGTACTAAAGGGAATTCAGTGCCACTGAAATACATTTATCACCCCCCCCCCTTACAATCACATAATAGCTTGTAAACATTTTTATTTATTTATTTTTTTTTAAGAAAATGACAGTTTACAGGCTTCAAGATTGTAATATCAGTAGCTCAAATGACTACCTAAAATTAGTCTAAGGTAATTTAACTACCTCAGTAGGCCAACTTGTAAACTTTCTGCCATCTTGGCTTTTTCTAAGCAAATGCTTAAATGAGAGCTTGCAAGTATTACTAAATATTCTATATCTCTTGCATGTTGGCACCCAGGGCAGTTAACACATCAATGCTCTGGCACTGGGAATCTTCTTACAGACTGCTGCACTGCCTTGCCTTGCAATGGTGCTCAAATGTAAACATGCCTCTATTTCTTATGCATCTATTCTCAGGCAAGATTAACTTCTGACACAAAGCTATTCTTGATGTTGAGCTTCAGCCTCAAGCAGTATAAGCATTTCTTACATGAAGGTCTCAACCACCTGAAAACTGCAGCTACAAAGGATTTGGACTTTTTGTTTTAAGCACAAAGATGTGGGTGCTTTCCTAGAAGACACTAATACAGATAGCAGAACTGTGCAAGTGACGACAAACTAGGCCAGGCATATGGTGGGCACTTCATAGTCTAAAAAACAACAAAGAATTATACTGAGAAGACAGCCCTAAAGGAGAAGCAGCTCAATTATATTGCATGGGCTGCCCTCCAAGCAAGACCTTGAGTTCTGGCCTCAGATACCCATCTACACCTTTGGACAGCAAAGCAGTAAAGTCCTTTATCGATATAGACATACCAATATTACAAAAAAGTTGCACTTCTGTGACAAAAGAAGCAGACTACTCCTTCACAATGTTATCTGACAGAATGACTGATGATGAATTACTCACTCCATGGTAGGGGGCATGTTCTAGCCCATGCACAATGTAGACGTGCTGAACTGTAGCTCTGACAGACCAATTTTTCTCTGCAATCACATTTTACATCAGTAAATCATACACCACAGCATTCTTGCAACATTTCTAAGGCTGTAGGTGCTTTTTGTAGCTTACTTGTTCATTTTAAAGTTGGAATTTTTTTTGTCCTTATTTTTCACAGTTCTCTTGAGTTGTGTTAGCTACACAGCAGCAAGACGATGGATGCCAGGTTAAGTCTACAATAATGCTGATGTATATAAAAATGGAGGGTTGAATTATACTGGTCATCTGATGAAGTCGCTTAACCTGACGAAAACACTGTTTTTTCTTGTGTACAATCTGGTTAAAAGGCGTTCATGTCTTTATACTTATTTTTATTTTCATTTTAATTTCTTAATAAACGTTGGAAACTAAGGAGTTGTGCCTTCACATTTCGCTTTGCTGATTCGTTTTGGAATTGGAACAATTCATTATATACAAATCAACCAACTGCCTATATATAGTAATACACTTTACCTCAGAAAAGATACTTGATATAAATAGTAAACCATTTCAACATTAATTTGCATATTACGAGATGGAAACACCACATCATTCCATCTTCTGTAAAAAAAAATCCATTCAGAAAAAAATTTTTTCCTAAACATTTGAGACACTTGCAACATTTAGACAGAACTAGAGCTATTGATTTTATACAGAAACAAGTAATTACCTTTGGCAAGGAAGTAGGCCAAGAATATTAAGAAAAAATACATCATTCTCTTAGTGGGTTTCCCGAATATCAATGTCATCTATAAGTAATGCATACATTAAAAACAAACCAAGGAACAGTGTTCTGATTTCATGTGGAACTGGATTGGATTTTTTCAACTTTACATAACATTCAGATCACATCGAGCAATGCACGGGGAGGGGGGTTCTGAAAGAACTATTTAAGAAATTCATCACATTTGAAAACACATCAGTGGGACCCTGGGTAGGCTCTAGATTATGGGCCAATAAAAAGTATAAAAAATTGTCAATTTGTTCAAACTGGATAAAGAATATATTTCCATCAGATTTTTGGGATAGTTTTTTTGGTATTCTTTGGTAGCAGTATTTTCGCTTCGCTCATTGCTTGGAGAAAGGTTCAGAAAGAAAACATGGTATTTTATGGGCTGCTGGTAGACAGCATTAAATTCTAAGAGATGAAATGTACAAAACTAAAACATTACAATTATGGAGTGCCAGCAAAGTCCTATTTTAAATGTCCATCATAAGTGGGAGCATATACTACACTGTATGCTTACAAGGAAAGGGATTGTGTTGGCACTACACTCTAATATGCTTCCACATTTAGCAAGCATACATTTTATTAAGATAATACATTAATGGCTTATGACAGACCACCAGCAAGTTAAAATCAGACAAATGTTGCAGATGTGCTATAAAGTGGAGGCCAACTATCTTCATATAGTTTGGGATTAGTCAGTTATGCAGCCTTTTTGAGACCTAGTAATAAGATTATATGAGCTACATTACCTGCTAGTCTGGATGTGCACTGGGTTTTGGGTATACAGGCAAGGTTTTTCATTCCCAATATATCCAAAGTTATGGATTCTGATGGTCTCTTCACCGGACCATAATCTCCAGGTACTGGAAAAAAATTTAGATGCTAGGTGGTTTAATTTTCTCAAACTTTTCCACACCATATGTGCCTGGTTGCACAATAAAAAAAGAATTTTACTTGTTCCATCAGTTTATATTTTAATGAGATTTAGAATGTGCTTATTTTTAAAAGTACATTGCCATTTTCTTTTGTGGAGCTAGTATTTACAACAGTGTAGGACTGTTTGACTATGTTTTTAAATGTAGGCGTACCAGGTTTTGAGACCATTAGGCCTGGAAAAGCTATGCTCGTTTTGTTACGCAGAAGATTTACACTAGCTTTTTCTTGCAAGATGTCAGTTTTAAAACTAAATGATAGCTTACAAAGGATGAGGGCCATATGTGCAGAGCTTTTTTTTTCTTATGGTTTTTAATTCAGTGGTTATGTTTCGGACAGTAGTAAGGTGTGCATCTGCTTTTGCTTATATTTCTTTTTGTTTGACTGAGTCGTTCTAAATACAGATTTGTATATTCAACAGGATAGTCCATGTTAAAGTACACATCTGTGTAAAAAAAAAATTGCTCCATGATCAAAACACTTATGACAGTGCACAAAGCATGAGGATTTTATGCCAGGGCAAACTCCTGTGCATCAATTCACTGCCTAGAAATCACCGAATCCACCAAGTTGTAATGTCTGTTATAATACAAATCCAGTTTGTTCAGTGGTGTGGAGATACCAAAGGCATTACAACAAGTCTTTCATGAAGCAGTGTAAATAAAGCAAAGAAACTCAGTTATGCATTTATTAATAAAACATACAACTCCAACTCTTCATATTAAACAGCATTTTTAAGAGGACGACAGCCCTCCTTCACTCCTGCCAAAGTGAGTATCAGAACTTCTCCCAGGTTTGCACGCCATATTCAAGTCAGTCTCACCCTTTTACTGAGGTTTATAGACAGACCGTCAAAAATCTGGGCTAGAAATGCTGATACACAGCTAGGCAAGTGTGCAAGCAGTTATGAAGTCTTTATGAAAGAGTACTCCAGTATTTTTCAGCAAAATGGAATGCTACAGGTAATTTGGCAGGTCCTTTTCAATCACCTAGAAAAAGAGAGAATATTGAGGGCATTACAACAAATGTGGATTACAGTTAAAAGCCAATGTACAGTTCATCAAGAGAAACCGTCCATAAAAGCTTATAAGTTAGCAAGCACAAATTTTACTTCTAATCAGACTGTTGATCTGCTATTGAAATCAGAATGCTTCAAGTGTCTTCTAAGAGGACTTAACCTCGGACAAGTGCACTAGCACTACATTCTAAATTATACTGTCTGGGATACTTAACTTCTGAAAGGTGCCTGCATTCACTTTGTTCTCTCCCATATTCAAAATCGTTTGGGAAGGGGGTAGGGTTGACTAGAATAGAAGGGAAAGTCCCTGTTTGTGGTTGCAATGAGTCAAGTGCACAGTTACTTTTATACCGCAAGGATGAATCTGTGTGATAAAAGCTATATAAACACAAGAGAACCATTATAGCCTGGGAGAAAATTCACTGAAAACGTTTAGCCAGTGCCAAATATATGCAATACATCTCAAGATTACAACCACTTGGGGAATGAGAGTTCAGTTTCTGAATACTTCGACCATCATTTTGCCAAAATGCCAGCCTTTGCAATGCTAGGAAAACAATCAACTAAATCATGGTTTATTCAGTGATATTCAAGACGAAACACAGGTAAATTTGTTTTACATGCTGAGAAAGAAGACATTTAGAAGCAAAGCCAACTCTCTTCAATCAACACAATATAAAAAATACTAAATGCCTCCTTTTAAACAAACTCCTATTAAAACAATTTCAGACAATAAAGTGACTTGATACAAGCTTCTTCACTGTGAGCTGAAGCAGAAAACCTGGGATTTCTGAAATCTTTCTGAAGCAAGTCAGTTTCAAGTGACAGAAAACTTGAAACTTCGCTCCTCTCTTCCAAATTTCCAGTCAACTTGCGGGGCCAGGGCCAATCTCCATGTCCACTATAAGGACTACTGGAAGGTGAACTTTTTGTTTTGGCTGCTTATATGAACTGGGTTTACTGCAGAGGCTCAAGCAATCCTGTGTGGTCACATTTGTTGAAGTTGCTTACCACTGAAGAAAATCTATGCACCATGACAGGCAGTATGCAAACTACCAAAAAGGTTTCTCCCCATATGCAAATATTTACAGTTTTTATTAATAAAAAGTTTTAAAACTTGATTTTTCCTACAGTAATGCCACTGAATTAGAGAGGTATAATGTTAGTGGCATTAATGTATGGAAAGTGCAAAGGATTTTAATGGATGCAGCATTATGCATACCAAGAACATGCATCAATTACAGTTCATGAATGCAACTTGCACTATCCCCAAGATGACATTAGTCTCACTACTATTTACAGTGATAACATTCCACTTGGGACCTGGGCACATATGTTGATAAAGTACAGTTTGTGTAAAATCTTTCCATAACAGTAAAAAGTCCTTCTCTTCACTGTTGCAGTATTCGTAACATATGGAATCTCCTGCCAAGGACAGCCCTACATCCAGTCAATACACTAAAGACTTCAGTTATCAGCATTGCGTGTCAGATTTACCCTCCATGTCAGTGTAGGGAATAGTTGTGATGCACAGATGCTCAAACTCCAAAATGAAGTGACCCAGGAAGAGAGAAAACATGTACATAAAAAGGAGATTGGCCTTTTTTCCTTAGACAAAACCCCTTTGCCAGGCAGATGTTTCTAAAAGAAAAAGGGGGTCAGGAAGGGGGACTGAATACTGCACCAGTGAACAGGATAGGTACTGTAAGATTTTACAACTGTACTATGTCCTTCCTCATCATTGTTGCAATATTCATATCCTATGGGATAGCACAAAAACTACTGTAAAAGGAAGGGGGTGGAAAGGCAAAGAGGAATCCTCCACAAACCCATGAAGGAGAGCCTTGGCAAATCCACCTTGGCCCTGGAAATGACTTCCAAATGTTTAGTAAACATATGCACAGAAGACCAAGTAGCAGCTTCAAGGATGAAAATGGTGTCCAATCCCTTGGGGGGGGGGGGCCCAGAGGAGGCCACTGCTCTGGTAGCATGGGTTAAAAAGTCAGAAAGTGGTTTGCCATGAAAAAAATAAATGGCTTTTGATATCCAAGAGATGGTTTACTTAAAAAAAACTGTCAAACCTAATATCGCAGCATGAAAAGAAAAAGTTGCTCAAATTTATATAGCCTTTTTCTTGTCTAAATACGTGAGCTATGAAGATCCAAGATGTGCAAAATCTTCTCACCGGCAGACTGCAGAAAAGGAAAAAAAAAGGAAGGAAGCTGGAAAGACTGATTACTAGACAACTCATTGATCACCACGGGTATAAAAGAGGAGGATTAGTGTGCAGAGGCACCCTGTACTTATGGGGGGGGGGGGGGAATCAAAAGGGGAACCTATCAAGGTTCCGATTTCAGAAATACTCTTTGGCAGAGGTGAGGACAACCATTAAAACCCTCACTCAAATTGCACCTGGAAGACTAAACCACAGGTTCAAAGAAAGCCTGGGTCAATTTTTCAAGCACAAAATTAAGGTAAAGAAAAAGGGATGGCCTTTCTTGGGGGCCGGATGTGTAGGATGCTTTTCAGGGATTGTATAACCTCAAAACAAGAGGCCAATGGTGGATTCAAAGGCAGACAAGCAGAGACTGCTGACAAGGAAGCTTCGACAGAAGACTATGCCAAGTCAGCATGGAGCAGTTCACACAAGAGAACCAAAGGGATGTCTAATGAAGACGGATCCTGGTGAAGCTCAAGACACCTTGAGACACCAAACAGAAAAGCTCTTCCATTTGGACACACATGATTTTCAGGTATTGGTTTCCTGGCCTCCAGTAAAAGCTTAAGCATTCCCTCAGGAAAACTAAGGGCATCACCCAAAGGATCAAATGAAGTGTGGACAAATCAGGGTGAAGGAAAAACACCTTGTCTTTGTGTGAGAAGATCCATTCAGTGAGGTAACCTGCGATTACCCCTAGCCAGATGAAAAAGGAGGGGGAACTAGTGCAGTCTGGACAAAGGGAATCACCAATAAGATTTTTGGAGAGTCCGGTTTGAGCTTGTCAAGTTCCCTGGGAAGAAGAGGAAGATGAGTAAAAGCATAAAGGAACATTCCCTTCCACAAAAATGACACTGTCCACAGATGTGAAGAACTATACATTGGAGAGGCAAAAAAGATCAACTTGAAAAATACTGAAGAACTATGTCCAGAAACACCCCTCTAAAGCATCCACTCATGAGGTTGTGCCCTGGACCTGCTCAGAGTCTACCATCTGGTTTTATCCCAAAAGAACGTAAACTGCCTGAAAAGAAACTTGACAGCTAGATCCCCAGTCTTAAGGGCTAGTCTGTAAAGGTAAGATCTTCTGCCCCCCCCTACTTGTTGATGTAGCACATGAATATGGTGCTGTCCGTATACACCATTAAAGGACCTAGGGACCAAAGGGAGTGGAAAGTCTGGACAGCAAGGATAACAACTCGCATCTTTGATGTTGATGTGATCCAGCTGCTGAGGGGGTCAGAGACAACCTTCATACTGCCAGAAACAGCACACCACCCCCAATATCAAGTGTTCAAAAAAAAAAGGGGGCTGTTGAAAGACCAAAGGGCAAAGCAGAAAGCTGAAAATGAGAGAGGGTGAATGAGAATATGAAGTAAGGCATCCGTCAGATCCAGAGAAACTACAAGGCCTGAGGGGAAACAGCTTCTGGAGGGGAAGCATCGTGAAGGTAGGTATCTTGAGAAAAGTCTTCAGAAATAAAAGGTCTAGAACATGGCACCAGGACTTTCTGGGGACCAGAAACATCCTGGAATAAAACCATGCTACCCCTTACTGCCTCTGGAATGGGTTAAATTATGTCTTGATCCAGTAAACCCTTAAGCACCTCTGAAAATGTGTAATTGTATCTGAAGTGTGTTGAGGAATGCCTGGGGGGCATTCCCAAACCATCAAGCAGCCTTGACAGACGGAACCAAAGAGTCTGAAGTAATCTGTTGCCAAACAGGGAGGGACAGAGAAAGTCTGAGAGATGAGGGAACCTGGCCAAGGGGAAAGGAGCACAGAGTCAGATGGGGGAAGATTTGTCTTGAAGGGTTTTGAGGTCTAGGAGTCAGAGTTGGTCTAGGAGTCAGAGTTGGTCTGTCAGGGGGGACACCTAGGAGCTTTCTTACGGGTTGACAATGCTATCTACAAACTAAAGTAGTTTTAGCAGGTTAACTCCTCTGACACTTGCCTAGCATGAAGTATATAAAAATATCTGTTATGCTTCAAGTCTTCAGTCCTATCAGTGCAGTAAATTAACTTGTTTAAGCTTGTAGTTCTAGCTGGACAAATTTTCAGCTCACCACCTAAAATGCTGACATGTCTCGTCTACCTAGCAAATCACAGCAACACAATGAAATTGTGTTGCTTGCCTGTGCACTAAATTCAAAGCATTCAGTATGATGCATCAGTAAGAAAACACATTAAGTCAATAAGTACACCAAAATGCTCCACTACAACTGAAAGCAGGTTGGGAGGGTGGCCTAATGGTTAAGGTGTTTGCCTTACAAACACAAGGTGCAGGGTTTGAGTCTCACAATGGATAATTGGCTACACTTAAAATGGCTCGCAAGGGCAGTTAGCTTAGTACTAATCTATGAACCTATGAACTTTGAAACATGTTAAGAGTTTAGACTCACATGCAGTTACTTACCCAGCTTGCCAGTAGAGGTATTTCTAACTTCATTATTAAGAGTGCTGACAGGAGTAAATGGCATGTGGTATTCTCTCACCCTTGCACTTGGATGGAATAAAACACAAAGCTGAACAGTGGTTTGGAGAGCCCCCCCCCGATACATATTCTATTGGAATATCCCCCAATACATATTCCAATGGAATATTGTGTACGGTTCTGTTCAGACTGGGGCCAATTAAATCCTTTAACTTGGGGTGACAGCCACCAGAAAAAAATGTTTTCCAGGATGGACACTTCAGATCAGCTCTATCAGCAAGTTAAAACAGTAGTACTATGAATATTGTTATCAATTCTCTTAAATTACAGAAATGAGCTATAAGGGAAGGCTCACATTTCGGCATCCTTCAGAAACAAAAAAAATGGATAGAAAAAGGTCCAATGGCATGAAAGCCAAAACAGACAAGTGTACTTTGAATAAGGAATAAAGCAGCTCCTGGTGAACTATAAGCAGTACTACATAATCTGAGAATAAGAAGACACGTCAGGTCCCCCCAACCAATTAGGGAACTTAATCCACAGCTAAAAATCAGCTCAAGATCATTCTGAAGGCTTCAAGCAAGGCCAAGTGACTGTGGAACTAACAGAGAGCATGCATTTATTCATAAAAGTGGACCTCACCAGTATATTTATGTAGCTGTCAGAATGTTATACCTGTAGCATTACTGTGATTCTCTTTGCAGATGTAACATTCTAACAGTTTTTAGCAATTTTATTTGTCAATTCCATTTGTAAAAGGAGGCTACTGCCTCTATATCTCCTTGACAGTTTTAATATAAAAATATGTTTGAAGGTAACAGGGCATCACCCCCTTATAAATGTGAGCAACAGAATGAGCTGTACTTTCCTTTGGCTTTTTTTTTTTTTTTTTTTTTTTAATAGACTGGAAGTCAGTACCACAGACAGTTTAGCTTCAACAGCAATACAATACATTACAATACAAGAACAAGCAATTATGAAAAGCATTAGACCTTGCCAAACGACTTCACTTGCTATTTAGGACCCGAAGTTATGCAAGGTTCTCTAAATTGCCCGGATATCTTCTAAATTATTAGACTGAAGCTGAGGTGGCACAAGGTCTCTTCTTACTCAATGAAGGGTATATGCAGTGCATGTAGAAGACGACTGGTTCTGTAGCTAACTGCATCAGGTGAAAATAAGACCCATATTGGTCAGCAAAAAGCTATCAGGAGTTCTGCTCTCATCTTCAGCAGCAGCTATGGGATAAATGAAAATGGAAGAAAACCATACAATAAACCCAGATTCCAGCTGTCAGGTTTGCCTGACAGAAGAACTGCAAGATGAAAACATGTCTTTCACTATACTTGCTAATGAAGCTGCATATCTCTCAAGTTCTGCCTCATTTTTGGTCCGTTTCTCACAAGTCATTAAACATACATTTAAGTTTCAGACTTCCTATCCTTCAGAAAGTGCATGCCAACACAAATCTTGTATTCTAGCAACTTTTAAGTGCAATATTTAAAATGTCCATGTTTCTAGGTCTTTGTCCCCCATTTTAGACGTTTTCCAGATTTCCTGCACTAAGAGGTTGAGATGCATGTGAAGTTGACAGACGTTCTGTCCAACTTCCATTCAGATGAGGCTTTGATCTCTGTTCAGGTGGTCTGCTACCCAGTTTGCTGCAAGACTAGAGAGATTACATGGAGTTTCACATACAGGCACACAGTGAAGTTGCACATTAAAATGGATACCCAGTACAGGAGGGGGTATGTAATCTGCAAGTGTACCACAATCACTGCTGTGTTGTCTGTTACCATCATCTATAGTGCCCAGCCTCAGAACTAATGGAGTCAAAAAAGAATGGCCCCCTTCCCTCCCATTGTGTGCTCCTGGGGTCTTTCAGTCCTGCAGTCTGAAATAAGGCAAATACACCTCCTCAATGCAAATAAAAAAAAACATCTCCTCTAGTGTCCCATAGACAACTCAATGGCCCCTCTATCTTCACTCAACTGGCCTAACTATCCCCCCAGAGGGGGCTATGACTGGGAGCACAGTGTGAACTCGCTAATCCCCAATCACCATGGGACATCCCTGGTCTTTGAATAAACTATTTGTCCCTTTCCCTTGAGCCCACTGGCATCCCTGTTCAGTAATGTTAGGCCCACCCTCATCAGGCTAGAAAAACCTTGCAGCCTATTAATTCCCCAATTCAGGTCTGATCAGCTGTGTCCATTCTGAAAGGAAACAAGTGGTAAGGAAGCAGGCCTCTCATGTCAGGCAAACCACCTCAACATCCTCACTGCAGCAGCCTTCTCTAGGAAACATGCATGCACAGTACTCCACATTTTGCTGGGTATGTACACCTTCAGCATCACTGTCCCTATAACTCCAGTAAGGGTAACAAGATGAATCACCTGGCCTCAGAACTACACCCCAAATTGCGTAACCTGATGAACGAATCTAATCAGGTTACAAGTCTGTTAAAGTGAGGTGGAGGGACTCAATGGAGTTCTGGCTACCAAACCGCAGCAACATTTAAATTATTTCCACCGAAATAAGGGGAGGACAGGATCTAGAGGTTCATGCCGATCTTCCAAGGTTTTAAGCACTTCATGTGCATACTCTTATCTGGGATCACAAAGATGAAAACAAATGTGGGTCCCTGACCAGGGTTCCTGCTAACAGAAATCATCTCTGGAAACACTATAGTGAGAAATTCAAGGACACCAAGAACTGCTCCTACAAAGAAAGGCAGGCAATGGTCCAACTAGAGAAGATCTTCCACAACTGTACTTCACCATAATAGTATGCACATGTTCTTCGTTCCCCATTGCTGCAGTCCTTACTATTGGGTATAGTCCGCATCCAGTCGGCCCGAATACCAGAGTATAGGTCAGGGCGCATTAGACTGACGTCAGTACGTCAGGGTACTAATGCGCATGACCGACGTCATATCCCCAGTCTTTTTTGCCGCGTGGTCCGATGCAGAAGCAGTTTTGCGAGTGCAGGTTGGCGTTCTGAAATCTTTCCGAAACCGGAGTTTCAGACCGAAACAGAGTTGGCAACATTTTGTTTTTTCTTGCCTCAGTATTTTACCGGATGTCAGAAAAAGTGAATAACTATTTCTTGTGGGAAACAGATACCTCATAGGGATTACCATACCTTGTTTAGGGCCTGAGCACGACGTTGTTGGTTGCCGCTCTTGTGCTAGGTTTAACAAACGCACTATTAAGAGGAGGTTAGACTGTGCCAGGTTAGTGTTTGGGAAGCGTTGCAATTATAAAATGCCGTCGGATGCTCCGACGCTTCTTCAAGAAGCGCAAGGACAAAACAGCGAAGCCTAGGGTTGATGAACCGGCAGTCCCGGACGTCGGTTCTTTAGGAGGCTCAGTGGAGCCAGAGGTTTTGCCAGGAGTTTCCATGGAGTCCCAGGCAGAATCTTTACTGTTACAGGATGTGCCTTCTCAGGAGGTAGGCCAGGCTGAGGGGCTTCTCAGGTGACTGTTCTTCCCTCTCTTCCCAAGGTAGTTAGAGCCTCTCCTTCTGTTGCCAAAACTTCTTTGAGAGGTAGGCCTAGTTTAGCTTCAGTGGGGGCTTCTCCTAGCATTTCGGGTTCTGTACCTAAGAAACATATGCTTAAAATGGCAGAAGATTTGATTACTATGATTAGAGGTTCTATGCCCCGCCTGATAAGAGGCCTAGGGTGGACCCAGAGTTTGATTGTTTTGAACAGTGTTCAGAGGCTTCAGGGTCTTCTACGGAAGACTTGCAGGAGTATCCTACTTATTCTGATTCTGATGTGGATGATTCCACTCCTACAGCTACTCCTCCTGAGGATTTCTCATTTTCAGAGACTCTGCATTCCATGAGGAGCACTTTAAATGGGAAGGCCAGGATTACTCTGATTCCAGGAAAAGGCTTAGGGAATTCTTGTTTTACCCCAGCATAGGCCCTTAGCTATTCCTCCTGTGTTGAATGTGGTGGAAGATGTTTTTGCAGAGGCTTCCCTGAACCCTGACTCTTTGCCTCCTGCTCCTGTTAAACCTGATAGGTATTATAGGGTGCCAAGCTCATAAGTATTTGTTTAAGAGTCCTAGGGGACCCAGAAACTATTTCTCAAGGGCCTAAAGGTGTTAAAGCTTCTGTGGTTAAAAATCCTGTTCCCACTGATAAAGAGGCAAGGGCTTTGGATAGGTGGGGAAAGAAAGTGTATACTTCTTCCACTCTAGCCATGAGAGCATTGAATTGTCAGTTTCACATGCTAAAATATCAGAATTACCTCCTTTCACAATTGAAATCTAAGGTGGATGCTTTGGCAGGGGGGTATTGAGTGTAAAGAGTTGCTGGATTTGGTTCATGTATCTGAACAAGTGGGTAAGCATTCTTTGCAATGTGGTTTTGATGCTGTACAGGCCTGAGGGTGGCCGCTACTAGTTCTGTTCTTCGCAGGCATGCCTGGTTGAAGGATCAGAATTTAGCTGAGCATGTTAAGACAAGGATTTTGGATGCTCCTTTACAGTCTGATGTGTTGTTTGGATCGCCTGTGGAAGCAGTTTTAAAGAAAATGGAGGACAAAGCTAAGTCTATGCAAACTGTTAAAGATTTTTTGCAGGTGCAGCCACCGAAATTTAGTAGAAATTGGCCGGCTAAGGGGTGGACATATCCTGCTTATGATTCTCAGTCTAGGGGTAGGTCTAGACGTGGTAGGGGCAGGGCTCAAGGTTCTTTTAGGCCTAGAACAGGGAGTTCGCCTGCTCCGACTTCTGGTGAGGGCAGGGGTCAGTCCTTTCGTAAACAGACCCAATGACCTGTCTTTTCAGCCGCCAGTAGATTCCAGTCTGGCAGCTCCTTTGGGAGGAAGACTGTCTCTTTTCAAAGCAAATTGGGATTTCATTACTCAAGACAAATGGGTGTTGGATATAATTCACCACGGTTACAAATTTTATTTCCATACAATGCCCCCTTTCAAAGGCATGCCAGACGTTCCTCCTCCACAAAGAAAAGAGGCTCACAAGCAAGTTTTTCAATTACTCCAGATGGGGGCCATTCAGCCAGTCCCTGTATCAGAAAGGGGCCTAGGATTTTATTCTCGCCTGTTCCTAGTACCAAAGAAAGGGAACACGTGGAGACCAATTTTGGATTTCTCTCTCAACACTTTTCTGGACATTCCCAAGTTCAAGATGTTGACGTTACAACAGCTTTTACCTCTGCTGGGCAAAGATCACTGGATGGTAACTCTAGATCTCAAGGAAGCTTACCTTCATGTGCCTATCAGGCTGAGTTGCAGGAAGTATCTGCGGTTTCGAGCTGGAAATTCTCATTATCAGTTCTCTGCATTGCCCTTTGGCTTATCTACTGCGCCCAGAGTATTCACAAAGGTTCTGGCTCCAGTGATAGCTTACTTCAGGCTTCAAGGAATTCAAATCTATCCTTACTTGGACGACTGCCTGATTCTGGCTCAAGCAAAGGAAGATCTTGTACAGCATCTGGAACATGTTATAGCAGTGCTAAGATGCCTAGGGTATTCTGTGAACGAAATAAAGTCCAGTCTAGTACCCTCTCAAGACATGTGCTTTCTGGGTGTGAGACTGAATACAGCAGCCCAGATGGCCTTTTTAACCCCGGACAAACAGAGTCTATCACTTTACTTCCATCAACTATCTCATCAGTCCGTGCTGACTGCAAGGACAGTCCTTCAAGCATTAGGGTTCATGGCATCTTGTATTCTGGTGCTTCCCAATGCCAAACTGCATATGAGGAAGCTACAATGGTATCTCAAAATGTATGGACACAGCACTGCCAGGATTTGGACACTGTCATTCAAATAATACCTTGCCTTCAAACAGAATTTTTGTGGTGGGCTCAGGAATGTCACCTAAACAAGGGACTCTCTGTGACCCGGCCAGAGGCGAGTCAGATTTTAACGACAGATGCCTCGGACATTGCTTGGGGAGCTCATCTAAATGGAAAGTGGATACAAGACAAGTGGCCTGCCAGACTACTGCATCTACATATCAACATGAAGGAGATGTTAGCAGTCCAGTTTGCATTGCTGGCTTTCAAGGAGTTACTTCTTCCAGGGCAGGTGTTGATTCTAACAGACAACACAACTGTCATGTGGTACATCAACAAGCAAGGGGGAACACATTCTTATCCTCTATGCAGGCAAGCAATGATTTTATGGGAGACTGCGCTAAGCTTGCAACTAACTCTTCAGGCAAGGTTTCTGCCAGGAGCACAGAACTCCTTAGCAGATGTGTTAAGCAGACAAATCATGGATCCCCACGAGTGGAAACTGGATCTTCATGTATTTCAAACATTGACAGTGTCCTGGGGAACTCCAGACATAGATCTGTTCGCTTCTCCACTAAACCACCAGCTGCCACAGTATTGCACAAAGGGGTTTCATCACACAGCTTGGAAAGTGGATGCTCTGTCTTTCAGTTGGACAAACCTTCATGTGTATGCCTTTCCTCCTCTACCTCTTCTTCCAAAGGTACTATTAAAGGTCAGACAAGACAGGCCAAGGATGATTTTGATAGCTCCAGATTGGCCTCGGCAACACTGGTACCCACTACTACGGAGTCTGGTAAGGAAGCCTCCATGGCCTTTGCCTCTGATTCCTCATCTATTGTCTCAGCAGGATGGTCATCTGCTCCATGTCAAGCTTCACTCTCTTCATCTAACAGCCTGGCATATTCTGTGTTGAAGCACAGCAGGTCTCAACTTCCTCAACAAGTTTTAAATGTGATTATGGAAGCTAGAAGACCTAGTACAAGGAAAGTGTACGCAGAAAAATGGAAGAGATTTTTATTTTGGAGTACAGCAAAGAATTTGCAGGTTTCTGAGCCTAATTTGAGTGCGGCTCTTCAATACCTTACTGAGTTATTGGACAAAGGTTTGTCCTTCTCTTCTATTAAGATTCATGCTGCAGCGATTTCAGCTCACTATGATTGTGACCCACCATTGTTTTCACATCCTTTGTTCAAGCAGTTTCTTAGAGGGCAAAGAATATAAGACCCAGAGCTCCTACTCCTGCTTGGGATCTCAGTTTTGTGTTGGAAAAACTTACTCTACAACCTTTTGAGCCTGCGGCTACTGCTGAATTGAAATACTTGTCATGGAAGACTGCTTTTCTGTTGGCTATTACTTCTGCAAGAAGGGTGTCTGAGTTGCAGGCCCTTATGGCAGTAGAGCCATTTTGATTTTCCATAAGGATAGGGTATCATTACGCACTAATCCTTCCTTTATGCCTAAGGTGGTTTCTAGTGTGGCTTTAAACCAGACTATTCATTTGCCTACTTTTATGCAGACCCCCAAGATAAAGGGGAAAAGATTTTGCACACTTTAGATGTACACAGGCAATTGCGTTATTATTTAAGCAGGACTAAGGATTTTAGGCAGTCTCAGCAGTTGTTTGTTTCTTTTGCTTTGAGTTCGCAGGGCAAGCCAGTGTCAAAACAAACTATTTCTAGGTGGATTGGCTTTTGCATTGCATTTTGTTATTCCCATCATGGCAAGGAGATTCCAGCTGGGATTAGGCCTCATTCCACTAGGGCTGCTGCCACTACAACAGCATTTCTAAGGGGGGTGGCAACTAAGGATATTTTGGAAGCAGCTACTTGGAGTTCGGTGCATACTTTCTCTAAGCATTATCACCTTCCTATCTACTCTAAGTCTAGGGCTGGTTTTGCCGCAGCTGTTTTGCAAGGCATGTTGTCAGCTCCTGCTTCTTTATGATTTGCCAGCCTCCCTTACCTCTGCTTTGGGATTCTACCGGACTGCAGCAATGGGGAACGAAGAACATAGTACAGTTTTGTACCTACCATAAATGTAGATGTTCGAGGTTCCCATTGCTGCAGTCCAATTTACCCTCCCTCCTTCCCCTCTGTGTTTAGGGGTGGTTGTGTAGGTGAGGTTTCAGGTTTCATGCTTATATTTTTTGTATATGTTCTTGTATATCTTGTACATATTTTTGGTGCAGGTATTTTGGGCCTTGTCTTTTTAGGGTCTTCTGACATCTGGGGCAAGAAAAGACTGAGGATATGACGTCGGTCATGCGCATTAGTACCCTGACGCGTCAGTCCATCGCGCGCCTGACCAACGTCAGCCTTATACTCTGGTATTCGGGCCGACTGGATGCGGACTATACCCAATAGTAAGGACTGCAGCAATGGGAACCTCGAACATCTACATTTATGGTAGGTACAAAACTGTACTTTCTCTTCATTGCTGCAGTACTCTTCACCCAAGGTATCAACTGCCAAGGATAGCTCAACATCCAGCCAGTATAACAAAGCCTTTAGCTCTCACATATGCACCCCACATAATGCCCAAGAGAAACAGAATACCCTTATGGCCAAAGAGGAACATGTGCATCCAGAAGCAAAACTAAAGGGAAAAGGGCTCCTCAAATACCACAACAGTGAAAAGGACATCTACTGTTACAGTAAGATCTTGCACAACTGTACTACGTCCCTCCATACCACTGCTGCAGTATTCTTCACTGAAGGGAGAGTACAAGAGCTTAACAGGAAGCTGGGTGGAGCAGGCACAGAGGAACGCTCTACATACCCAAGCAGGATAAATCTGGCAAAGCCCACTCTGGCCCTGAAAATATCCAACTTATGTTTAATAAAAGTAGGAACAAAGCAGCAGCTTCAAGGATGGAAACTGTATCCAGAACCTTGAAAAAGGCAGCAGAGGCGGCAACTGCCCTAGAAGAATGCGCCTTTACAGATGAGGGGGAAAAATCCCAAACACTTTTGCCTTGAAAAGAATAACAGTAGGAAATGGCCTTAGAAATCCAGGAGGAGATGGCTTGCTTAAAAACAATCAAACCTAGTGTTTCTTGCCATTTACTTCTCATTTGGAGCATCCCCTTTCCCTCTGGTTGCCTGCCTTGCTTGCGGCAAAGGGCTATCTTTTACTGGGACATGAAGCACTACAAACAAGACAAGTGACCTTTCATTCCAACAGTGATAAGGAACTGAAGATGGAGCAGGCTACATGCCCTTTTAGGTGATGGGCTTCCTGCAGACAGGAGAGCTGTACCCTTGTGACAGCTGGGGATCTCTAACTGTTGACGAAGGGCTGAAGACTGACATCCACCTGTATCTTATCCCACTCATAATGAATGCAATGCAGCAATAAACCTTACAATCATAACGATCTGTAACAGTACAAAAAAGGGCTTGGAATACAAATTAAAATCATGCTTTCAACACTTCCTCCAGACAGTTTTAAGAATCGGTGCTAACACCATACAGCAAATATAATAAAATGAAAAAGTGAAAGACCCGTGAATAACAGCTTCCTAGAACAAGCAAGGGGGTAGGAGACTGCACACTACTAGCAATGGTTACAACTTTACCTGCTCATTAGTTTTAATGGAAGCAAACGAGCACGAAATGGCACCTTCATTTTCAGTCTAACTTTGTGAACAGTCACGGTAAGGTTACAAGAGACTGTTAAATGATGGCACAGCATCCACATCCAACAAGTACCTGAAGAACTTTAGTATAAATCCTACAACTATGCTTAAATTTAGCAACCAGGTAACTGACATAGGACAACTTACCCTTTTACTGGTGTGGCCTTGGTGTTTTGTCTGATTAAGCAACTTGCTCAGAATTACTCAGTGCTCATGTGAAAACTGCAATCACATTGGAGGTCTTTCTAGTTTTAACCACTATGATAATGGATCAAGTTATAAAAACGTTTCAGTAGCAACTATTGCTTTTCTGTTATTCAAAGTAAATTAAACTTACCACTGGATCATCCATTGGACCGTATCTCTTTACCACCTGCCCTTCTCTGTTGATCAGGAACTAGAAGAAAAAAATTTAGAACTTTTGAAATTCAGATACTGTTTGGCAGTCATACTTTCCATGACCTTGAAAAATATGGCATCTGGAGCATATGACATGGGCACATACCAAGCAATCCAGACATGCTGCTTTACCTCCCTAGACCTGCCATACTGGCCATCATTTGTGTTCAGGGACAAATCCTGACCAAGCTGGAAAAGCAGATTGTGTTTTATTGTTCAATCCTATTCTAATGCCAAAATGGTGAGCCATCTGGCACCAGTACCAATCAGACCACAGTACGAGTTAGTGCAGAATATACAAGAAAATTCTGAAATAAGAGTATCTATGCTTAGAAATCCTTAAGCACGTCACCTGAAATGGCCACTAGGGTGCAAACCTTCAAATGGTACGCATACTAGCTTCACCTAACATCAAAACTCCTAGCATTCTTATTCTTAAAGCTGTTAAAATGTAAACAGTAGGTAGCCCTTTTTTTTTTTTTTTTTTTTTTTTGAGGTGGGTAGATTCTCCAACTACATTTATTAACTTTTTAGATCTGCAACTTTGCTAAACTTAAAATTCTATGCAGCAAGCTTGCAACCAATTCTCAAGAGAGGACATGCTCCTCTGAAACAACGGGGGTTTAACATTTCAAAACACCAACTACTGCTTCGAGAGATCACTACTTGGTTCAAGTCTTTCCAGCATAAATAATAATGAAAAAGGAAAAACCCTGTTTGCTGAGTGATGGAACAAACACAAAAGTTCAATGTAAAAAAAATGTTCCAAACACTAAAACCAAGGAGAAGCCAAAATCCAATAAGAATCCAAATAAAGTTCCACAGAAACCATTATTGTATAGGTAAGCGCTTTTGCAAACTCTCCTGGTTGCTTCCTCAGACCAAAACAAACGATTAAAAACCATCCCTTTTTATAATACACATCACACAAGACCCACCAATCCCCGTGGAGAATACAAGACTCCAATACTTTCCAGATTCAAAGACACACACTTTTTTAAATCAGATAAAAACATATATGTAGAAAATGCATATAAAAATACACGTAGAAATGCATATAAAAATACATAAGTGTGTATAAAAATATATAAAAGTGTGTAAAAAGCCTAAAAAAGTAAAATCCATGAATGGAAGAACTCCCTGGTCAGCCTCAGTAAGAAGCTGAGATCCCTCAAAATCCTCCAAAGCTAGATATAAAAACAAAATTTCCACTGATTCTAAAGACAACCACAAACCATTCTATAGCTATGTCAAGATTCTCAATGGCAACGCTCAGATCTGCTCAGAGTTGCAGCAAAATGCCACTAAATATACAGAACCAACTGATATTGCCAACATCCTGGCAGATAGGTTCAGTGCTAACTTTACTCCCCCCCCCCCCCCAAAAGGCCCATCTATATACCGGAAGAATGCAAAGTTCCTGTAATCATGGCTGCACAGGTAAAAACCACACACTCCAAAGCCAAGAACACAGCATCCATGGGACCAGACATCCCAGGCTGCGTTCTACATGAACTACAGAAAAAACTGGCACCCCACCTAAGCACCATGTTCAATCATAGCGTCACCTCAGGCTTTGTGCCCACTGAATGGCGCACAGCGACTGTTATCCCACTCAACAAAGGGGGAGCCACTGCCCCATTAGCCTACTGAGCCTGGTCTGCAAGGCCATGGAATGTATCATCATGGAACTTATAAACAAAGACACTGGTAATCTCAAACTCTGGACCCCTCCCAGGTCGAGTTTGTAAAAAGCAGATCACATCTCCTAAACCTGATTGACTTCTTCGAAGCAGTCTGCAAAGCCGTTGACGAGGGTAATGTGGTTCACACAGCCTATCTAGATCTCACCAAGGCTTCTGACACCATCCCCCACTCGAATTACAGATAAACTCACTAAACTAGGTATAAATCCCTAGGTCACAAGATGGGTTGCCAAATGGCTCACTGACAGAACCCAGACTGTGAAAGTAGCAGACTCCAAATCAGGACTTCAGACCAGAGACAAGTGAAATACCACAGGGTTAAGTCCTGGGTCCTCTCCGGTTTGGTATCTACTTTTCTGAAGTACAGGCTAACAAAGTTTTTGGCTAATGAAGTTCACAGATGACTGCAAACTAAGAGCCATAACTGAAACTCCTAACAATGTGGACATCCTATAAAAGGGCCTCACTGAGACAGATGCCTGGTGTCAAACCCATGGCCTCGAGCTCAATACCAAAAAGTGCACTGTCATCCCCTTTGGTAAAAATTCTGTACCCATGAACTACCACATAGGCGGTACTTTAACACTGAAAGTGTGAGAAGAGACCTTGAGAGACAGGTGGACAGCACTCTCCTTTGATAATCACATTGACTCTACTCGTCACTCATTAGACCCATTACAGAGTACAACACCCCTTTTGATATGTACCTTAAGACATCTACAACTGTAAAGGCCGCAAAAATCTCACAAAGAGGATTACCGGCCACAGATGTCCTACGCAGACCATCTTAAAAAATGAGAAGTTATGTAACTACCATAACGTTCCATGTTAGTAGTCTTCTCTTGCCTTCTTGCTGGATGCTTTCGGAGCCGAACCTCTGCTCCGACTCTGCCTATACTAAAGCTCGAGAGCTAATTTTACCGGCTCGAGGCAACCCTATATCCCATGATGCTAGGCGGTAACTACTCAGATCTCGTTTGGTAGCTGAAAAAAATATAGCCAATTCAGTCTCCCCACTCAGGTGGAGGAGGAGAAAGGAGAACTCCACAAATGTCACTATCGGAAGCCGTAGCTATCCCAGGATAACCTGTTTGGGCTTGAAATGGTGCAAGATAAGGTCCCTTAGAAGGGGAAATCCTTTTGGTCTGTCCAGGCTCGGGGGATGGTGGGGACGCAAGAAAGAAGGTGAGAGAAGACAACTAACAAGGAACGTTATGGTAGGTACATAACTTCTCAATGTTTAAGTTGTCAATCTAGCCTTCATTCTTGCTGGATGGGACCACGTCCCTAGCACCTTCATCCTGGGTGGCTCATTGGAACAGACTCTTGAGAACGGTGGAACCAAAATTTGCTCAGTTTCTGGGGGCCATGTCCAATTTGTAATGTGTAACAAAGGTATGAGGAGAGGCCCATGTGGCTGCCGCACAGATAGTGTCTATTGGTAATCTAGCTTGAAAGGCTGTTGATGTAGCCAATGCTCTGGTTGAATGGGCTCTTGGCCTAGAAGGCAATTCTTTACCTCGGAGTTGATAAATACACCTAATCACATAAGACGACCACCTAGACATGGTTACTTTGGATACTGGAAGGCCCTTTCTACTTTCTGCATAAGATAAAGAGTTGATCAGATTTCCTGATTTGTTTAGTTCTGTCCAGATAGTAGCGGAGCTAAATATGAACGTCCAGGCAATGCAGTTTTTGCTCCACCCTGTTTGAATGATTAGGGAAGAAAACTGGAAGATCAATAGATTGATTTAAATTTGCCTGAAAAGCCACCTTGGGTAAAAAGGACGGGTTAGTTCTTAGAGAAACTCTGTCTTTGTGGAAAACTAAATAAGGAGGACGAATGCAAAGGGCATGAAGTTCAGATACTCTCCTAGCAGATGTAATGGCGACTAGGAAGAGTGTCTTCCAGGAAAGTAACTTCAATGAACAGGAAGCCGCAGGTTCAAAGGGAGGGAGAATCAAGGATGTTAAAACTAAGTTTAAATCCCACTGCAGTAGGGGGTCTTTGATCGGGGGCTTGAGTAAAAAGATATCTCTGAGGAATGCTTTGCAAAGTTTATGGGACATGATGCTGGAGTCAGACAGGCCTATGTGAAAATTTGAAATGGCTGCTAACTGAACTTTTACTGTGGAGGATGAAGATCCTGAATGAAAAATTTCAGCTAGGAAATCTAAGAGAGTGTATTGGAGCAGTGAAGGGATCTATATTCCTAGCCTTTGCCCAGAAGGAAAAACGTTGCCATTTACTAGCATAGATCCTTCTGGTGGAAGACTTTAGGGAAGCCACGATAATATCCCAGACAGAATTTGAAATCACTGGAAGCCTGGCTAGGGACGGAAGTGGAGCAACCAAGCTGTGAGGCTGAGAGATTGGAGGGATTGGTGCAGCTGCCCTGACTGATGGGCCAAAAGATCTGGCACTGGATCCAGATGCCAAGGCTGCTTCAATAGATAACGATGCAGGAACGGGAACCATATCTGTCGAGGCCAATAAGGGGCAATGAGAATCATCTTGGCTCTCAAGGCGGTAGCTTTCTGAATTATCTGTGTGATTAAATGGAAAGGGGGGAAAAGCATATAGAAGTCCCCGAGGTCAATCGTGGACTACAGCGTCTCTGGGGGGATGGCCTGGAAGGGGGAACAGAGTGAAGTCGAGGCACTTTCTGTTTTGTGGTGTTGCAAAAAGATCGCAGCAAGGAAACCCCCACTTCCGAAAAATTTCCTCAGTCACGGATTGCTTGAGAGACCACTCGTGGGGCATGAGAATAGCTCTGCTCAGCCTGTCCGCTATGACGTTGGACTTCCCGGGAATATGCGTTGCTATCAGAAACCGCTGAGAAGAGATCGCCCATTGCCAGAGAGTCTGAGTGCTTCTCGACACAGGGGATAGGACTCTGTTCCGCCCTGCTTGTTGATGTACCATACTACGGACATATTGTCCGTTTGAATTGCAATAGTCCCCAGGGGAAGAGTGTTGGAGGGCTTGCAACGTCAAAAGCACTGCTCTCATCTCCAGGACGTTTATGTGCAAGTGGCATTCGAAAGGTTGCCATGTGCCATGGACTGTCCTGCCCTGAAAATGCCCCCCCCCCCGATCAGGGAGGCGTCCGATGTGAATGTGGCGACCGGGAGGGGGGGGTAAATGGTCTGCCTTGGACTTGAGGGGAGACCATCCACCAAGATAGACGTTTTTTGCAGGATAGAGTTAAGATCTTGTGTGTCATAGGGAGCTGTTGGAAGGACCACTGGGAGAAAAGCATCCACTGAAGCCGCATGTAAAAGCAGGCAAGGGGAAGAAGCACGATGGCTGCCGCCATGAGACCCAATACTTTCAGAACATACCTGGCCTGAATTTTGTTGCTCTGAAGGAGAACGTGAACATGATTTTGAATATCCAAGACCCTCTGCTCTGTTAACTTTGCTGAGAGCTGAATGGTGTCCAAGGTGGCGCCTATGAAGGTAATAGACTGACAAGGCAGACTTTTCAAAATTTAGAGAGATACCTAGCCCTTTGCAAATGTGAATGGTGTAATCTCTGGCTAGAAGTTGATGCCTGGTGGTGGCAGTGAGGAGCCAGTTGTCTAAATATGGAAACACCTGGAATCCTTGACGTCTCAGGTGAGCCGTAACCGCTGCCATACATTTGGTGAACACTCGGGGGGGGGGGGGGCTGTAGTGAGACCAAAGGGCAGGGCTCTGAACTGGTAGTGACTGGCCCCCAGCCAGAAGCGGAGAAACCTTCTGGAGCGCCTGTGTATTTTGATGTGATAGTACACATCCTGAAGGTCCACTGAGAACATCCAATTGTCCTTGCCCAGAAGGGGTAGAATGGACTGTAGCGTGATCATCCGGAACCTCATTCTTTTTACAAACTTGTTTAGTTTGTCAAGATCCAATATTGGCCTCCAGTCCCCTGTTTTTTTTGGTACCAAAAAGAACTTTGAGTAGACTCCGGATCCTAGTTGGTCTGCTGGGACTGGCTGGATGGCTCTTTTTAGCAGCTTTGATATTTCTACTGCTGCTTGTTCCCTTAGACTGGGTGGAACATCTGGGAGAGACCCTATTTGAATAGTTGGGGTTTGGATAAAGGGGATTTCGTAACCCTCGGATATGATAGACTGCACCCATTTGTCTTGAGTGAGGGAGAGCCAGGCTTGTGGTTACAGTGATAATCTTCCCCAGACTGCCTCCGAAGGTGGACAGTCTGGCAACACCTCAGGGATGCTGGAAGGGTTTGTCAGAGAGGGTTTCTCTACTACCCTGATTCTGCGGACCCCCTCTGCCTCTTGGACAGCGTTTGTTGTTGTTCCCCCCTCTGCCTCTAGGGGGGAACTGACCTCTTGCATCAGGCGTGACTCCTTGTGATTTGCGGAACCACATTTTTCCACCCTTTTAACTCTTAGGATATGGTCTAGATGGGGTTGAAAAACGGACTCCTACGGCAGAAAGAGTCTTGTCATCTTGTTCGCATCTGGTCAAAGTATCTTTCACTTGAGGTCCAAACAACGCTGAACCATCAAAGGGGGAGTTAGTGAAGGACGCCTTGAAGGGGTCTGCGAAGTTGCAAAGCCGCATCCAGGAGTGACGCCTTAAAGCCACACCTGTGCCTGCGGCCCTACTCGCTCCATCAGCTGCATAGGAAATAAGCCGTATGGAGGAGTCGACAATGGAATTCAGGGTTCCTAGCTGTGAGTTAATTTTGTCCTGAGACCCAGCAGCTGATGGATCCTGTAGAACCTCACCCAGTTCTTTGAGAATGTCTCTTTGAAGACGGGTGAAGTGGCATAAGTAATTCAGCAACAGCATGGTAAAGGTCGCTGACTAGAACATCCGCTTGCTGTACCTATCCATCGTCCTAGAATCCTTGTTAGGCGGATGGATAGACACTGAAGGATCAGCCAGTTCCTTCTTGGTGGCTGCCGCCACCACCATGGCATCAACTGAGACACCTTTAGATAAAAAAAATTGCTTACCCGAAGGGGCTGTTATAAATTTGGAAGGCCTCCGTGGGGCGGGTTCCATCGAATCAGGGGCCGTCCACACCTTCCACGCCACCACTTCCATAAGGGGGTCGAAGGGCGGAGACACCCAGGAGGTGGAGGGTCGAGAACCAAAAGCCTCCAGGTAAACAAGACTCATTCTCGGAAGGATTAAGGGAAGACTAGTTCCTCCCCCTCTGTTTAAGGATTTCAAGGATGTCAGAAAAGGAGACATCCTCAGAGGGGGACCTTGGGGATCCTTCTGATTCATCCAAGTCGGTATCAGATGTGCTTCCTCTTTCTTACATGTCCTGTTACGCAGGGGTTCACCTGACGGATCAGGAGAAACCTTGGAAGAGGAGGATATTCCCAGTGGGAAAACTTAAGGCGTTGGATCTCTACGGCTGGGGGCGAGAGTGGGAAGAGACCTCAGCAGGCACTACAGTGGGAGGAGCTGATGGAGCTGACCGTAGAGGAGGCACTGGGGCCAGTACGCTCCTCATGACCTCGAAGGCGCCCCTATCAGGCAGGCCAGAGGGCTCCCGCTCTGAAGAACTAGCAACCCCAGCCGGCACAGACAGGGATGGTTCCGAAGCCGATGTCGGGGCCGAACTCACCAGCGCCGACGCTCCGAGAGGGAGAACAGGGTCGGACAAGGGTCCGGATGCCACTCACCCCCTCGGAGCCGGCAAGAGAGTCCAAGCGCCCAGATCCCTCCAAGGAAGGCACCATGGACGAGATCGGAGCAGACGAAGGAACCGAAGGGGGAGCTATCGGCTCCAACGTCACAACTGTCACGGCTCCGAACACTGGGGCAGAGTCGAAGGAGGAATAGTATGTTGTATGGATGTAGCCACTGTCTGATGAGACAGGCTATGAAGCATTTGGGCCAGTGCCTGAGACTTTAACAGTCTGCTAAACACTCTCAAGGTTATGGTCGGAAAGCCTGGAAGACAGAGAGGAATGGCTCCAATGGCTCCGCTCCGAGAGTAAAGGTGATCTCGGAGCCGAATGGATAGATTCCAGAGATGGAGATCTGGACCTCTTACGTGTGCAGGGCATCGAGATTGGTGGAGCTGATGGAGCCGACTGTGAAGATAGAGTCTTGGAGGCATCAGCTCCGGCCGGAGCCGATGCAGGAAGCTGCGATACAGACGTATCGGCTCCAGCCGGAGCCGATCGTGTCGCAGACGAGCCACCACCCGAAGGCTTTGAGCACGGAGCAGATGGTTTGGATGGCTTCGAAGGCTTCCCCGGCAAGGACTTAGCCGGGGAACCTTTGGGCTTTAACAAGCCCCTCAAGATCAACTTATTCCTGTGTTCCTGCAGGACTCTTGGGCCGAATGCATGGCACACAGAACAAGAGTCCTGCAGGTGCAGGGGTCCCAGGCAATAAACACAAGTGTGACCGTCTGTCAGCGACATCTTCTGACAGCACGAGTCACACTTCTTGAAGCCTGAGACCTTTGTGTCTTTCGACATATTGCTGTCGAAAGGAAAAACAAGATTCTAAAGTTAGAATCCACACACACACACACACACACACACACACACACACACACACACACACACACACACACACACACACACAGGGATACTAAAGGCGCACACACAGCTAAGAATCCATGAGGGAACTTGAGAAAAAAAAAACTGAAGGGCCTAAGGCCTAACCTAGGGTGGGGAGTATAACTGGGATAAGGGATAAAAAATAGGAATCATCGGGGAAAAAATAGTAACAGTAAAACTAGCCTTTTTAGACATAAATAATGGGAAAACTAAGTAGAAAAGCTAGAATTTTTCTTAAATTTTATCACTGACCTGTGAGCCGGTAAAAAGAGCACCTCGCTAGCGAAAGCGGCAAGCGAGATCTGGGTAGTTACCGCCTAGCATCATGGGATATAGGGTTGCCTTGAGCCGGTAAAATTAGATCTCGAGCTTTAGTATAGGCAGAGTTGGAGCCGCGGTTCGGCTCCGAACCCATCCAGCAAGAATGAAGGCGAGACTAACAACTTAACATCTCCAGCTTTATCGCCTACTCAGAGGCGATCTCTGCCTAACACACAAAGCTATGTCAAACTCAGAGTTGTTGGACATGCTCCACAAAGAAATCCCAATCCTTCCAAGCTACATGCTCTGGGGAACTAAACCTAGTCACCACAATAAACAGAACATGCTGGAGTGATAGATTACTGTCCCTGAGACTTCCCATACTCTGGAACAAAACTACCTATATCAAACAAAAATCCTCATTAGAACTCCAGAAAAATCTTGATTGGATGAGAAATAGGAAATTCACCCCGGGGATCACCTCTGTGGCTCTGCTAGACAGGGGCACAGGAAAATAATTTTCTTGGGTGGCGAAAGCCAGGGTACCTTTTTGGGCTAGCCTAGTACCTACCTATGAATGATCTGTGCCAGTGTGAGTATTAACTTCAAGGCCAAGACCGCTTTAAAGGGACTGCAGTAAATGCATACTGTAAACCTATACTTGCAGTAAAACTAAAAAAAAACAAAAAAAGCACAAAAAAAGACAACCGCAAATAACATTTCTAGTAAAGCTAGAAAAGGGAACAGATGGTCTTTGTGTTTCACTGTTGCAGTCATCACATTTGGGTTATCTGCCTGCAGGTAGCCCTCAGCTGGCCTGAATACCAGAGTCTTCAGATTTCTGCGTCGGATGCGGTCTCTTCTTCCATAATGTCAGGGGTATAAAACATGCAGCAGACGCCATTACATCACTCTTTCTTGCCGTGCCTGAAGCAGTTCGCAAGTGCCGGTCGGCAGTCTCATGAAATTTTCATTTTCAGACCCGAAGTCGATAAGTACCCCGATGGGGATCCTTTTTCTTGCTCCAACCGATGTTAGTAAAAGTTAATTGTCTTGCCTGTGGAAAGCAAATACTTCAGAGAGATTTTCATTCTTACTGCATCCCCTATTTAGGCCCAGACCACGACGTCCCTCGCTGTCAGTTTTGTGCCTTGTTCAACCCCTGAACATTCATCGGGCTATTTTTGCAGCCAATTACTTTCGTACTTTATCTCAGTACTCTGAAATGGCTTTAAGCCATCAGACTACCGATCTTCTGAAAAAAAGGATAAAGACAAAGACACACCGTATCGGTCCAAAACTGCCGACGCTTCAGTTAAGCTAGCCCCAGTCTGCCGGTACTCACTCAGGCACTTTCACAGCCCCCGATACCTGCTACTTCCGATTTGCAGGCCTCTGAGACCCAGAGTCTAGTATGCCGCGAGATGCTTCTTAGACTATGGAACCTGCGGATGTCTATCTTGGATGGGTCTGGAGCCGCTGTGCAGGCACTGGCTTCCGAGGGTGTATTCAGGCCTATAGACATTCATTTTAAACAGATGCCATCGTTTCCATCTAGAAGTTCCGAATCCCTCAGGCCAAAACTTCACACTACACCTAGAAAACAGACTACCAAACCGTGGGCTCAGGCCCATATGCATCAAAAACAAATGCTTAGAATGGCTGAAGACCTTATTACCTTAATTAGGGGAAGCCAGCCTCCCCCCCTCAGAGACCTAGAACTGAATTTCTGATTCTTCTGATAAGGAATCAAGATATTCTGCTCCTTCTGATTACCAGGATTTGCCCTTATCTACTTGAGGATTCTGATGCAGAGGATTCCATTCCTTCTGTTTCCCCTCCAGAAGATTTTTCTTTCTGTGAAACCTTGCATACTCTTAGGGAGCATTTCCGCTGGGAAAGCCAGGATTACTCCTAGTCCAAAAAGAGATTTAGGGAATTCTTACTCCTGCCTCAACACAGGCCTTCAGCTATCCCTCCTGTTCTGGACATTGTAGATGATGCTTTCTTGTAATCTAGCCTTACCGCAGGCACTTTACCTCCAGCTCCCAGAAAACCAGACAGGTACTACAGAGTACCTGACTCTCAAGTTCCTCTTCAAGAATTCTTCTGTGGATCCAGAGACCATTTCCCAAGGACCAGAAGGCATTAAGGCTACTGCTGCCAAAATCCTACCGCTTCTGATAGAGATTCTAGAGCTTAGACAGTTGGGGTAAGAAGGTATACACTTCTGCTACTTTAACATAGGAAACTGGCAATTTAAAGCCCTAATGGCCAAAGTAGCAGCAGCAGCATACTATGGGACTACTTAACAGAAAATGATGTTGATTCCTGACTGAGCTGAACACAAAGAATTGTAAGATTTAATGCATTCTGCAGAACAAGTTGGTAAACATACTTTGCAATGTGGTTTTGATGCTTTAGAAGCATCTTGCAGGGCTGCTGTCACTGGGTCTGTACTTAGAAGGCATGCTTGGCTTAAGGAACAAAACTTGCCAGATCATGTTAAAGCTAAATTACTGGATGCTTCCTTAAACCAAGACAGCCTTTTTGGCAACAAAGCAAAAGTCGCCCTCAAAAGGATGGAGGAAAAAGCTAAATCTATGCAAACTGTTAAAGATTTCCTACAAGTACAGCCTCCCAGATTCAGTAGGCATTGGCCTTCAAAGAACTGGTCCTTTCCAGTCCCTTCCAGACCTTCTCAGTCCAAACCCAGAACAGCAGACCACCTAGGCTACAATCCCAGGCTACACAGACCTAAGTGGGGGGCTCCCACTTCTAAAGCAGGGAGTAGTAAACAACCCCCCCCAACGGAAAAATGGCACACTGACTTAACCTTAACCCTTCCAAGCCCTGCTCACCTACCTGCTCCCTTAGAAGGAAAGCTCGCCCTGCATGCAAAAAACTGGGAACTCAACTTGGGACAAATGGGTTTTGAACATAGTTTCCCCAAGGATACAGATTCCACTTCCACACACTACCAACCCCAAATGGTTGGCCAGACCTACCCCCCAAATGAATGGGCGTAGGCACAAAGTACAGTTTTGTATCTACCATAAATGTAGATGTTAGAGTGTTCACACTGCTGCAGTCATCACACTTGGGTTATCCTGCAGTCAGGCGGTCCTGCAGTCATCCAGAGTTCCAAAGTCTTGGTCCGGCGTAGGTTGCCGTCGCTTCTTCACTGACGTCAGTGCGCCAGGGGTATACAAGAGGCATCCAACGCCATTTTCTTCAGTTTTTCTTGGCCCAGATGTCAGGTGCCCCCAAGTAGGTAGACAATACATATTGCTAATAAACATATGAAAGGCATAAAAGGAATACCTTCAGTTACAAGCAAATACACCACAAAGGTTGTACAGGATAGAAAGGTATAGAAAAATTCAGCTAGGTCAGAGGGGGTGGAGGGAGGGTAACCTGGACTGCAGCAGTATGAACACTTTAACATCTACATTTATGGTAGGTACAAAACTGTACTATGTTCATAGTGCTACACTGCTGCAGTCATCACACTTGGGTTGAATCCCAAAGCTAAGGATGGGCGGTGGAACTAAAAAGGGTTTGGAGAAGCTAGTAGGCCCTGCAGAACTGCAGTGGCAAAGCCAGCCCTGGTTTTAGAGTATAGAGGTAAGTGATGGTGCTTGGTGAAGGTGTGCACTGAACTCCAAGTTGCAGCCTCCAAAATATCCTTGGTTAGTACCCCTCTGAGGAAGGCTGCTGATGTTGCTGTAGCCCTGGTGGAATGGGGCCTATTGTTACCAGGTACAGGTTTCCCCATGGTGTGTGTGTAGCAGAAACGGATACAATGTCCTATCCATTTTGAAATGGTCTATAGCCTTTCCTTGTGATGCTGTACCATAGGATACAAAGAGCTGGTCAGATTTTCTGAAAGCCTTAGTCTTATCCAAGTAACGTAATTGCCTGTGAATGTCCAAAGAGTGTAGGAGCCTTTCCCCTTTGTTCTGGGGGTTTGGATAGAAGGTGGGCAAATGAATGGTTTGGCTTAGGGCCACACTGGATACCACCTTTGGCATAAAGGAAGGGTTAGTTCGTAAAGCGACTGTCTTGATGAAAAATGATGAGGCTCCACTGCCATTAGGGTCTGTAGCTCTGAGACTCTTCGTGCTGAAGTTATTGCTAGCAGCAGGGCAGTTTTCCATGATAGAAACTGTAAAAGCTGGTTCAAAGGGTGGTAGTGTAAGTTTTTCAAAAACAAAGTTGAGATCCCAAGTTGGTGTTGGTGCTCTCCGGGGCAGTCTTATGTTCTTAGCCCCTCGGAGGTACTGTTTTAGTAATGGATGTGAAAATATAGGAGGATCAGTGTTATATTGAGCTGAAATAGCAGACGCGTGGATCTTAGATGAAAAAGAAAGTCCTTTGTGCAACATCTCAGTTAAATATTGTAGAAGCTGAGGAATATTTGGGACAAGGTGATTCTGGCCTTTAGCCTGGTTCCAGGCGCAGAATCTTTTCCATTTGTCTGAATAGGTTTTCCTGGTGCTGGGCCTCCTGGCCTCCAGAATGACATCCATAACAGCTTTAGAGAGAAGTGTTGACTGGTTGTTAAGGTAATTTGCCATGCAGCCAGATTTAAAGTCTTGAGCTGGCTGTGTAGAATCGGATTGTTTTGCTGAGTGAGCAGGTGAGGAATTTGAGGTAAAATCCATGGTGGACCTTGAGCCATGTTCCTTAGTATTGGATACTAGTGATGGCGTGGCTAGTCTGGAGCAATGAGTATCATTCGTGGCCTCCCTAATCTGGCTTTCAGCAGCACCTTTGCCAGGAAAGGCATACACTGTTAATATTTTCCAACTGAATGAGAGGGTGTCCACTTTCCAAGCTAGTGTGTGGTATGTCCTTGTGCAAAATTTCAGTAGTTGGTAGTTTTGGGGGGGGCAAACAGATCTATGTCTGGGCTCCCTCATTTTTGAGTTATCATTGTGAATACTTGTGGATCTAGTTTCCACTCGTGAGGATCTATGATGTTTCTGCTTAGATAGTCTACCAATGTGTTTTTCTTTCCTGGCAGGAATTGTGCTTGTAGTTGAACTTGGTAGGTCAGTGCTGTGTTCCACAAGGTCATTGCTTGCCTGCACAGGGGGTAGGAATGTGTGCCCCCTTGGTTATGTACCACATCACGGAGGTGTTGTCAGTCTTTATTAGCAGGTGTCCTGGATGTAGGCGATCCTTGAAAGCTGTTAGGGCATTTTGTACAGCTAGCATCTCTGATTGATATGTAGATGTTTTTGATCTGCAGACCATTTGCCCTGAATACACTGTCCTGCCATGTGTGCTCCCCAGGCATAATCCGTTGTTATAGTTTGCCTGGCTGTGGGTAAGGTAAAAGGCTGACCCTTGTTGAGGTGACATGCCTGAGCCCACCATAGAAACTCCTGTTGAAGGCAGGGAATGAGTGGTATTATTGTTTCCACGCTGTGGCTGTGTTGAGTCCATACACTTTTCAGGTACCATTGTAATTTCCTCATATGCAGTTTTGCATATGGTATTAGTAGTATGCAAGATGCCATGAATCCTAAGGCCTGCAGAATTTTTCTTGCAGGGAGTTGGGTCTTTGTTGCAATCATTTTGAAGTATTGAGTCAGTTGTCTTTGCTTATCTGGCGTGAGATAAGCCATCTGGGCCGTTTTATTTAAGCTGGCACCTAGGAATATGTCTTGAGGGCACTAGTTGACTTCTTTTCGTTTACTGTGTACCATAGGCAACTTAATAGGTTTTTGACAAACGCCAGATGCTTTAAAAGAATGTCCTTGCTTTCTGCTTGAATAAGGCAGTCATCCAGGTATGGATATATTTGAATTCCTCTGTCTGCAGTATGCAATTACTGGTGCCAGGCATTTTGTGAAGATTCTGGGCGCAGTAGATAAGCCAATGGGCAGAGCAAAGAATTGGTAATGGGTTGAACCTGCTATAATTCGGAGGTATCTTCTGCAATTTTGTCCGATAGGGACATGCAGGTATGCCTCCTTGAGGTCAAACGTTACTAGCCAAGCCTTCTTGCCCGGCATGGGATTAGTAGTGTTAGCATCTTGAATTTGGGTACCTCGAGATATGTTTAGAATTGAGAGGTCCAGAATGGGTCTCCCAGCTTTGTCCTTTCGGGGAACTAGAAAGAGTAGAGTAAAATCCTTGTCCTTGCTCCTGTGTAGGAACCTGTTGAATGGCTCTCATGTCCATGAGAGCTGCAATTTGTTTTTGAGCCTCTGCCCATTGATTTGGTGGCAGGTTTGGCATTTCTTTTATCCTTGGTAAAGTGTGAAAGTGGAATCTGTATCCTTGAGATAATATTTAGGACCCATTTGTCTTGTGATGATGTGCCAGTTGTCTGCAAAAAAGAGTTAAGCTTTCCTCCCAAGGGAGCTGCCAAGAGGGATTTGCTTAGCAGTCTGAGGGACAAGTCATTGTGTTTGTCTTCTGGTAGTTTGAGACCTGTCTTCTCCTTTCTGGGTTGTGGCACCCCATTGTCGAGGCTTGTAAGAGCCTTGTGACTGACCTCTGCCCCTTGGGCATCTGTATTTGCCCCTCTGTGGTCTGTCAGAAGCTGGAAAACCAGTTTTTGGTTGGCCAGTTTCTGCTGAAACGAGGAGGTTGAACCTGTAAAAAATACTTGACCGTCTGCATAGATTTTGCCTTAGCCTCCATTTTCTTTAAAACCTCTTCTGCTTTTACACCAAATAAAACATCCTGCTATAAAGGTGCATCCAATAACGTTGCTTTTACATGATCGGGTGAAGTTTGTTCTTTTAACCAAGCATGCCTATGTACGACAGACCCTGTCACTGCTGCCCTAGAAGAAGCTTCCAATGAATCAAATCCACATTGCAAAGTATGTTTTCCCACTTGTTCGGCTACATGCAACAAATCTTGCATTTCCTTGTAATCAGGCTGCCCTGTGTGTGATCATTTTTTGTTTCAATTGAGACATCAAATATTGTTGATATTTCAGCATGTGAAACTGGCAATTTAAGGCCCTCATAGCTAGAGTAGCTGAGGTATATATTTTCTTTCCTTTCCCCATCTGTCTAGTGCTCTAGAATCCCTTTCAGAGGGTACAGGATTTTTAGCAAGAGGCCTTAACCCCTTTGGGACCCTGGGAAATGGTTTCTGGGTCAGCAACAGGGATTTTATATAGGAATTTGTGTGAGTCAGGGACTCTGTAGTATCTGTCTGGTTAGGCTGGTGCAGGAGGTAGTGAATCTAGGTTAAGGCTAGATTCTGAATAAATATCATGCACAATGTCCAACACTGGTGGAATAGCAAGTGGTCTGTGCTGGGGTAGTAAAAGGAACTCTGAGACTTTTCTTAGAATCGGAGTAATCCTGCCCTTCCCAGTGGAAATGTTCCCTCAAGGTATGTAAAGTTTCCCCAAAAGAGTAGTCTTCTGGGGGAAATGAAGGAATAGACTCTTCAGCATCACAGTCTTCATAAGGGGGAAAAGAATATTCCTGTTCCTCAGAAGAATCTGAGGAAATTGAAACCTGGTCAGAGGAAGCGTAGTCCTCCTGTCTAGGCTTTTTATCAGGAGGGGGATGGGAACCCCTGATTAGGGTAATTAAGTAAAAAAAAAACACACTTCTGGACTCCTAGGAATCCAAATAAAAGCTCCAACAAGGAAAAACACAAAAGATAGAAGCAGCCAAACTGGATTTAACTTTTCTTTACTGAATTCTGGTACCTCAGCCTTCGCCTTCACATGGAATATCATCACTTTGCTTCAACCAGTATATATACACACCCTAATAATTCACACTAATTAAACAATCAATAATGAAATACATAATACATTCAACTTGATTTTGATAAATACAAAATTAATTAATACAAAAATATTAAATACAATACAAAATATTTCTATAATGCTTTATAATAGTTATTAAATCTCTAAATTCATTGTTGAATATGTTCTGTAATTAATAATAAATTTAGATTCCATATTTAATAATTTACTCTGAAAATTCATATTAGCTTCCCCTTGTCCCAATGGTTTTGCCAAAATACTAAATTCAAAACCAGTGCATTCCCCATTGTGAAATTGATGAAAATGAAAAAGAAATAAATGCAGGTTCCTTTGCATGTAGAAAATGTAAGGTTTGTGATAGAATTATTAATCTAGATGGTCAAAAAATTAATGGGATTTTATATCAAGCACTAGATCACTGATTGTAATTCATCTGGGGTTATATACATTATTGGATGAAACTGTGAAGAGCAAAAATGGTACATAGGACAGACAAAACGTAGGGTAAAACTAAGAATTTTGGAGCACTTGGGAGACATTAGAAATAGCAGACTGGATAGTCCTGTTGCCAGTCATTTTCATCAATTTCACAATGGGGAAAGCACTGGTTTTGAATTTAGTATTTTGGCAAAACCATTGGGACAAGGGGAAGCTAATATGAATTTTCAGAGTAAATTATTAAATATGGAATCTAAATTTATTATTAATTACAGAACCTTATTTCCCAACGGAATGAATTTAGAGATTTAATAACTATTATAAAGCATTATAGAAATATTTTGTATTGTATTTAATATTTTTGTATTAATTAATTTTGTATTGATCAAAATCAAGTTCAAAATGTATTATGTACTTCATTATTGATTAATTGTTTAGTGTGAATTATTAGTGTGTATATATACTGGTTGAAGCAAAGTGATGATATTCCATGTGAAGGTGAAGGCCGAGGTACCAGAATTCAGTAAAGAAAGTTAAATCCAGTTTGGCTGCTTCTATCTTTTGTGTTTTTTCTTGTAGGGTAATTAAGTCTTCAGCCATCTTAAGCATCTGTTTCTTAGGCATGGGGTCTTGTACTGGAGACTGTTGTACAGTCTTCTTTGCTTTTAAAGGAGTTTTCAGCTTTGCATAGGATTTAATAGTGAGTGTAGTCAGTTTGAAGACACCTTCTGCAACTGAAGGCATTTCAACTGCACCGGAATCTCCTTCAGCCATGGAGTCGGAAGGGCCTAAAGATAAAGGTTGGAGGCCTAGCAATCTCCTCTTGGGAATCGGATGCTGCTTGGGGTTCTGAATCAGTGGTAGTCAGGGGCTGCGTAGGCGCCTCACTGAAAACAGGAGAACCGGTGACTGGCCTAGCAGAGGCCTCGGAGTCTGGTTTGGGTCTTGGCTGCCTGTCCTTATCTTTGCGTTTTTTATGCATTCCTGTAGTCTGTTGCTCAGACGGCATGGTATAAATAAATTTCCTACCAAAATAATGTCGGGCGAAATCAAACCGATGTTTTATAGTTAGTTAAACCTAGCACAAAACTGACAACCTGCGACGTCGTGGTCTGGGCCTAGGCAAGGAATACAATAAGAACGAAAGTCCTTATGAGGCATTTGCTTCCCACAAGAAAAGCAGTTAACTTTTTCTGACATCGGACTGAGGCAAGAAAAGGTTCCCCAATGGGGTACTTGGCTTTATTGAAGACTTTGGTCTGACATTCTATTTGAAAATCTCAGGCGTCGGCCGACCGGCACTTGCGAACTGCTTCTGCTTCAGGCACCACGCGACAAGAAAGACTGAAGAAAATGGCATTGGATGCCTCTTATATACCCCTGGCGCACTGACGTCAGGGAAGAAGCGACAGCAACTGACGCCAGACCAAGACTTTGGAACTCTGGCAGACTGCGGGACCGCCTGACAGCAGGGTAACCCAAGTGTGATAACTGCAGCAGTATAACATGAACATCAGCAGGTTCTCTCTCTTCTCAGTATCAGGGCTATTCAACCTGCCCCAGCAGAACAAAGGGGACAAGGTTTTTATTAAAGACTTTCTGGTACCCAGAAAAAGACAACTCCTGGCATCCTATCCTGGACGTCTCTATTCTTAACACCTTTTGGTAGTTCAAAAATACAAAATGCTAACTCTTCAACAGCTTCTTCCTATGCTAGCCAAGGATGCCTGGCTGGCAACCTTAGACTTAAAGGAAGCTTACCTGCACATCCCAATAAGGGAATCTTGCAGGAAATACCTACGCTTCAGGGCAAGCTCCATGCACCAACAGTTCTCTGCACTTCCCTTTGGCTTATCTACTTTGCCCAGGGTATTCACAAAGTGTCTAGCTTCAGCCATTGCATTTTGCAGGCAGAGAAATATTAACATTTACCCATACTTGGGTGATTATCCAATTCAGGCAGAAGGCCAGGACTTGCTATTACAACACCTGGCATTCGTAAAGAAATTTCTAACCTCACTGGGGTACACCATCAATGAAAAGATATCTCACCTAGTATCCTGCCAATAGATTGTATTCCTGGGAGCAAGCTTGCACACAACTTCCCAGATGGCATTCCTCACACTGGAGAAACAAGTTTGACAACTTACTTCAAACTATTGGCCACAAAACCCCAGCTATCTGCAAGAAAAATACTGCAAGCCCTGGGGTTCATGGCCTCTTGCATTCTACTAATTCCATATGCAAGACTGCATATGAGGAAACTCCAATGGTATCTAAAAAGTCTACACAGTGTCAACATTCTCAAGACCTGGAAACAATGATTTCTAACGTTCCGTGTATGAAGACAGAGTTCCTTTGGTGGGCAGAGACCTGCTACCACAAGGGACTCCCTTTCACTACCCCCCTGCTGCCCAAACCCTAACATACACATCAGACTATGCATGGGGGGGCTCACATGGCAGGGCAGTGCATTCAGGGAAAATGGAACCAGAGACAGATGCACCTGCATATCAATCAAAAAGAAATGTTAGCTGTACAGAATGCTCTGACAGCCTTCAAAGACCATATTCTTCCAGGACAACTATTTGTAAAGACCGACACCACCACAGTTATGTGGTACATAAACAAGAAGGGGGAACCCACTCATACCCTCTCTGCAGACTAGCCATGGCTCTGTGGAACACAGCCTTGAGCTACCAAGTACACCTACAAGCTCTATTCCTGCCAGGCAAACCAAATTCACTGGCAGGCGACAAACAGAAATCTCATGGATCCACACGATTGGAAACTAGAACCCAAAATATTCAACCTCTTGCGGAATATATGGGGGACTCCAGAATTAGACCGGTTTGCCTCCCCTCAGAACTACCAATTGAACAAATTCTGCACAAGAACTCCCCACAGTCAAGCTTGGAAAGTGGATGCCCTGTCCTTTACCTGGGAAAGCCTGTTTATGCCTTGCCCCTTTGCCTCTAATCTCGAAGGCTCTGGAAATCAACCCAAATGTGAGCACTGCAACAGTGAAACACGAAGAACATAGCACAGTTGTGTACACTAACCATAAATGTAGATGTTAAGAGTGTATTCACTGTTGCAGTCCTGGTTACCCTCTCTCCAGCCCCCTGACATTTCTTGGCTCTACCTTTCCTTCTTGTTTGTTATATTTAATTTTTTCTGGTGTATTTGCTTCTTGATGGGGGTGTACCATACCATATAATTGCTTCCTATTGTGGGGGAAGCAGACATCTGGGGCAAGAAAAACTGATGTAATGGCGTCGGCTGCATGTTTTATACCCCTGACGTCACGGAAGAAGAGACAACATCCGACGCAGAAATCTGAAGACTCTGGTATTCAGGCTGGCTAAGGGATACCTGCAGGCAGATAATCCAAATGCGATGACTGCAACAGTGAATACACTCCAACATCTACATTTATGGTAAGTGTACATAACTGTACTTTTTGCAGATAAAATTAACTGTCCTCAAAAACAGACAACTGAGTAGGATCCCAAGCAGTAGCAGGTAACTCTAGGGGAGTTGCAGGTGATCCTGCAGCATAGCCATGCCAAAACAGTAATGGAGTGCTTCATATTGTTGCTGCCAATGTATCCCAGAAGGAAACATTTCAAAAGTAAGCTGCAACTTAGCAGCAGTAAAGTACAGTTTTGTACCTACCATAAATGTAGATGTTAGAGTGTTCACCCTGCTGCAGTCATCACACTTGGGTTATCCTGCCGTCAGGCGGTCCCGCAGTTGGCACGAATTCCAAAGTCCTAGTCCGGCGTCGGTTGCTGTTGCTTCTTCCCTGACAGAGCGCCAGGTGTATATCAGAGGCATCAGACGCCATTTTCTTCAGTTTTTCTTGCCCCAGATGTCGGGTGCCCCCAATAGGTACGCAATACATATTGCTATATAAAAATATACATATAAAAATAAAACAATACCTTCAGTCACAAGCAAATACACCACAGAGGTTGTATAGGATAGAAAGGTATAGAAAAGTCTAGTTAGTTCAGAGGGGATGGAGGGAGGGTAACCTTGACTGCAGCAGGGTGAACACTTGAACATCTACATTTATGGTAGGTACAAAACTGTACTATGTTCATCGTGTTACCCTGCTGCAGTCATCACACTTGGGTAGAATCCCAAAGCTAAGAATGGGCGGTGGAGTCAAACAGGTTAGAGGAGGCTAGAAGGCCCTGCAAAAACTGCAGTGGCGAAGCCAGCTCTAGTCTTAGAGTAAAGTGGTAAGTGGTAATGTTTGGTGAAGGTGTGTACTGAACTCCAAGTTGCAGCTTCCATAATTTCCTTGGTAGGCACCCTCCCGAGGAAGGCTGTAGATGTAGCTGCTGCCCTGGTGGAGTGGGGCCTTATGGTAGCAGGAACTGGTTTTCCATGGTGGTTGTAGCAAAAACGTATGCAATGTCCTATCCATTTGGAAATGGTTTGTTTTGAGATAGCCTTTCCTTGTGATGCTGTAGCATAGGATACAAAAAGCTGGTCAGATTTTCTGAAAACCCTGGTTTTATCCAAGTAGTAACGCAGCTGCCTGTGAATGTCCAAGGAATGCAGGAGTCTTTCTCCTTTATATGGATTTGGAAAGAAAGTGGGTAAATGGATGGTTTGATTTAGAGCCACACTGGATACCACCTTAGGCATAAAGGAGGGGTTAGTTTGTAGAGAAACTGTCTTGATGAAAAATGAGGAAAGGCTCTACTGCCATTAGTGCCTGAAGTTCTGAAACTCTTCTAGCTGAAGTGATTGCTAGCAGCAGGGCAGCCTTGCATGATATAAACTTTAAGTCAGCTGAAAACGGGCTCAAAAGGAGGTAGTGTGAGTTTTTCCAGAATAAAGTTGAGGTCCCAAGTAGGTGCTGGTGCTCTCCTGGGAGGCCTAATGTTTTTGGCCCCTCTGAGAAACTGCCTCAAAAGTGGATGTGAAAATAAGGGAGGATCCGTGTTGTAGTGAGCAGAAATGGCTGAGGCGTGGATTTTAATAGATGAAAAAGAAAGCCCTTTGTGTAACATCTCAGTTAGATAATTGCAGAATCTGAGGTATGTCAGGTTGAAGGGTATTTTGGCCTTTAGCTTGGTTCCAGGCGCAAAACCTTCTGCAATTTTGTCCGATAGGGACATGCAGGTATGCCTCCTTGAGGTCCAACGTTACTAGCCAAGCTTTCTTGCCCAACATGGGAAGAAGCTGCTGTAGTGTTAAGCATCTTGAATTTGGGTACTTGCAAGAAGGTGTTTAAGATTGAAAGGTCCAGAATGGGTCTCCCTCCAAGCATTGTCCTTTCTGGGGACTAGAAAGAGCCTTGAGTAAAATCCTTGGCCTTGCTCCTGTGTAGGTACCAGTTGAATGGCTCTCATGTCCATGAGAGCTGTAATTTGTTTTTGTGCCTCTGCCCATTGATTTTGTGGCAGGTTTGGCATTCCTTTTATCCTTGGCAAAGTGTAGAAATGGAATCTGTATCCATGTGAGATAATGTCTAGGACCCATTTGTCCTTTGTGATGATGTGCCAGTTGTCTGCAAAAAATGCTAATTTTCCTCCCAAAGGAGCTGCCAAGAGGGTTTCGCTTGGCAGTTTGAAGTTTGAGTCACTGTTTGCCTTCTAGTGGTTTGGGACCGGTCTTCTCCCTTCTGTGTTGTAGTGCCCCATTGGCGAGGTTTGTAAGGGATTTGCGCTTGTCCTCTGCCCCTTGGGCGCCTGTATTTACCCCTCTGTGGTCTGGCAGAAGCTGGAAAGGACAAATTTGTTGGCCAATTTCTGTTGAATCGTGGGGGCTGTACCTGTAAGAAATCGTTGACCGTTTGCATACATTTTGCCTTATCCTCCATTTTCTTTAAAACCTCCTCTGCTTTAACCCCAAACAAAACATCCTGCTGTAAGGGTGCATCCAATAACTTTGCCTTAACATGATCATGCAGAGATTGTTCCTTTAACAAAGCATGCCTACGTACAACAGACCCAGTAACAGCTGCTCTAGAGGAAGCTTTCAAGGCAAAGCCACATTATAAAGTAGGTTTGCTCAACTGTTCAGCTGCATGCAGCAGATCTTGCATTTCCTTGAATTCAGACCGTTGAGGGTGCATGCCCATCTCGTTTTAGTTGAGACATTAGGAATTGCTGGTATTTAAGCATGTGAAATTGACAATTTAGTGCTCTCATAGCTAGAGTAGTTGAGGTGTAAACCTTCTTCCCCCACCTATCTAGTGCTCTGGAGTCCCTTTCTGAGGGTACAGGATTTTTAGCCATAGAAGCCTTAGCTCCTTTGGGACCCTGGGAGATTGTCTCTGGATCAGCAGCAGGGCTTTTGTAAAGGAATTTGAGAGTCATGTACTCTCAAATATCTGGTTTGGTTGGAGCAGGAGGCAGAGAATCTGGATTTAGACTAGATTCTAAGACATCATCCACTATGTCCAAAACTGGGGATATAGCAAGTGGTCTGTGCTGGGGGAGTAAAAGAAATTGAGCCTTTTCTTTGAGTCAGAGTAGTCCTGACCTTCCCAGTGGAAATGTTCCCTCATGGTGTGTAAGGTTTCCCCAAAGGAATAGTCTTCAGGAGGAGAAGCTGAGGGAATGGAGTCTTCAGCATCAGAGTCTTCATAAGAGGGAAAGGAGTAATCCTGTTCCTCAGAGGAGCCTGAGGAAACAGACACCTGATCAGTGGAGGCATAATCCTCCTCCTGTCTAGGCCTTTTGTCGGGGGGGGGGGGGGGGCACCTGATCAAAGAAATCAAATCTTCAGCCATTTTAAGCATCTGTTTCTTAGGCATAGGGCCTCTACCTGGAGACTGAAGTGTAGGCTTTTTTGGTTTTAGAGGAGTCTTAAGCTTAGCATAAGATTTTATGGTTTGGGTAGTCGGTCTGAAGACACCTACAGACACTGAAGGTGTTTCTGTAGCACCGGCTTCCCCTACTGCAATGTTGTCGGTAGGGCCTAAGGAAAATAGCTGCGTTGGCCTAGAAATCTCTGCTGGGGGATCCTATGCGGTCTGTGGATCCAATTCAGCGGTAGCCAGGGGCTGCGTAGGCGCCTTACTAATAACCAGAGAACCGGCGACCGGGCCAGCCGAGGCCTCGGAGTCTGGCTTGGATCTAGGCTGCCGGTCCTTATCCTTGTGTTTTTTATGCCGCGGTAGCAGTTGCTCCGACGGCATAGTGTAATTAAATTTTCTACCGAAGTAGTGTCGTGCGAAATCAAAGCGACGCTTTATAGTTCGCTTATTGAACTTAGCACAAAACCAACAACCAGTGATGTCGTGGTCTGGGCCTAGGCAAGGTATACAAAAAGAATGAAAGTCCTTATGAGGTATTTGCTTCCCACAAGAAATGCAATTGTTAACTTTCTGACATTGGACTGAGGCAAGAAAAGGTTCTCCAACGGGGTACTTAGCTTTGAAGATTTCGGACTGAAACTCTATTCGAAAATCTCAGATGTCGGCCGACCGGCACTTGCGAACTGCTTCTGCTTTGGGCACCGCACAGCAAGAAAGACTGAAGAAAATGGCATTGGATGCCTCTGATATACCCCTGGTGCTCAGACGTCAAGGAAGAAGCGACAGCAACCGACGCCGGACCAAGACTTTGGAATTCGTGCCGACTGCAGGACCACCTGACGGCAGGATAACCCAAGTGTGATGACTGCAGCAGGGTAACACGAACATCTGCAGAAAGCAGATCCTTGCAGCACCTTTACAGGTAACTAAGCATTTTAACTGTACGTTTATTAGGAAAATTCATCTGGACTTGTCTCATTTTCAGCACAACCCCAACAGGAACTCCAAAACATTTGTGCATACCTGTCAAGTACACAATACATACAGAAGTTCTTAAACTATGCTTATACAACAGACATGGTCAGCAGCTAAAATCAATTTATGACAACTGATGAACAAGTTCTTAACATATGCTTATACAACAGACATGGTCAGCAGCTAAAATCAATTTATGACAACGGATGAACAAGTGCTTAACAGGCATGTGAAGATACCAGATCACAAATTTCCATACACACTAACAGTAGAGTGATCACAGTAAAAGCTGAACACACAATCATGAAAAAACATTTACCCCACTAAAACTAAAAATCTAAGTTAACATCCCTTTTCACAGCAAATTACAGATGCAGTGAGTGAAGAATAGTGTGTGAATAGGTGTCGAGGATGGACGTGGTACAGACTAACTACATGCACATACTGCGAACTTCAGACAGCAAATAACCTTAGATTGTTGACAGGAGTGAGGACTACACAGCATAAACAGGTGTTACTTTCCCCAACTTAATTTTGGTTTAGGCATGGAAGAAAGACTAGTCAGGTTAGTTTACAGTAACAATTCAATACAATGAGCCACTCTGACAGCAAAGAGAGTTATGTACTTACCATAAAACTTAGCATCTGTTACCCTATGTCACTGTTAAATCACTCTTGGGTTATAAGATCCTACATCGGAGAAGAGCAGGCAACTTTACAGACAGCTTCTAGGCTCAAGCTTCTCCCACTCACATGATCCCTTGCTGCCCTCTAAACCCTCAGTTTGCCCTAAAGCTAGAAATCAACAAGGAAAACCTTGACCACCAGATAGGACATGGCCACCTCCTCTAGATCCCACAGGACAGCCACCTCCTCCAGATCCCACAGGACAGGGAACAGAGGGAGGTATGTTGATGAATAGTGACAGGATAACACAGATGCCAAATTATGGTAAGTACATAACTCTGATGTTATCAGTGTCACTATTCCTCACTCTTGGGTCAGAGTCCCCAGCTACCCTAAATCCTGGGTGGCATCATGGAAGGACATGCCAAAGAACTGTGGAGCCAAAGGAAGCCCTGTTCCTGGAGACAATGTCAAGCTTGTAATGACTGACAAAAGGTTTAAGGAGTGCACCAGGTGGTTGCTGCAAGAACGTAATCTACAGAATGACAGTCAAGATAGGCAGCCGACAGCCACTGACCGAGTGGCATGAGCTGACTGGACTTGGTAAGGATAAACCTTTAATTAGGCAAAGGAAATGCACATAGAAATCCAATGGGAGAGTAACTTGAGACTGCCTGACCCTTCCTATTAAGAGACCACCACAAATAGCTGCTCAGACCTGTGGAAATCCTTAGTTCTATCCAAATAGAATTGTAACAGTCTATGTACATCTAGTGTGTGCAAAAGATATTCCCCTTAGAAAAAAAAATTAAGAAAACTGGCAAATGAATTGACTGCCACAGAAACGAATCTGAACCAATCTTGGGCATGAACGAAGGGTTAGTTCAAAGGGCCACTCCGTCTTTATGAAAAGCCATGAAAGGTGGTTTGATAGAAAGAGCCTGCAACTCAAACTCTTCTAGCTGAAGTTATGGCTACTAGAAAAGCAGTCTTCCATGACAAGAATTTGATATCACGTCAGCAGGCACAAAGGGGCTCTGAATGGGAGACTGCAGCAGAAAGGAAAGGTCGGGGAGAGGAACGGGACGACATCTTGACAGGATGTCAGAGCAGAAAAACACCCTTCAAAAAAGCCTTACACAAGCACGAGGAAAAAGAAGGTTCCTCGCAAACATGAAAGATGGAAATAGCTGCCAACTGCACCTTGACGGGTGTGATGCTAGCCCCTTCCTGAAAGAGCGAGGACAAGAAGAGTAAAACAGCAGAGATGGAAGCTGAAGTGGGGTCCAGACTACGCTGCCTATCCCAAATAGAGAACCTTTTCCACTTAAAACAAACATTTCTAGTGGAAGTCTTCTGAGAGGCCAGGATAATGTTCTTGATGGAAGAAAGAAGCAAGCCTGGACTGATTCAAGATTACTGGAAGTGGACAAAGACAAACAATGCAGTCAGGTAAAGACCCTGGAGGTTGGGAATCGAAGCTTACAGGGATCTGAAATCCGATCTGGAATGGCATCTAGTACCCAATGGGGGTACTTCAAATGAGACCGTAGAAGTGGGGGAACCACATCTGCCTAGGCCAAAAGGGGGTGACGAGCTTTCTGAAGTACTCTGGGAATGAGAGGCAAAGGAATGAGAGGCAAAGGAAAATAGGCATAAAGGAGACCCGTGGGCCAGTCGTTCAAAACTGGGGGAATCAGGGCGAAGTACCAGCTGCAGTTGTTGAAAGGGGAGGCAAACAGCTCGCAGGTCGGCTGACCCCAGCAAAGGAAGATCTCTTTAGTCACCGAAGGATTCAAGGACCACTCATGAGGACTCAGGATTGCCCTGCTGAGTTTGTCCACCAGCACACTGGACTCTCTGGGAATGTGCATTGCAATGAGAAAGTGCCCAGAGGTCATTGCCCACTGGCCTCACAACAGAGCAGATACAAATGTGTGCCCCTTGCTTGCTGTCAATGTGAACTGCAATGGTACCCAGAGAGAGAGGCAGTCCTGAAAGGCTTGCAACATTGAGGTCTGCCCTCAAGGATGGTGATGTGCAGTTTGGTCTCTGCAGAGGACCACATACCTTAGACAGTCTTGACCCTAAAAATCCCCCCCCCCCACCACCACCAGGGAAGCACAGAGGTCACTGTGGCACTTGGGGGGGGGGGGGTCTGCCTGTTAGGAGGTTGGGAGACTACATCTACCAAAGGAGATGACTCCTGCAGACTGGAGTGAGAATAATTGGGGTAGTCACTGGATGACACTGGGAAGACCACTGGACAGCTAGAGTCCACTGCAGAACCCTCATGTAGAAACTGACTAATGGCACCAGATAGATGGCCGCCACCATGGATCCTAAGGCCCTGAAAAGATGGGCCAGGGGATTAGATGGATCAAGAAGACACTGGACATTTGATCTCAGGGTCACCATCAGGTCTCGATTGCTGCAATATGACAATGTCTAATTGGACCCCGATGAATTCCAAATTTTGGGATGGACTGCGGTTGGGTTTGTTCATTCCCTGCCATAAACCCTTACTGATCAAAGAAATGACAGATACAAAGGCAGTGGTCAGTCTATGCTTTGTGGGAGCTGTGAAGAACCCATCATTGAGGTATGGAAATACCTGGAATCCCCGCAGTCTCAGGTGAGCTGCAACCACTGCCATGCACTTGAACACCCAGTGGGC
>NC_056747.1:256926558-257044058 GCF_019279795.1 Protopterus annectens
TTTTTTTTTTCCACTACCCATTCCTTAAATTCTCTTTTCAACAGATAGGTGTGAAAGCACCAGTTTCATTTTTATTTCACTGCCCTGAGTTTTTATTTTAAATTACTGGTACAGGATCTCAGATATTGGGTGCATATAAAGACCTTCAATTAAATGCATGTGTTCCAAGGAAATGTAATTTATGTCTAGTCCAGCCCAGTTTTTGCATCTTGGGAGTTATGTAAATTCACTCCCAACGCCTACTACTGAATTTACATCTTCCATGCCAAATATTCTCATAAAATTTCTTTATGAATCCTCCAGTTACATTTTCCCTTCTGGGCCTCCCCTAGCCACATCTTACTGCAAATCAAATTCCAGTTGTCACCTACAAGTTATATTCCGTGCTGAAAGCGGATTTATCCCATAATTTTCTTAAGCTCCATTATAGCAGTTTTCAGTGGAATATAAATACATGCCAGTAGCCCCTTAGTACTTCAAATCTACCAATGTCTTATCTTCTATTGCTACTAGAGCTCCTCTTGCAATTAATTTAAGTACTCTTGTCGGTTTGCCCCAAGTATTTAGAACCATGCTGAAAACATTCAAACTTACATATTCAGTTATTTCCAAGAGTCTCTCCTGTAGCACAGCTATTTGCACTCTACATTTTTAATACACTTCACTACTCTTTGTATTTATCTGAGAGACCATTAAACATTTAAAGACATCATAGAAAGCCTCATTCTTGAGGGATTATTCCCACTTTTGACATACAATAGCTTTTTTGTTAAATGTCTATCAGCTTTTGTGTTAAATGCATGCACTGTTTTGCAGGTTAAATCTTTTACAGTGGTTTGTCGTAATCTCTATTTGTGCCTGTCGCATCTTACAAAACTTATGAAAATAAAATCTTGGCTGGTTTGTGAGGAATAGGTTCTACCATATATGATTTCTTACACACCCACTGGGAGACTAGGTTGGTTAGGTTCAGCATGGGGGACCAACTAGGATAAACCAACAAAGCCACCAGGCAGGAGACACAACCAGGAAAATTTATTCTACTAAAATCCAAGTTCAAGTAAGCACTTTTGTCATATGCAAAGACTTCCTCAAACATATTGAAACATCACATGACAAATTAAATACTCTGCGAATCACATGACCTCAAACAATTTAAAAAAGTACAAGTTTGAAATGTAAAATATACAAATGACACTAAATGCATTATATTAAGCCTTCATTTTTAACAAACTACTGATGCAGACTACCTCAATTAAACCAGGTGAAGCAGAGGCATTCAAGAAAATTTGCCACCATAACTCCCCCTTTGAGGTAGTTAGCAGGTTAGTCAGGTTTTGTAGGATATATTTAGTGTCATTTGTATATTTTTTTACATTTCAAACCTGTACTGTTAATTGTTTGAGGTAATGTGATTTGCAGAGAAATTAATTTATGTGATGTTTCAATATGTCTGAAAAATAGCTTTATGTATGATGAAAGCACTTGCATGAACTAGTGATCTGAAGTAGTTACTTCATTTGCTCTGCAACCTGTGGGTATCGGATCCGACCTCTGATCCAAGCTGGCAGCTTTACTAGCTAAAAGATCCGAGCTCCTGGCTCCTCCCATTTACCCATAATCCCCTGCTACATGCTCCCTTTCCTCAGATCTCGTTTGCCGCGGCTGAAAGAAGCTTCTAGTGAAGAGCTCCTAAGGCGTGGGTAAGAGCTTTCCAGTTTGTATTTCAAAAAAGTCAGAGAAAAGTTGTTTAGGTAGTGTGTGAGTGATTTAGTCTCCAATAGTAGAGTGATAGCCTTAGTTTAAATTTTTTGTGGTAAATTTAGCTTATTTTTGTGTTTCCCTCACCTTGGTGTGTGAGTGTGTGTTTAGTGTGATGGCTGAAGGGCCCAAAGCCTTTTTTTCTAAATGCACTGAGTGTGGCCATAAGCTTTCCCCAGCTGATGGCCACACAGTGCGTTTTGTGTCTGGGGGTGGCCTACTTTTCCACCAGCTGCCAGATATGTGCAGCATTCAACCCCTGGGCCATCAGGGATAGGAAGAACAAGTTGATCCTGGCGGGTTTGTTACCACAGGACTTCTTCCTCTCCCTCTAAGGCACTGGCTGCTACTGCAGCCCTGTGCCTTTAGAGCCCACGACTCTGCCTGGGACTCAACCTCCCTCTTCTGTGCAAGGTTCAGGGGGCTCTTCTGCCTCTACCAGAGAGAACAGGCACAAAGAAAAGGAAAAACAAAGAAGCCACAAGAGGCGAGCCGAGACTCATCCCTCAGCACCGCCATCTAAAGTTGCTAATCCCTCTATGAGGGCTTCCGGATCCTCTCCCTCTCGGCTCCGTTCGCCTCGTTTCTCGCCGGAGGACTTCTCCCTCGAGGTCATTGAGGCGGCCCTCCCGGCCCGCCTAGACGACCTCTTCTAGATCTACAAGAAGCCTGACAGACGCGGACATAGATCGGATGAGGAGTCGATTTTTGCAGACTCAGATGCAGATGGGAGAGCAACCCCTCTTTGCCCAGATAGCTCCTTCTCCAACTAGTTTGAGTTTTGGAGTCATCGGATCCGGGCCCTTTCGGAACCGGGGAGTTGTCGGCGCCAATAGTTCCGGTAATTTCGACGCCGACTGTACCCTCGAGTGTCGGATCCTAGCTCTCTGTGCAGAGAGCTGAGCATCGGATCCGTAGGGGTGGGTGAGTCTTCGGCGCCGTTCAGGTTGGAGCACTTCCCTCACGGATCCGACCGCGTTAGCTCAGACACCGATCCCTATTTCGGAGCAGAGGAGGCTGCTTTCGGAGCCTGGGGAAAGTGGCTCGCCTTCAGAGTTTGAGGTAGTGAAGAGGGTTCTGTTGAGACCTTCCAGATCCCCGGTCCGGGAGACTGATCCTCCCGCCCCCCCCTATGCATTTGGGTGTATCCTCCATCATCCAACCACTGGGACAGCCTGCCCAGACCCTCCAGTTAGTTCCCTTAGAGGAACAGGACCCCGTAGGTGAGCCCTCCTCGGATAGTCCCACCGAGGAGGTCCCTCGCAAACGGAAGTGTAAAAGGAGGCACCTGGACTCCCCGGAGTCCCTCACGGAAGACACTGATTTGGATGAAGGGGAAGGTTCCCCAAGGTCACCCCGAGGAGGTCTCCTTTGGAAACATCATGGAAATGGTGCGAATTAGAGGGGGGCTGGGCTGCCGAAAAACCTTCCTCGGACGAGTCAGTGTTTTTGGAGGCATTTGAAGCAGGCCCGTCTACCTCCTGGGTGTCCCCCCTGGTAGACTTGATTACTACCAGGGTGTGGAAGGAGCCGGACACCGTGGAGCCAATTCCAAGAAGGCCAGATAAAATTCTTAGCCCTTGCCCAGATAGGCAGGCCTGGTCTAAGGGTTCACCTGTGGAAGCCATGTTGGTGGCAGATGCCACAAAGAAGGAACTCACAGGAGAGTTCCTCAGTCCATCCTCCGGATAAGGAATCTCGGACGTTGGACTGGATTGGGAAGCGGATGTTCGCTTCAGCCACCTTCTCTGTAAGGGCACTTGAACTACATGGCACACAGACTCCAGCGAGAATATGCTGCAGCTCCACCGGAGTCCATGACAGTAGAGGATAAGAGGACTTTCTCGACTCGTATGGTCACTAACACGTCTATGCGGCTACTCTCCCATGCTAGAGGGAGCCACTAGAGCTAGCGGAGCAGGGGTAGTCTTGCGGCGTCGCACCTAGCTCCGCCTTTGCAATTTTGCGGAACCCTTTAAGGCATCCTTCGCAAACGCGCCCTTTGATGGTTCTTCACTCTTTGGCAAGACCGTCCACGAGACGCTGGTCCAAAGTGAAAAGGACGGGAACACGCTGTCTGCAGTCTGTGTCCGCTTCTCTAATCCCCAGTGATCCTTTTCCAGGAATCAAAGGGGACTAAAGATGCAGTTCCGGAAGTCTCAGCAGTCCCACCCAGCTTCGGACCCCTCACCCTTCAGAGGCAGAGGAGGACAAGGTGGACGCCAGCCCAGAGGCAGAGGGGGGGGGGCCGCGTAACTTCAGGTCTAGAGAACCGTTCTCAGATAGGCCCGTGCAACAGCCCTGAGGGCTTACCCGGCTGTCCCTCTCTGGAGGCAGTCTGGGGGAGTTTGTCGGAGCACCTACTAAATTGGGAGTCCATCACGACGGATCAATGGTTGCTCTGAATCGTATCCAGAGGTTATTCCATTCCCTTCCTAAGCCCCCCCCCCCCCCATGAAGCACCTCCCCGATGTCCCACCCGATCAAAGGGAGGTGGCAGCTTCAGAGATTTCGAAGCTGCTAGAAGAGAGCCATCCAGCGCGTCCCCCCAGACCAGTTCGGATTGGGCCATTACTCCAGGTTCTTTAGTGCCAAAAAAGACGGGGGACCTAAGACAGATTCTAGATCTTTCTTCCCTGAACCTGTTCATTCCCAAAGAGAAATTCCAGATGGTCACTCTTCAATCAATTCTCCCCCTCCTTCAGGAGAAGGACTGGATGTGCTCCATAGACCTGAAGGATGCATACTACCACATTTTGATGGACAGACGATCCAGGAGGTTTCTCCACTTCCAGCTGGGAGCCAGTCATTATCAATTCAGGGTTCTTCTGTTCGGCCTCACCTCAGCCCCCAGGGTGTTCAAGGTCATGGCAATGGTTGCAGCCCACCTGAGACTCCAGGGCATTCAGGTCTTTCCACACCTAGACTGGCTCCTCAGCACCTCCAACAAGCATCAACTGTGTGTTGCCAGGGATTATGCTCTAACTCTTGCCCAGAGTTTGGGAATTTCGGTAAACCTTCAAAAGTCTTTTATTCATCCTGTGCAGGTTCTGGAATTTATAGGGGCCAAATTGGACACTAGCCTCTCTCGGGCCCTACTAGCTTCAGACAGGGTGAACAGTTTGTCATGTCAGGTTATAGCCCTCCTTCAGAACCCGGCTCCATCGGCAGAGTTAGTCCTGAGAGCACTAGGCTCTATGGAGGCGGCAACCAGTCTTTGCCTACACACGCGTCTAAGAATAAGGATTCTGCAATGGACCCTTCAAGTCCAATGGTCTGTTGCTACATCTGTTGAACACCCTTATTCCCCTGAGCAGGGCTTGCAGGGACTCCCTCCTCTGGTGGCTTTGCTCATGGGAGCTGTGGCAAGGGAGATCCTTCGTGATGCCTCCGCCCCAAGCCACATTGAGCACGGATGCTTCTCGCCTCAGGTGGAAGGGGGGGGCATTCTTTGGGCAGAACCATCCAAGGCCTGTGGACCCCCTTAGAGACCGCTTTGCATATCAATGTCCTAGAGAGGAGGGTGGTGCTTCTGGCGTTGCAAGCTCTCCACGACCTTCTTCCTCTAGGGAATATTGCGGTTCACACAACATGGCGGTAGTCTGGTACATAAACAAACAGGGAGGGACCAGATCTTATCCCCTTTGTCGGGAGGCTATGAGAGTTTGGGAGTGGGCGATATCCACCAACCGCTTTCTGGTAGCAACGCACATTCCGGGTTGATCAGACATTCTGGTGGACAAACTGAGTCGCATGATCCTCACACCGTACGAGTGGTCTCTGAAACCATCAGTTGTGAAACAGATCTTCCTCAAATGGGGTCTACCTTGCTGCGATCTTTTCACTTCTCCGTCAAACACAAAGTGCAGTGAGTTTTTCGCGATACTTCCCCCACCAAGGGAGAGCCCCAGAGATGCTCTGGTTCATGCTCGGCCACCCGGGTCTCCTCTATGCTTATCCCCCCCTTCCTCTTATGAGGAAGTTCATTCAGAAAGCACGTCGGATGGGGAGCAGAATTATCCTCATAGCCCCATTCTGGCCTCGCCAGATCTGGTTCCCTTCTCTGTGGTCTCAGTGTAGTTCCTCCATGGATCTTGGATCCCGTTCCGGATCGGATTTTGCATCCTGCGGGATTGCAACCCCCGAACCTGGTAAACCTCAAGCTTGCGGCTTGGTTGATCCAGTTCCACTGATGGCAAGGACTCCCGGCATCTCATCACCAGTAAAGGCCATTCTGGTAGCGGCTCACAAGCCTGCTACCAGGAAAATTTACAGTAGTAAATGAAAGCGTTTTTCTGTCTGGGCTAAGGACAAGGGCTTAGATCCCTTTACCGTCCCTATTCCGGCGGTTCTTGATTTTGTCACATTTTTCATCAAGGAGCCAGTGCATCTACAGTTACAGTACAACTGGCAGCCATTTCCCATTTTCATGTAGGGGATGGGCTGGGATCTTTAGCTTCTGCGAAGATATGCAAAACCTTCTTGAAAGGTATTTTTCTATTGAAACCACCAGTTAAGACTGCGGTCCCACCATGGGACCCAACCTTGGTTTTACAAGCATTGACAAGCCCACCTTTTGAGCCTGCCGCCTCAGTTCCATTAAAGTTCTTATCATGGAAAACAGCCTTTCTAGTTGCTATTACTTCAGCCAGGAGGGTTTCGGAACTTCAAGCCCTTTGCATGAAACCCCCTTATCTAATCTTTCATAGGGATAGAGAGTCTCTCAGGACTAACCCTTTCTTCTTACCAAAGGTGGCTTCGGAGTCCAATATTATAGTCAATTTACCAGTGTTCTTTCCCAACTTTCAGAACAAAGGGGAATAGAAATTACACAAGTTGGATGTACATAGACAACTACGTTTTTACTTGAACAGGACGAAGGATACTCGCAAAGCTGATCAATTGTTTGTGTCCTTTGCCAAATCTGCTCTGGGTAGAGCTATTACCAAAGTTACCTTAGCAAACTGGATTGCACAGTGCATCATTTATGCATATGTAGCCTCAGGTAAACCTGCTCCTATCCGATTCCATGCCCACTCAACCCGATCCATAGCCACATCAGCAGCCTTCTGGTAAAGGGTTTCCCTGGACGACACATGTTCAGCAGCTACTTGGTCCTCTTCCCATACATTCATTTCTCTTTATAAATTGGATATGATGTCCAGGAGTAGGGTTTCCTTTGGCTCCGCAGTGCTTCGGAATATCCTTACTTGAGGGCCTCCCAAGGTTTTAGGTAGCTGGGGACTCTGTCCCACAGGTTGCAGAGCAAATGAAGTAACTACTTCAGATGAAGTTATGTACTCACCATAACGTTCCATCTGAGTAGGTACTTCGTCTGCAACAGAACCCCCCCTCCATGCCCCCTAACCATTATCGCGATTCCTGATCATGATTGAGATTGTTTCATGTGTTTAGGCATTACTTTGTCCTCTGTCGAGGGTCTTAGTTGTTGGATTAAGCAAACTGAGGAAAGGGAGCATGTAGCAGGGGATTGTGGGTAAAGGGGAGCCAGGAGCTCAGATCTTTTAGTTAGTAAAGCTGCCGGCTCGGATCCGAGGTTGGATCAGATACCCACAGGTTGCAGACAAATGAAGTACCTATTCAGATGGAACGGTATGGTGAGTACATAACTTCTTTTTTTAGTGGAATAAATTTCCTGGTTGCCTCTCCAGCTTCGTGGCTTTCTTGGAATATTCAGTTTTGGACTTTTATTTTGTGGACCAACTAGGGTACAGACTGGTCAAAACTAAAGGCCCAGAGGAACACCAATTCCTCCTGGGAAGTGGCATAGGTGGATCAGCCTCCCTTCTGTCTTGGCCATTAAAAGGTCTCCGAAGGAGACCAAGAGCTTTGGGGAACCCTCTCTCCTCACAGATCAGTATCTTCTGTGAGGGAGTCCAAATGCCTCTCTTGCACTTATGTTTCCTGGGTTCCTCCATGATGGTCACTAAGGGGAAGGAACTGGAAGCAGTGGAACCAGAGGGTACAGCTTGCCCGAAACCAACAAGATCTAGCAGTCCCAAAGGATAAAGTGAGGAGTTGAAACAAAATGCAAAAGCAGCGAGGCTACAGGGCAGATATGGACGTGAATGAGTTCCCTCCACTGAATGTGAAAATCTTTTCAAACTGAGACCAAAGCTGCTCCTGAGGAGAGCCTACTCAGATCAAAGAATCCCATAAAGTTAGTCTCTGGATGCTGTACTGCTCAGAACTGAAGCAGATGTCAGAGCAAAGCTGTCAAGGACTGAATCACCAAGACAAAAGGCTGGATCAGGGCTCCACAGGGTTAAACTACAACTACCAAACTCTGTAGCCAAAACAGAGTTCTAAAGAAATAATCAATTACATTCAAGATTGCTTTGGCAAGACAAACTGCAGTGATCTAAAAGGCCACAGCCAAAACAGTCAAACTCAGAGCCCATGCCCTTTCAAAGGAAGGGGTCAGAGACCAGACACATGGAGAGGAAGACCTGCCTGAAAAAACAGTCAGACATGCTAGGCAACACTGGAGATCAGATCCCCTAGAGTGATCAGTCATCCGAGCACAGTGGACCATGACAGCTGGAGCAGAGGAGGATGGGATTTTGTGGAGCCAGACCCAGAGGATATGGCTGGGCTACAAGAAAGCAATCATATGCAAACACCCACTACTAAACTCTCATTGCCTCCCAAGCAAAGGGGATAAACTGGTTCTCCCTTTCTTACTCCAGTATTAAACAGTCACCACTTTAGAGTCCGACAACAGCAACTACTAAGAGAGTCTTGGAATGCCTGCTCTCATTTCAAAAGTTCTGATATAAAAGGTCAACAGTCCATGTCCTTTGGGTAGTCTGCTGTTGACACTACCCTCCAATCTTAAAGCAGAAGCATCCATGGTGGCTACCACACACAGTGTGATTAATGGCTTGGAAGGGTATGCCCACTGACAAACTGGACTACTGAATCACTCACCTGAGGCAATCCTTGCACTTCCTAGATATATTTTGATGGATAAATCTAAAGGGTCTAGTAATGGATGCTATTGTAGGGTCTAGTAATGGATGCTATTGTATCAGTGTCTACTACAACAGTCCTGTGAAACTGAACAGGGACTCATAGGGGCTGCCATGAAACGGCAGCAGTCACAAACTTTGACTCTGCTGAATCGGACACTGACTAGTATGAATTCTGTTCTGGTGGAGCTGTAGACAGTCTCAGTCCTGCACATGAATGCAATGGCAAAGGGGTGCTTCATATGGTTCATCTAGTTTCATTCCATCTTTTAGGGAGAACAGCAAGTCTGGAGTTGAGGGTTTTCCACTGTTTTGCAGGGGGGGGGGGTGAGCAGCTGCCAGTTTTCAAGTATAGAAAGACTAAACTACCAGAAGCTAGTCACACAGATATGGACAGACCCAGTCTCCCTTAAGTCTGAGATGCACTGCAACTAGCACTAGTACTATGCAATTGCTGAAGACAATAGGGGCTGATGAGACCAAACTGAAAAGATCAGAATGGAAAATGGCTGGCTGTCCTATGTGGAAATGAAGAAACCTCTCTGACTCCTAACTACTTTGATGGGAAAGCAAGCATCTTGAATGTTCAAAGACTGTACCCAATCACATTCTTGCAGATGTGGAAGGTAAGACTGCACTATGACCACACAAAGGGGCTAGTTTTGGCCACTGAAATCAAAGATGGGAAGTCTAGCCATTGTTGATCTAGTTGACTTCCTGGTTTGCTGTTTTCTGCAACAGACTGAGCATTTTTCTTGCCACAGCCTTCTGAAGGGTGTAAAACATCAGGAAAGGGGACTGAATCTAACTGTCCTCACCCATTTAACCCATGTGATAGCCATTCATATGTGGTAACATACATGACAGTCTAATGCCTTCACAGTGAAGCAAACTGGCACATCTTCAGGCAGCATGCTGTTGGGTGGGTGCCTTCCAGATGCCCATTGTATCCAGGTTCTTGAGACAGCCCACGTCTAGGATGCAAACATTCTGGAAGCTTACATTACCCCTGTGACCTTCAAGAACCACTGTTTTGCTTCTGTTGGCAATGTCTGAACCACATTTGAATTGGAAGTGTTTCAAACCCCTTTTGTCCACTGTAGTGGAGTCTGAGTTGGTGTAAAAAGTAAGGGGGTGGTGGAAGGCAAAGCCCCTCCCCCACATGGGTGGGTCTGAAACATGTGTATAAAACAGGGAAGTGTTGGACAACTAGTTACTTACCCTGTCGATGAAATGAAAGTTCAGGTGACTGAACTTTCACTGCTTATTGTTCGCTGTTGAGCCGGTCGATGGCTAGCTCATTCGACAGCTGAACAGAAACCCCAAAAAAATGGGAATTCTGGCAACAATCCATGCAGAACAATATTTTACAGAAGGAATAAGGTTTAAAATAAGGCAGGATTTGAATAAGCTATGTAATGTTTGACAATGACTGGATAGCCAAGCAAAAGCAGAACATTTGCAACTAAAAAGTGCCAATATGTTTTTTCATTTATACAAATGTATGAACTCCTATATCATAAGTGATAATTTAATAAAGGTTTAAAAAAAAAATTACGAGTCTCTGCTGACTGCCTGAAGACTGAGCCTAGAGCTGGATTGGCTGTCAATGTATAAACCTCAGTCCCAGATGCAGAGGAGACTCCTGGCATCACTGAGCTTTAAGTCAGGAAGTTTAATGTTGAGGCAGTTGGTGGAGAGCAATGGTCCCAAAACTGATTTCAGACTATCAATAGATCTGATTCAATCTCAGTCTCATCAACTTTCACATGAAGTGGTTGGAAAAGTACAGTTGTGTACACTTACCATAAATGTAGATGTCAGAGTGTATTCACTGTTGCAGTCATTACAGTTGGGTAATCTGCTTGCAGGTTGCCCTCGGCCTGATTAACAAAGTCTTGGGTCCTGCGTTGGTTGCTGTCCCATCTTCCATGACATCAGGTCATCAGGGGTATAAAACATGCAGCAGATGCCATTATAGCAGTTTTTCTTGCCCCAGATGTCAGGTGCCCCCCAAATGGGGAGCAAAATATATAATTTTAAACAAAAATATATACCTCCAAACAAAAGCAAATACACCAAAAATGCTTTTAAGTGAAGGAAAATAAAGGAGATGCATAGTAAGAAAAAAAACAGGGGGCTGGAGGGAGGGTAACCAGGACTGCAACAGTGAATACACTCCAACATCTACATTTATGGTAAGTGTACACAACTGTACTATGTTCTTCGTGTTTCACTGTTGCAGTCATTACATTTGGGTAGATTCCCAAAGCTAAGGTTGGGAGGATGGATTTATACAGTATTAGGACTGGCTATAAGGCCCTGCAAAACAGCAGTGGCAAAGCCAGCTCTGGATTTAGAGAAAATTGGTAAGTGATAGTGCTTTTTGAAAGTATGAACTGAACTCCAGGTAGCAGCTTCTAGAATATCCCTGGTAGGAACACCTCTGAGAAAGGCTGCAGAAGTAGATGCAGCCCTGGTGGAATGGGATCTGATCACCTGGGGGATAGGTTTGCCATGGTGCTTATAGCAGAAATGAATGCAATGGCTTATCCATTTGAAAATGGTTTGCTTTGAAATAGCCTTTCCCTCTGCCCCTGCAGCAAATGCTACCAGCAGTTCATATTTTCTTCGAGATTTAGTCTTGTCAAGTAAAATCTAAGTTGTCTGTGTACATCCAATGAATGCAGAATCCACTCCCCTTCGTTCTGTGGATTGGGAAAAGTTGGCAAATGGAGTGATTACGAGCCACACTGGATACCACCTTGGGCATGAAGGATGAAGGATGGGTTGGTCCTGAGTGACACCCTGTCTGCATGAAAGATGATGAAAGGCTCCACTGCCATAAGGGCCTGTAATTCAGAAATCCTTCTAGCCGAAGTGATTGCTAAAAAGGAAGGCTGTTTCCCAGGAAAGGAATTTTCAGTCTGCAGTAGCAGCTGGCTCGAAAGGAGGTAGAGTGACTTTTTCCAATACAAAGTTAAGGTCCTAGGCAGGGGTTAGAGCTCTCCTGGGTGACCTAAAGTTTTTGGCCCCTCTGAGATACTGCTTTAACAAAGGATGAGAGAAGGGGGGGGGGTTCTGTGTTGTAATGAGCTGAAATGGCTGAGGCATGGATTTTTATGGAAGAAAAAAAGATAGACCCTTGTGAAGCATCTCAGTTAAGTATTGCAAAATCTGAGGTAAATTGGGCACTGCTGTGGTCATCCCTTGAGATTGATTCCAGGCACAGAATCTTTTCCATTTGTCAGCATAAGATTTTCTGGTACCAAGTCTTCTCGCCTCCAAAATGACATCCATCACAGGTTTGCTGAGGGATGCTAAGGGGGACTGAGTGATTAGCCAAGCTGCAAGATTCAATATTTGGAGCGGAGGGTGCAGAATTTGGTTGTTCTGAGACAGTAAACAAGGTGTAGGCAGATGCCATGGAGAAAGTTGACAGACTGTAGGAGTGGGTACCAGAGTTGGAGAGGCCAGTCTGGAGCAAGCAAAATAATCTTTGGTTTGTCCTGTTTGACATTTAGTAGAACTTTGGAGAGCAAAGGCAGGGGGGGGGCATAGACTGGTAGATTTTCCCAGCTGAAGTACAGAGCATCCACTTCCCAGGCTTTTTTGTGAGGAGTTCTTGTGCAAAATTTGTCCAACTGGTAGTTCTGGGGTGAGGCAAAGACATCTATGTCTGGGTTCCCCAATTTGCATCTCAACATGTTGAAAATCCGTGGTTCCAGTTTCCATTTGTGTGGGTCCATGAGATTTCTGCTTAGATAGTCTGCCAAAATATTCAGCTTTCGTGGCAGGAATTGGGCTTGTAGTTGTACTTGACAGCTCAAGGCAGTGTTCCACAATGCCATCGCTTGTCTGCAGAGTGGGTAGGAATGTGTACCCCCTGCTTGCTTATGTACCATATAACTGTGGTGTTGTCCATCTTTACCATTAGTTGCCCTAGATGAAGGTAGTCCTTGAAGGCTGTCAGTGCTTTCTGTATAGCTAGCATTTCTTTTTGCTTGATATGAAAGTGCATTTGATTCGAGCTCCATTTGCCCTGAATGCACTTCCCTGCCAGATGAGCCCCCCCATGCATGTCTGATGCATCTGTAGTTGGGGTTTGGGTGGCAGGGGGTGGTGTGAATGGCAGTCCCTTGTTTTGGTGGCAGGCCTCTGCCCCATCATAGGAACTCTAGTTGCAGGCAAGGTATGATGGGAATCATTATTTCCAAGCTGTGAGAATGTTGACTCCATAAACTTTTTAAGTACCACTGAAGTTCTCATATGCAGTCTTGCATTTGGAATTAGAAGAAAGCAGGAGGCCATGAACCCAAAGGCTTGCAGTATTTGTCTTGCTGCTAGCAGGGTTTTTGTGGCCACCTGTTTAAGTAAGTCACCAACTGAGTTTGCTTTTCTGGTGCAAGGTAAGCCATCTGGACAGTTTTATTCAAGCTTGCACCCAGGAATGTTATTTTTTGAGATGGTACTAGTTGTGAATTCTTTTCATTTATGGTGTACTCTAGACAAGTTAGAACCCTTTTTACAAACGCCACATGTTTTAGAAGAATGGCCTTGTTTTCTGCCTGAATTACACAATCGTCCAGGTATGTATATATTTGAATATTTCTTTGCCTGCAAAATGCAATTACTGGAGCTAGGCACTTTGTAAAGACCATGGGCACAGTGGACAAGCCAAAGGGCAGTGCAGAGAATTGATAATGCAAAAAACCTGCTTTGAAGCAGAGGTATCTTCTGCAAGATTCCCCGACTGGGATATGCAGGTATGCCTCTTAGATCTAGAGTTGCCAACCAAGCATCTTTGCCTACAATAGGAAGTAAGTGGTGAAGAGTCGGCATCTTGAATTTTGGAATGTCCAGGAAAGTGTTTAGAGTAGACCAATCCAGAATTGGACGCCATGATTTGTCTTTTCGGGGTACCAGGAAAAGTCTGGAATAGAAACCTTGTCCCTTTTCCCCTTCTGGTACTAGCTGAATAGCCCCCATGTGTACTAGCTGAATAGCCCCCATGTGTAGGAGGGAAAGTACTTGTTTGAGCCTCTGCCCACTGACTTGGGGCAGGTCTGGCCACCCGTTTGGAGTTGGCAACATGTGGAAATGAAATCTGTATCCCTGGAACACTATTTAAAACCCATTTGTCCTGGGTTATAAGTTGCCAGTTTTTTTGCATGAAGTGCCAGTTTTCCCCCCAAAGGGGCGGCTAAAAGGCAAGTGCTTGGTAATTCAAAAGGAAGTCATTGAGACCATTTACCATAGGGAGGTGTCTTGTTGTTTCCAGATTTGGAAGAGGAGGCACCCCATTGCTTAGTTCTGAAAGTCCCCTGGGACTGAAACTTGGTGCTTTTGGTAGGTCTGGGTCTGGCTTGAGTGGCTCTGGAAGGAACTGAAAAAGGGCCAGTTCTTAGTAGGCCAGTGCCTACTAAATCTTGGAGGTTGTACTTGTAAGAAATCTTTCACAGTCTGCATAGATTTAGCCTCATCTTCCATCTTTTTTAGAACTTCAGCCTTATTGCCAAACAGATGGTCCTGCTGCAAAGGAGCATCCAACAAGTTTGCTTCAACACGATCAGGCAGAGATTGCTCCTTAAGCCAAGCATGCCTTCTAAGGACAGACCCAGTAACAGCAGCCCTGCAAGAGGCCTCCAAAGAATCAAAACCACATTGCAAAGTATGTTTTCCAACTTGTTCAGCTAAATGCAATAAATCCTGTAAATCTTAATTTTCCACAGTCAGAAATCATCATTTTCTGTTTAAGCAGTCCCATGATATGCTGCTATTTTAGCATATGAAATTGACAGGTTTAAAGCCCTGATTGCCAAGGTTGCAGAAGTATAAACCTTTTTCCCCCCATCTATCCAGCACCCTGGTGTCTCTATCAGAAGGGGTAGGATTTTTTAGCAGATGCCTTAATGCCCTTGGGCCCCTGAGAAATGGTTTCAAGATCCGCAACAGGATTTTTGAAAAGGACTTTATGGGAATCAGGAACCCTGTAGTATCTGTCTGGCTTACAAGGAGCCAGAGGCAGTGAATCAGGGGCCATACTGGATTCTGAAAACACAACAATGTCTAGTACAGGAGGTATAGCCAAAGGCCTATACTGAGGAAGAAGAAAATCCCTAAGCCTCTTTAGATTCAGAAAAATCCTGACTTTCCCAGTGAAAATGTTCCCTTAAGGTATGTAAAATTTTCCCCAAAAGAAAAATCTTCAGGGGACGAAGCAGAAGGAATGGAAACCTCTGCAGAGTCCTCATAAGTAGGTACAGACAAATCCTGTTCATTAGAAGAGTTAGAAGAAACAGAATCCTGTTCAGAAGATTCATAGTCAAGTTCAGCCCCATGCCTCTTTGAAGGTGGGGGTTTGCTACCATTGACTAGAGTAATTAAATCTTCAGCCATTTTGATCATTTGTTTTTTTTTTTTTTTTTTTTAGGTACAGGGGCCTGAACATGTGGCCTAGACGTCGGTTTTTTAGACCTAGATTGAGATTTTGGCCTTAATATTGAAGATAGCATCTGTTTAATATACAGATCTGTAGGCCTGAATACACCCTCAGGAGCCAGTGCCTGCACAGCGGCTCTGGACCCATCCAAGGTAGAGACATCCGCGGGTTCGATAATTGAAGCATATTGCGGCATACCACACTCAGAATGGGTCTCAGTAGAGGCCTGCTAATCAGAAGTGGCAGGTATCAGGGGCTGCGAAAGCACCTCACCGAGTACCAGTGAACTGGCAACTGGCTTAGAAGCGTCGTTGGCAGTTTTGGACCTCAATGGCCTGTCTTTTTTTCTTTGGTATTACGGTAGTCTGATTGCTAACAGACGTTATTTCTGGATAATTACAGTGATCCAAAATATTTAGAAGCAAAAATGTACCAACAATGGATAGTGCATTGATTAACTAAAGCACAGAACCGACAGCAAGGTACATCGTGGTCAGGGCCTAGGCAAGGAATACAGTACAAGTGAAAATCCTTATGGAGGTATTTGCTTCCCACAATTAATACAATTATTAACTTTTACTGATATCGGTAAGAAGCAAGAAAAAAAAAAAGTTTCCCCAATGGGGTACTTATAGCTTTTTAGTTTGGTTCTGAAACTCAGAAACGAAAATTTCAGGAGTCGGCCGACCGGCACTTGAGAACTGCTTCTGCTTCAGGCACCGCATGGCAAGAAAGACTGATGTAATGGCGTTGGCTGCAGGTTTTATACCAGACGACCTGATGTCATGGAAGAAAGGACCGCAACTGATGCAGGACCCACTACTTCGTTAATCAGGCCGTCTGAGGGCAACCTGCCAGCAGATTACCTAAATGTAATGACTGCAACAGTGAAACACGAAGAACATCTGTGTTCTTAACAGCTGTGACACTCCTTTTTAAAAACACATCGCCACTAAACTAACATCTAATATGAAGACCTCAAAGTAGTTTATGCTCATAAGCACAATAAAAAGTAGACAGGATAATGCTACCATTTTCAAAATTTGGTTAATTATTCAAAGTGGATCATTCTAGTATCAAAGTTTCAAGCCTACAAATGGAGGACTGCCTGCTACTAGCACACCTAACAATTTAAAGCAAATATTCTTATTTGCTAACAAGAGCTGATTCTAAGCATGCTCATGTCTAAACTTAATGGAGTGTGTGTGACAGGCACCTTCTTAAACTGTGATATTACAAGATAAGCAACCACACTTAGTTTTCAGCTGACAGTTATGACTCCAATGCACTAAATGAGGAATGTTACCTTGGTGAAGTTCCACTTGATTGCACTGTTAAAGGAAAAAAAATGCATCTGGTTAACAAAAAAACAATTTCAAGACCATCATACAAGTACATTACAGTGCAACAATGTATTAACTTTACCCACCCCCAACCAGCTCAGTTACAAATTTTTAAGCAGCAAACGCATTCTGGAAGCTGTGGGTCAGGCTTATGTTAAATGTCAAACATTAAAAAAATAATAAAAGAATGCTCCCATTTACCAGTACACATCAAGCTCTACTGAAAACTTTCAGGTGCTAAACAGAGAGACATGGCTGCATATAAATGTCAACCTATAAATCAAATATCACTAGACGGCATGATACATAATCCCCACCCACAATAAAACATTTTCTACATACCCACATATTATGTACATTTATCTCAGTCTACATATGAAAGACACCCTACACCTTGTGGTCTTTAACCAAGCACCACACTTCAGTTGCAGTGCAGACCAGCCATTCCCTAAGCTGGTAGTACTTTCTCACAAACAAGGACATCCTTCCAATTTCTCCTGTGTTGGATACAACTGACGTAATTCTCCAAGCCTCAAGACCCTAAGAGCAGTTCTCTTTCCATCACCATGGTAATCTTAAACTCTGGTAAAGTACAGTATTGTACCTACCATAAATGTAGATGTTCACACTGCTGCAGTCATCACACTTGGGTTATCCTGCAGTCAGGCGGTCCCACAGTCGGCCAGAGTTCCAAAGTCTTGGTCCGGAGTCTGTTGCTGTCACCTTCCCAGACGTCAAGTGCGCCAGGGGTATACAAGGTGCATCAGACGCCATTTTCTTCAGTTTTTCTTGCCCCAGATGTCAGGTGACCCCAAGTAGGTAGGCAATGCATATTGCTAATAAAACATATATATACAAGAAATAAAAACAATACCTTCAGTTACAAGCAAATACACAACAAAGGTTGTACAGGATAGAAAGTTATAGACAAGTCCAGCTAGGACAGAGGGGATGGAGGGAGGGTAACTTGGACTGCAGCAGTGTGAACACTCGAACTTCTACATTTATGGTAGGTACAAAACTGTACTGTGTTCATCGTATTACACTGTTGCAGTCATCACACTTGGGTTGAATCCCAAAGCTAAGGCTGGGCGGTTGGTACTAAACAGGGTTTGGAGAAGCTAGTAGGCTCTGCAGAACTGCAGTGGCAAAGCCAGCTCTGGTTTTTGAGTATAGAGGCAAGTGGTAGTGCTTGGTGAAGGTGTGCACTGAACTCCAAGTTGCAGCCTCCAAAATATCCTTGGTTGGTACCCCTCTGAGGAAGGCTGCTGATGTTGCTGTAGCCCTGATGGAATGGGGCCTAATGTTACCAGGTACAAGTTTCCCATGGTGTGTGTAGCAGAAACGGATACAATGTCCTATCCATTTTGAAATGGTCTGTTTTGAGATAGCCTTTCCTTGTGATCCTGCAGCATAGGATACAAAGAGCTGGTCAGATTTTCTGAAAGCCTTCGTTTTAAAGTAGAAACGCAATTGCCTGTGAATGTTCTAAGAGTGTAGGAGCCTTTCCCCTTTATTCTGGGGGTTTGGATAAAAAGGTGGGCAAATGAATGGTTTGTTTTAGAGCCACACTGGAGATCACCTTTGGCATAAAGGAAGGGTTAGGTCGTAAAGAAACTCAGTCTTTATGAAAAATGATGAAAGGCTCCACTGCCATTAGGGCCTGTAGCTCTGAGACTCTTCGTGCTGAAGTTATTGCTAGCAGCAGGGCAGTTTTCCATGATAGAAATTGTAAGTCAGCTGTAAAAGCTGGTTCAAAGGGCAGTAGTGTAAGTTTTTCCAAAACAAAATTGAGATCCCAAGTTGGTGTTGGTGCTCTCCGGGGCGGTCTTATGTTCTTGGCCCTTCTGAGGTACTGTCTTAGTAATGGACGTGAAAATATAGGAGGATCCATGTTGTAATGAGCTGAAATAGCTGAAGCGTGGATCTTAATAGATGAAAAGAAATGGCCTTTGTGCAACATCTCTGTTAAATATTGCAGAATCTGAGGAATATTTGGGACAAAAGGATTTTGGTCTTTAGCCTGGTTCCAGGCACAGAATCTTTTCCATTTGTCCGAGTAGGTTTTCCTGGTGCTGGGCCTCCTGGCCTCCAGAAGGACATCCATAACAGCTTTAGAGAGAAGTGTTGACTGGTTGTTTAAGTAATCTGCCATGCAGCCAGATTTAAAGTCTTGAGCTGGCTGTGTAGAATCTGATCGTTTTCAGCAGGTGAGGAATTTGAGGTAAAATCCATGGTGGGCCTTGAGCCATGTTCCTTAGTATTTGATACCAGTGTTGGTGTGGCCAGTCTGGAGCAATGAGCATCATTTGTGGCCCCTCTAATCTGGCTTTCAGCAGCACCTTTGCCAGAAGAGGCAGTGGAGGAAAGGCATACACTGATAATGTTTTCCAACTGAATGAGAGGGCATCCACTTTCCAAGCTAGTGTGTGGTATGTCCTTGTGCAAAATTTCCGTAGTTGGTAGTTTTGGGGGGGAGGCAAACAGATCCAAGTCCGGGCTCCCCCATTTTCGAGTTATCATTGTGAATACTTGTGGATGTAGTTTCCACTCGTGAGGATCCATGATATTTCTGCTTAGTTTGTCTGCCAATGTGTTTCTTTCCTGGCAGGAATTGTGCTTGTAGTTGAACTTGGTAGGTCAGTGCTGTGTTCCACAAGGTCATTGCTTGCCTACATAGGGGGTAGGAATGTGTGCCCCCTTGTTTATGTACCACATCACTGTGGTGTTGTCCGTCTTTATTAGGAGTTGTCCTGGATGTAGGAGGTGCTTGAAAGCTGTTGGGGCATTTTGAACAGCTAGCATCTCTTTTTGATTGATGTGGAGATGCATTTGATCTGCAGACCATTTGCCCTGAATACACTGTCCTGCCATATGTGCTCCCCAGGCGTAGTCCGATGCATCTGTTATTGTTTGCCTGGCTGTGGCCAAGGTAAAAGGGCTGACCCTTGTTGAGGTGACATGCCTGAGCCCACCATAGACACTCCTGGTGAAAGCAGGGAATGAGTGGTATTATTGTTTCCAAGCTGTGGCTGTGTAGAGTCCATACGCTTTTCAGGTACCATTGTAATTTCCTCATATGCAGTTTGGCATATGGTATTAGTATGCAAGATGCCATGAATCCCAAGGCCTGCAGAATTTTTTCTTGCAGGGAGTTGGGTCTTTGTTGCCATCATTTTGAAATATTGAGTCAGTTGTCTTTGCTTGTCTGGCATGAGAAGCCATCTGGGCCGTTGTATTTAAGTTGGCACCCAGGAATACTATGTCTTGTGAGGGCAATAGTTTTGACTTATTTTCGTTTACTGTATACCCTAGGCAACTTTGTAAAAAACTAACGCCAGATGTTTTAAAAGAATGTCCTTGTTTTCAGCTTGAATAAGGCAGTCGTCCAAGTATGGATATATTTGAATTCCTCTTTGTCTGCAGTATGCAATTACTGGTGCCAGGCATTTTGTGAAGACCCTGGACGTAGTAGATAAGCCAAAGGGCAGTGCAGAGAATTGGTAATGAGTTGAACCTGCTATAAATCGGAGGTATCTTCTGCAATTTTGTCTGATAGGGACATGCAGGTATGCCTCCTTGAGGTCCAACGTTACTAGCCAAGCCTTCTTGCCCAGCATGGGAAGAAGTTGTAGTGTTAGCATCTTGAATTTGGGTACTTCCAGGTATGTCTTTAGAATTGAAAGGTCCAGAATGGGTCTCCAGGCTTTGTCCTTTCGGGGAACCAGAAAGAGTCTAGAGTAAAATCCTTGTCCTTGCTCCTGTGTAGGAACCTGTTGAATGGCTCTCATGTTCATGAGTGCTGTAATTTGTCTGAGCCTCTGCCCATTGATTTGGTGGCAGGTTTGGCATTCCTTTTATCCTTGGTAAAGTGTGAAAGTGGAACCTGTATCCTTGAGATACAATATTTAGGACCCATTTGTCTTTTGTGATGATGTGCCAGTTGCCTGCAAAAAGTGCGAGTTTTCCTCCCAACGGAGCTGCCAAGGCAGGGCAAGTCATTGTGTTTGTCTTCTGATAGTTTGAGACCTGTCTTCTCCTTTCTGGGTTGTGGCACCCCATTGTCAAGGCTTGTAAGAGCCTTGTGGCTGACCTCTGCCCCTTGGACGTCTGTATTTGCCCCTCTGTGGTCTGTCAGAAGTTGGAAATGACCAGTTTTTGGTTGGCCAATTTCTGCTGAAACGAGGGGGTTGAACCTGCAAAAAATCCTTGACAGTTTGCATAGATTTTGCCTTATCCTCCATTTTCTTTAAAACCTCTTCTGCTTTTACACCAAATAAAACATCCTGCTGTAAAGGTGCATCCAATAACTCTGCTTTAACATGATCATGTAAAGTTTGTTCTTTTAACCAAGCATGCCTACAAATGACAGTGTTACTGCTGCTCTACAAGAAGCTTCCAATGCATCAAATCCACATTGCAAAGTATGTTTTCCCACTTTTTCAGCTGCATGCAACAAATCTTGCATTTCCTTGTAATCCGGCTGCTCTGCATGTGTGATCATTTTTTGTTTTAATTGAGACATCAAATATTGTTGATATTTCAGCATGTGAAACTGGCAATTTAAAGGCCCTCCTAGCTGGAGTAGCTGAGGTATATACCTTCTTTCCCCATCCGTCTAGTGCCCTAGAATCCCTTTCAGAGGGTACAGGATCTTTAGCAATAGAGACCTTAACCCCTTTGGGACCCTGGGAAATGGTTTCTGGGTCAGCAACAGGGCTTTTATATAGGAATTTGTGCGGGTCAGGGACTCTGTAGTATGTCTGGTTTGGCTGGTGCAGGAGATAATGAATCTTGGTTAAGGCTAGATTCCGAATAAACATCATCCACGATGTCTAACACGGGTGGAATAGCAAGGGGTCTGTGCTGGGGTAGTAAAAGGAACTCTGAGCCTTTTCTTAGAATCAGAGTAATCCTAGCCTTCCCAGTGGAAATGTTCCCTCATGGTATGTAAAGTTTCCCCAAAAGAGTAGTCTTCTGGGGGAGATGCTGAAGGAATAGACTCAACATCAGAGTCTTCATGGGGGGGGGGGGGGGGAGTATTCCTGTTCCTCAGAAGAATCTGAGGAAATGGAAACCTGGTCAGATGAAGCGTAGTCCTCCTCCTGCCTAGGCCTTTTGTCAGGAGGGGGACGGGAACTCCTGATTAGGGTAATCAAGTCTTCAGCCATTTTAAGCATCTGTTTCTTAGGCATGGGGCCTTGTACTGGAGACTGCTGTACAGGCTTCCTTACTTTTAAAGGAGTTTTCAGCTTTGCATAGGATTTAATAAGTGTAGTCGGTCTGAAGACACCTTCAGCAACTGAAGGCGTTTCAACTGCACTGGAATCCCCTTCAGCCATGGAGTCGGAAGGGCCTAAAAGATAAAGGCTCTGGATGCCCAGCAATCTCCGCTTGGGAGTCGGATACAGCCTGGGGTTCTAAATCGGCGGTCAGGGGCTGCGTAGGCGCCTCACTGAAAACCGGAGACCCGGCGACTGGCCTAGCAGAGGCCTCAGTCTGGTTTGGGTCTCGGCTGCCTGTCCTTATCTTGGCGTTTTTTATGCATCCCAGTCGTCGGTTGCTCCGACGGCATGGTATAATTAAATTTTCTACCAAAATAATGTCGGGCGAAATCAAACAGACGTTTAATAGTTTGTTTGTTAAACCTAGCACAAAACTGACAACTTGCGACGTCGTGGTCTGGGCATAGGCAAGGAATACAATAAGAATGAAAATCCATATGAGGTATTTGCTTCCCACAAGAAATTCAATTAACTTTTTCTGACATTGGTCTGAGGCAAGAAAAGGTTCTCTAACAGGGTACTTAGCTTTATTGAAGACTTCGGTCTGAAATTAGTTTTGAAAATCTCCGGAGTTGGCCAACCGGCACTTGTGAACTGCTTCCAGCACCGTGCGGCAAGAAAGACTAAAGAAAATGGCGTCTGATACACCTTTTATACCCCTGGCGCACTGACATCAGGGAAGAAGCGACAGCAACAGACGCCGGACCAAGACTTTGGAGCTCTGGCCGACTGTGGGACCGCCTCATGGCAGGATAACCCAAGTGTGATGACTGCAGCAGTGCAACACTATGAGCATCACTTGTTCTCTGCTGCCTACTACTGTTTTGCTGCCCACACTGCAATTTCCAGGAGAGAATCTGGGATAAAGCCCCTAAAAACCAAGGATACCCTACTAAAAAACAGGGATACAATTAGCGTATATCATGCACATTAATAGACAGCACAATCAGTCAAACATAAAAGTAAAACTTGACCATAGAGTGCCATCGTGTACATAAAATTTACAATGTGGCAAGTGTTCCTGCCCTAAACAAAATCAACACAAAAAGTGAAGTCACCATGCACCATCAGAAATGGCATTTATTTTTTTTAAACAAGCATCAAAAATGAACCTAGCACCATGCTGGCAGAAAGTGAATTAACTTGTCACCACATAATATAAAAACAAGGCAACTGCTACACTGAACTCAATTATTTTTCAATGCATGTACATACAGATCTATAAAAAAAAAAAAAAAAACTTTGACCACACTGGCAAAACAGTGTCACTCTGACAATGAAAACTCCCAAAAAATTCACTGCATCATAGCTGTAATAAAACCACACTACTATACAATATGCTGCACATCAAGATGCAGCTCAAACAGCTTTCTTTTAAGAATGCTATATGTTATGATATTTACCATTTTAAAGCTTCTTTAATTTCTATCAGGGTTAATAGGCCTATTAAGAGATATTTGTTGTTTAAGTATATTAAATAGTTACAAAACTGACAAGCATTTAAATAAAAATCAAGCCTTTTAAGATCCTCATGGATTTTGTTTTTTAAATTAAAGCATTTCTTCTGTGTTTGAAGATTAGTGCAAGGAATTCTAATACAGTTGTGCCTTTTTGCTTAACATTTTACTTCAAAAATCTACAGAGATTAGCGAATAGAAGTCATCACAACTCTACAATTTTATTTTCTAAAGCCAGCTCCACTTTGCGTTAAAACTGTTTGATTTTGTCATTAGTGCTTTTAAAATTCAGTATTATCTAATCTTTCTTTGCTGTTCAATCCTTGCTTTGTGCATTTTCATCTCCTATTTTTAACAACTCTTTAAAAAATGGGCTAGTAATAAAAAGTGGGATAATGTGCATTTTTAAGGAGTCCCACAGTATGACCTTACTAACCTGACCATCATTCAATGAAAAAAAATTCAGATTTGTTCAAGGTAATTCAAATTCTTTTAATTTCATCACATATACTGGGATTCTATAAATGATCTGAAATTCCTTACATCTATTAACACATTAAAGCTTAATGCATTACTATCAGATAAAAGGAATAGTTTTAAAATAATTCTCCAAGTAAATCTATAGAGGCGTAAAGCCTATCAATTTTAGTTTGGGTCTCATGTGCATAATGGGAGAACAAGGATTTGTCTGCTTTTACTAGTAAGTAAACTAAAATTATTACTGGTCCTTCTGTTTAGTACTTTAGCTGATGCCAGTACTTTAGTTTTCTTCTGTTCACATGTATCGTCCCATATTAGACTAAAATCCCTGCTAAAATTAAACTACTCTTCCAATTACTTTGTAGCAAGTTTAAATGATCTTTAGCCACTCTTGCACCTATTCCAGGGATCCAGTATAAAGTTAGTGTAGAGAGTTTGCCATTAGTCATTACAAAATGTATACATTCCTTTGGGATCATTAATGGATTTCATGACCGTAGCAGGCATTACAGTATATTTTCTCCAAAATATAGCAGTTTCTCTCCTCTTTTTGTGAGGATAAGCAGATAATTTGTAAGTGAAGTTATTTAAATATTATCAAGAGAGTCTCTTGCAAGACTAATTTCTCCTCTAATTTTAGATCTCATTAAAAAGCAAGAAAATGAAATTTAATCCATTTAAATTAATAGATTAAAATTATCCATACTGTGTATTTAAAATGATTTAAAAAAAAACACATTCACCATATTATTTTAAATTATACAAGACTAACACACTCCTACAATACTAAATTTTAACACACCACATTAATTCTTCTCGTCTACAACGGAAGCTAAAACTCTCGTAAGAAAAAGGCAAGCCTACAACTCTAACTGTATATACTGCTAAAAAACACAAACTACCATAGGTACCACAGTTCTTAGTTTGCCTATCAAATAAACTACTACACTATCTTTCTACCTACCAATACCTAAAAGTTAATAAAAAAACTAGCCAAGAGCTATAGTGACATTACTGCAAGTCAAAAAAATGAGACTATTAAATGTAGTTATACATTTTGCCATTTAAAACTATTCCATTACTACACGTTTAATATAAATTAAAAATGGTGTACTATATATCTATGCAAGTATAAATTATTTACTGAATATTCCTAAATTATTCACTCATTCAACATAATTAAATCTCTAAATAAGTAGAGAAGTGGGACCTGAAGAAATAAAGACTTCTGTAAACTTACAGGTGACAGGTAATATTACACTAAATTACAATGCACAAGGTAAATCAATGCACATATACATTTATGTCAAGATGCATGTTTTACAGATCTAAAAAAAAGCTCTGACTTAAGTGCAAGTGTCTACATCTCAAAATTGTTTAACACTCAACATAACAAATATCAAAGTATTTTATAAAATCCTTTAGCTTATTAAACTACTTCATAAAAATATGTATATTACTGAGGCTGGAAAAGGTAGTTATTTTTATGAAGTAAAAAAAAAATGCAGTCTATACTGTATTCAAAAGTTACGATGCACTTAATGCAAATCTCATTCGCACTTCCCCGGGTTCAAACATTGAAAAATCTCCTTTACTTTCTATCAAAATGAATGTACTGATTCAATATAACTCTTCAGCTTTGACTTATGAAATTGGCTATTTCAGGTAGTCTTAGTAAATCTAACCAACATATAAAAAGGTTCAAAGTTGACATTACCAAGCTTCAAATTTCAACGTTCAGATTTTCAAATATATGAATTTCAATGCAAATTATAGGAGATTAACATTTCTGTCATATGTACATCTTTCTTAGAAGCAATTTTAAATATATTTGTTAACTTTCCACTAATATTCCAACTTATTAGAAACATCCTGGATTTCTAAATCTCCCAAGAGATATTTAATCAGCTATCAATGATAGTTTATCTACATACTTAAATTTTTATCTACATACTTAATTTTTATTTCTTTTCTTTTTTTTTTTTTAAGATTTGTTAACCAGGAAAGTCAGACTTGGAATGAGCAAATTTTCAGCGGAGGCCCAGGGAGAAACTCTCCAGACGCATGTCTTTGTAATGTGAGAGGAAACTGGAGCACCCGGAGGAAACCCACATGAACGCAGGGAGGGCATGCAGATTCTGCAAAGAAGGCACCCTAGCTGAGAATCGAACCGGAGAACCTCTAGCTCTGAGGCAACAACTCTACTGCTGCACCACTGCTCAGTCTTACATTAAATATTTCATTCAATGTTCATTTGCATTACTATTACTAGTCATAATGTTTACTCAATTTTATATATAGTCAAGGTTGCTTGAAATACAAGAATTCCTGTTTGCTTAATCTGAATGTGTTTTTAGCCATTGTGAGTTGCTGTTCTGATCCAAGTTTTATGTCCTGATACTGGATTTGGTTACAAGTCAAAATGATTACTCAGAGCAGCTGCTCATTTCCCCTCTTTCATTTCTTCGCGGTTCTAGTCGGTAACAAACATCCAACTATTTTTTTTTCCATTTATATGTACAGCAAGAGTCAATACTACAGCAAATGTGATTTAACATTCAACAAAATTAAGCAAATCATATTTAAAACAGCTCAACATAAAACATTACTCTAGTTTTTCTTTTACAAATTCACTTCTAAAACAAACAAAAAAAAAAAACAAACAAAAAAAAAAGTAGAATTCTCACATATATACTTGGGGGAAAAAAAATCTGTTTTCAGGTATGAGTGATGAACTTTGACCTAGATTTTCTTCAGAACAACTCAATGTTGAAGAAACTAGGATTCTGACACAATAGGACATTTTGTTTAAGCTTTGTTCGTTACTTCCTTTCAGAAAGTACAGTTGTGTACACTTACCATAAATGTAGATGTTAGAGTGTATTCACTGTTGCAGTCATTACATTTGGGTTATCTGCTGGCAGGTTGCCCTCAGTCAGCCTGAATTCAAAGTCTTGGGTCCTGCGTCGGTTGCAGTCTCCTCTTCCATGACGTCAGGTCGTCAGGGGTATAAAACAAGCATTTTCTTTAGTTTTTCTTGCCCCAGATGTCAGATGCCCACAAAAAGGTAGCAAAAATATATACACACACACACATATATACACACACAATACATACATGCATCAATACAAACATTTACCTTCATCTACAAGCAAATACACCACATAGGTTGTATAAGATAGAGAAGGAAAGAAACTCCAATGAAAGGGGGATGGCAGGCGGGTAACCTGGACTGCAACAGTGAATACACCAACATCTACATTTATGGTAAGTGTACACAAAGTACAGTTGTGTACACTTACCATAAATGTAGATGTTGGACTGTATTCACTGTTGCAGTCATTACACTTGGGGTTATCCTGCTGGCAGGCTACCCTCAGTCAGCCTGAAGGCAGGCTACCCTCAGTCAGCCTGAATTCCAAAGTCTAGGTCCGGCATCGGTTGCTGTCGCCTCTTCCCTGAAGTCAGTGCGCCAGGGATATAAAAGATGCAGCCATTTTCTTCAGTTTTTCTTGCCCCAGATGTCAGGTGCCCCCAAAAGGGTAGACTAAAAATATGCCAATAAAAACATGCATGCACCAAAATATATTATACCTTCATCTACAAGCAAATACACCAAATAGGTTGTATAGATTAGAGAAGTGCAGATAAGTTCCAGCAAAGATATCTGGGATGGTGGGTGGGTATTCTGGACTGCAACAGTGAACACACTCAACATCAACATTTATGGCAAGTGTACACAACTGTACTATGTTCTTAGTGTTTCACTGTTGGTCATTACACCTGGGTTGAATCCCAAAGCTATGGTTGGGAGGCTGGAACTAAATAGCATTAGGAGCGGCTATGAGGCCCTGCAAAACTGCAGTGGCAAAGCCTGCCCTGGATTTAGAGTAGTGGTAAATGATGGTGCTTTGTAAAGGTGTGCACTGAACTCCAGGTAGCAGCCTCTAAAATGTCTTTGGTTGGTACCCCCTGAGGAAGGCTGCTGAAGTGGCTGCTACTCTGGTTGAATGTGGCCTAATGCCCTTAGGCACTGGCTTGCCATGTTGTGAATAGCAGAAACTAGTGCAGTGACCTATCCACTTGGAAACAGTCTGCTTCGAGATGGCCTTTCCTTGTGATCCTGCAGCATATGCCACTAGTAGCTGCTCTGTCTTTCTTAAAGCTTTGGTTCTGTTCAAGTAGAAGCATAGCAGTCTGTGCATGTCCAAAGAATGCAGAATTCTCTCCCCCTTATTCTGTGGGTTTGGATAAAAAGTAAGCAGATGAATAGTTTGGTCAAGGGCCACACTGGACACTACCTTAGGCATAAAATGTCGGGTTTGTCCTCAGAAACCCTGTCTGGATAAAAAATGATAAAAGGTTCCACAGCCATGAGTGCCTGTAGCTCTGAGACAGGTTTGGCAGAGGTTATTGCTAGGAGCAGAGCCGTTTTCCAAGATAAAAACTTTATATCAGCTGTAACAGCTGACTCAAAGGAGGCAGTGAGAGTTTCCAAGACATAATTGAGGTCCCATGCAGGCATCTGTGATCTCCTTGGGAGGCCGAAAGTTTTTGGCTCCTCTGAGGTACTACCTTAAAGGATGCAAAAAGATTGGTGGCTCTGTATTGTAATGAGCCGAAATGGCAGAGGCATGGATTTTAATTTATGAAAAGGATAGGCCTTTGTCCAGCATCTCAGTTAAGTATTGCAAAATCTGAGGAATATTTGGTACAGCTGTGTCAATTCCTTGTGCCTGGTTCCAGGCACAGAATCTTCCATTTTCCAGCGTAAGATTTTTTTTGGTACTAGGCCTTCTGGCCTCCAAAAGGACATCCATCACAGCTTTAGTGGGAGGTGCATTTTGTATGACTACATTATCCGCCATGCTGCTAGATTTAAAGGTCTTGAGTTGGCTGTGCAGGATCCGATTGTTTTGTTGGGACAGTAGAGGAGGTATTTGAGGCAAGGTCCAAGTCAGGCATTGAGACAAGTTCCTTAGGATTGGATACCAGTACTGGCGTGGCCAGTCTGGGGCAATCAGTATCATCTTTGGCTTCTCTTGTCTGACCTTTAGGAGTACCTTGGGGAGGAGAGGCAGTGGAGGAAAGGCATATACTGCTAAGCTTTTCCAGCTGAAAGATAGGGCATCCACATTCCATGCTTGTCTGTGATAGGTCCTTGTGTAGAATCTTTTTAGTTGGTAGTTGTGAGGAGAGGCAAATGGATCTACATCCGGGCATCCCCATTTCCTGGTTATCATGCTGAAGACTTGTAGATCCAATTTCCACTTGTGAGGATTCATGAGGTTTCTGCTTAGTTCATCTGCCAGAGTATTTATCTTTCCTGGCAGGAATTGTGCCTGCAGATGCATCTGGCAAGTCAATGCTGTGTCCCAGTTATGGCTAGTCTGCAAAAGGGGTAAGAATGAGTGCCTCCCTGCTTGTTTATATACCACATGACCGTGGTGTTGTCCATCAGTAGTTGTCCAGGATGAAGTAGGTCCTTAAAGACTGTCAGGGCATTCTGAACAGCTAGCATCTCTTTTTGATTGATATGTAGATGCATTTGGTTTGCAGACCATGCGCCTTGAATACATCTTCCTGCCATGTGTGCCCCCCAGGCATAATCTGATGCATCCATTGTTAATGTCTGCCTGGCTGGGGGTAAAGTGAATGACTGTCCCTTGTTCTGGTGACAAGCCTTCACCCACCATCAAAACTCCTGTTGCAGGCAGGGAATGAGGGTAATTGTTTTCAGGCTGTGGCAATGTTGAGCCCAAACACTTTAGGTACCATTAAAAGTTTCCTTATATGCAGTCTCGCATATCGAATTAGAATGCAGGATGCCATAAAGCCCAAAGCCTGCAGAATTTTTCTTGCAGATAACTAGGCCTTTGTTGCCAACAGTTTGAAATATGTAGTCAGTTGCCTTTGTCTGGTGAGATACGCCATCCGGGCAGCTGTATTTAAGCTTGCACCCAGAAATATCTCTTGAGAGGGTACTAGTTTTGATTTCTTTTCGTTGACTGTGTACCTTAGGCCCGTTAGAAATCTCAAATGCCAGATGCTGTAGTAGAATGTCCTTGTTCTCTGCTTGAATGAGGCAAGTCGTCCAAGTAAGGATATATTTGTATTCTTTTGTCTGCAGAATGCAATTACTGGTGCCAGGCACTTTGTGAAGACCCTGGGCGCAGTAGATAAGCCAAAGGGCAGTACAGAGAATTGGTAGTGCATTGAGCCAGCTTTGAATCAGAGGTATCCTCTGCATGTTTGTCTGACTGGGACATGCAGGTATACCTCTTTTAGGTCTAAAGTCACAAGCAAAGCCTTCTTGCCCAGCATGGGCAGAAGCTGCTGTAGAGTCAACATTTTGAATTTTGGTATATCCAGATTATGTGTTTAGAATAGATAGGTCCAGTATTGGTCTCCAGGTCTTGTCCTTTCTTGGTACCAAGAACAGTCTTGAATAAAATCCTTGTCCCTGTTCTTGCTCTGGTACTTGTTGAATGGCCCTCATGTCCATGAGGGAGACTTGTTTTTGTGCCTCTGCCCATTGATTTTGGCAGGTCTGGCCAACAGTTTGTCCTTAGCAGGGTATGGAAGTGAAACTTGTAGCCTTGTGACACTGTCTAGGACCCATTTGTCCTGGGTTATTGTGACAATTGAGAAAAAAGTGCTAGTTTTCCCCCTAAAGGAGCTGCCAGAAGATAAGTGCTTGGCACAGGCAGTGGGAAGTCATTGGGACCGTTTCCTGTATGGCTGTGATTAGTCTTCTCCACTTTTGGAGGTAGAAGCACCCCATTGTTTAGATATGTACGAACCTTGGGACTGGGATCTGCCTCTTGGGTGTCTGTATCTGCCCCTTTGTGGTCTGACACTGGAAAGGACCAATTCTTTGTAGGCCAGTGTCTGCTAAATCTCGGAGGCTGTACCTGTAAGAAATCCTTAACCATTTGCATAGATTTAGCTTTGTGCTACATTTTCTTTAAAACCTCCTCTGCTTTAACACCAAACAAGGTATCATGCTGTAATGGAGCATCTAAAGGGCATAGCAAAATTCATTTAAAATGGGTGGCGAAAGCCAAACACACTCTGGCTAGGCTTATAAATGCCCTAGGGCAGATAGCCTAGTATGTACCTATGAACCTATAATAAATTTTGCTTTGACATGGTCAGGCAGATTTTGTTCCTTTAACCAAGCATGCCTCCTGATGAAAGAATCTGTAACAGCGGCCCTGCAGGAGGCCTCCAAAGAATCAAAACCACATTGCAAAGTATGCTTTCCAACTTGCTCATCTGCATGCAATAAATCCTGCATTTGTTTTCTGCACATTTCAGAATTTAACATTGTTTAAGCAGTGACATAATATATTGCCGATATTTGAGCATATGAAACTGACAATTTAAAGTCCTTATAGCCAAGGTAGCAGAGGTGTAAATTTTCTTCCATCTGTCCAATGCCCTAGAATCCCTGTCAGAGGGGATAGGGTTTTTTTTGCACTGGATGCCTTGACCCCTTCGGGACCCTGAGAGAAACTGAGTCAGCAGCAGGGTTTTTGAAAAGGAATTTATGAGTTAGGAACCCTGTAGTACCTGTCCAGCTTAACAGGAGCTGGAGGTAAGGAGTCAGGGGTCAGAGACTGGACTCTGAAAATACATCTACAATGTCTTAAACAGGTGGAACAGCTAGGGGCCTGTACTGTAGGAGTAAAAGGAAGTCTGAGCCTTTTCTTAGATTCTGAATAATCTTGGCTCTCCCAGTGGAAATGTTCCCTCATGGTATGCATGGTTTTCCCAAAAGAGTAATCCTCAGGAGGAGAGGATTAAGAGAGATTCTTCAGCATCAGAATCCTCATAGGGAGGAAGAGAGTATTCCTAATCCGAAGTGGAATCGGATGAAATGGAAACTTGATCTGAAGATTCATATTCTGTCTCTTGCCTAGGCCTCTTATCAGGAGGGGGATGGGAACCCCCGATCAAAGTAATTAAGTCTTCGGCCATTTTGAGCATCTGTTTTTTGGGCATGGAGGCCCGACCAGGAGTCTGTTGTACACGTTTGTCTTTAGTGGTGCTTTAGTCTTTGCCTTTGTAACTGGAGTCGCTTTAATGTATAATAGAGTAGGTCTGAAAACACCCTCAGAAGCAGATGCCTGCTCAGCGGCTCCGGACCCATCTGAGGGGATGGTCTCTGAAGGTCCAATACCTTGAGCTTCCAGCGGCCTAGGCGACTCCACATGGGAATCTGTAGCAACCTGCGGCTCCAAAGTAGCGGGCGTCAGGGGCTGCGAAAGCGCCTTACTGAGAACTGGCGACTGGCTTAGAGGAAACCTAGTCGGTTTTAGACCTCTGATGCCTGTCCTTTTCTTTGCGTTTCAATCGACAAGCAACAAAATCAAAACTAAAGAAAAATGAGCCGAACAGGAGAAAGCGCTCCTATAGACAAACCACTTTATTCACGATAATCCAAACAAACAGTCTTAAAGTGTGCAAGATAAACATACACTTTGTCGCCTTAAGTTACTGCAACTTCCTCAGAAGACAAGTTACTATTATTGGTGATACGTTTAAATAGTAAATGCAGTAAGTAATTATGGACTGGTTAATTAATTACAACCAGTTCTCGTCACTAATAGTCAATTAAATTTTAAAAACCAAACCATTTCCTAAAGGTCTGAGAGAAACCATTAAAAAACAATATTTAAAAACTTTAAAAACAAGAATGTATAAGTTTTACATACATTATATTGTGCTTTTACTTCAAGCACTTGCAATGGTAATAACACATGAGGTCAAGTAAAAACAAGTAAGAGGTACATGCATTTTTAAAAACTCCGCTAGAGACTGGCTTAAATTGAATCAAACTACTATACTCAAAGTCAGTCATGCCAGCATAAATACAACCTATTTGTTAAAGTGACTAAGTATATGCTATAAAAAATGCAACAATGGTATCAAAAAATAAATAAATTATTAAATTCTTAATTATAGGAATATTTTATAAAGAAGAATATTTATAATAAATCAATACTGAAAAAGTGTGATATATACACAAAAATAGATTCAACTATGTTATAAACCATTTAAAATGGATATACCAGTGGATATAAAAGTAAATATAACAATAGTTGGTAAAGCTTTTAATGTTAATATTTTAATGTATTAGTAGTAGGTATCAAATGTACTCTTAATCTATCCATGCTAGTATACACAAACAGCGAGTACAATAAATGAAACAAGAATATGTTAAAAATATGTATGTTAGTATAAATAAATTAATTAAAATATTATATTAAAGAAATGATGGATGAGTATCCCTCAAATAGCTATACTCATTTATATATGAAAGTTATTAATATATAATGGATATAATACTATGATGTGATACCATATTAGTATATTAATACATCATAGTATTAAACTAATGTTATGAAGTGTAGTATCCAAATGCATTATTAACCATTATATTTAATATATTTAGTTCAATTAATATATATGATTAATACTAGTACATATACTCACTATTTGTGTATGTCGGCATGTTGGTGTTACCTTTCCAAATTTTTTAATCTTAAAATACACTTGATAGATGACATCTCATTGATACCAGGGGGTTGGTTGGCATTTGCTGTAAGTTGCCAAATTAATTCTTTCTGTTCAAGTTTTAATGGTTCATAGGGGCATCTACAGTCAGGTGTTACTTGGTCGATGATCTTAAATTTAAAAGTGTGGCCTTCATTCAGATGAGTGTCTAGCCAGGGCATTATCCAATTTAATTCTATTGATACTGTAAATGTGTTCATATATTCTCTCATGTAGTTTCCTATCTGTTTTCCCTATGTAGAAGGCTGCACACTTTTCACACTTTGCCATGTATACCATTTGGCGGCTACTGCAACTGAATTTTTCTCTTATTTTGTAAATTTGATTCCTTATTTTAAAAGTGTTGCCTTCTTCAATAAATTTACAATAGTTGCACATGTTACATTTGGACATGCCTCCATTAGGTTTAAAATTAGGCTTCTTACACTGTAAAATTTCCTTAAAGTTCTGGCTTCTCCTATAGACTAATTTAGGTTTATCTGGTAGTAGATCTCTGAAACTACTATCTGAAACCAAGAGGTGCCAATTCTTATTTAAAATATTATTAATGTCAAATGCGTCCAAGTTAAAACAAGTGATGAATCTATAAGTAAGGGTCAATCTTATTTCTTTCCTTACCATTTGGACTGGCTCATTACTTTCTATTAACGTTGTACCTAATATTGGGGAATAAATGCCTTCCCACCCTTTATTCTTAACTTCAGTAAATATATTAGCAATAAATTCTGCAGGGTAACCCCTCTGTAGAAAAAACTTTGAAGATTGCATTAATCTAGAAAGTCGAGGTCATCTGTGGTCATCCTTGCCGCCCTAACAAGTTGACCCTTTACTACTTTTACTACTGCTTTTTTCTGGGATAGTGGGTGACTACTGGAGAAATGAAGAAATGTGTTAGAGTAAGTCTCCTTTCTATATATAGTAGCTATGTACCTTCCATTCATATAGTCTTTTTTTAAGTTAACATCCAAGTAATTGATATTATCTTTACTATAATTGGATGTGAATACTAGGAAATCAGTACTATGGTTAAAGATAGACATAAGCTCATCTATGCCTCCTAATTGCCCATCAACTATCATAAAAATATCAAGAAATCTCGTATAAAAAATAATTTTGTCTTTAAACATTTCATTCTCCAGTACAGTAGACCTTTCCCATCGTGCCATTACCAAGTTTGCGATGCTGGCACCACATGGGGACCCCATGGCGACCCCAATCTTTTGGTGATAAATATCTTTGTTAAACAAAATAAAGTTATAGGAAAGAACTGTGTCAATCAGTTCTCCTACAAGCTGAATTTCGTCAATGGGTGCACCCAGCAGTCTCATCATGTCACTGACCCATTCAATTGCCTTATTATGAGGGATACAGGAGTACAGGTCCTTGACGTCAACTGTGACAAAATCCCGTAGTTGAAAACTAAGTTATTGATAGATCTAAATTAACATTAATATTTTAACATTAAAAGCTTTACCAACTATTGTTATATTTACTTTCATATCTACTGGTATATCCATTTTAAATGGTTTATAACATAGTTGAATCTATTTTTGTGCATATATCAAACACTTTTTCAGTATTGATTTATTATAAATATTCTTCTTTATAAAATACTCCTATAATTAAGAATGTAATAATTTATTTATTTTTTGATACCATTGTTGCATTTTTTATAGCATATACTTAGTCACTTTAATAAATAGGTTGTATTTATGCTGGCATGACTGACTGAGTATAGTAGTTTGATTCAATTTAAGCCAGTCTCTAGCGGAGTTTTTAAAAATGCATGTACCTCTTACTTGTTTTTACTTGACCTCATCTGTTACTACCACTGCAAGTGCTTGAAATAATTGATTCCCCTAAAAGCACAATATAATGTATGTAAAACTTATACATTCTTGTTTTTAAAGTTTTTCAATATTGTTTAATGGTTTCTCTCAGACCTTTAGGAAATGGTTTGGTTTTTAAAATTTAATTGACTATTAGTGACGAGAACTGATTGTAATTAACTAACCAGTCCATAATTACTTACTGCATTTACTATTTAAACGCATCACCAATAATAGTAACTTGTCTTCTGAGGAAGTTGCAGTAACTTAAGGCGACGAAAAGTGTATGTTTATCTTGCACACTTTATTCACGATAATCCAAACAAACAGTCTTAAAGTGGTTTGTCTATAGGAGCGCTTTCTCCTGTTCGGCTCATTTTTCTTTTCTTTGCGTTTGTTAAGTCAGGTAGTCAGATGGCTATCAGACGGAATAGTGTAATTAAATCTTCTGCCAAAATAGTGAAATGCAAAATTGTACCAGCGTTTAATAGTGCGCTGGTTAAATTTAGCACAAAACCGACAACTAGCAACGTCGTGGTCAGGGCCTAGGCAAGGAATACAGCAAGAATGAAAGTCCTCATGAGGTATTTGCTTCCCACAAGAAATGCAATTAACTTTTTCTGACATCGGTCTGGAGCAAGAAAAAAGTTTACCCCAATGGGGTACTTGGCTTTTAATGAAGACTTTGGATCTGAAATCCGAACACGAAAATCTCAGGAGTCGGACGACCGGCACTTGTGAACTGCTTCTGCTTCGGGCACTGCACGGCAAGAAAGACTGGAGAAAATGGTGCCGGCTGTAGCTTTTATACCCCTGGGGCACTGACGTCAGGGAAGAGGCGACAGCAACCGACGCCGGACCTAGACTTTGGAATTCAGGCCGACTAAGGGTAGCCAGCCAGCAGGATAACCCCAAGTGTAATGACTGCAACAGTGAAACACTAAGAACATCTGTACCATGTTCTTCGTGTTTCATTGTTGCAGTCATTACATTTGGGTAGAATCCCAAAGCTATGGATGGGGGCTGGAGCTAAACAGCATTAGGTACGGCTATAAGGCCCTGCAGAAAGTACAGTTTTGTACCTACCATAAATGTAGATGTTCGAAGATCCACATTGCTGCAGTCCTAACACTTGGGTAGTCCGCTGTCCACGGTCGGCCCGAATATCAAAGTATAAGGCTGACGTCGGTCAGGGCGCATTTAACTGATGTCAGGACGTCAGGGTACAAATGCGCATGACCGGCGTCATATCCTCAGTCTTTTCTTGCCCCAGATGTCAGAAGACCTTAAAAAGAAAGGTCAAAACCAAAAGACAGCAAACAAAGAACCAACCACCCTTGCACTAACTATATGTACAATAGATATAATACACACAATATGTACAACCCAACCCACACAACCACCTCCAAGCACAGAGGGGAAGGAGGGAGGGCAAACTGGACTGCAGCAATGTGGATCTTCGAACATCTACATTTATGGTAGGTACAAAACTGTACTATGTTCTTCATCTCACATTGCTGCAGTCCTAACACTTGTGTAGAATCCCAAAGCAAAGATAAGGGAGGATGGCTAACTATAAGGAAGCAGGAGCCGCCAAAATGCCCTGCAAAACCGCAGTGGCAAAACCAGCCCTGGACTTAGAGTAAAGTGGCAGGTGATAATGCCTAGAGAAGGTATGCACAGAACTCCAAGTAGCTGCCTCTAAAATATCCTTGGTTGCCACTCCCCTCAAAAAAGCTGTGGAAGTGGCAGTAGCCCTAGTGGAATGAGGCCCAATCCCAGCTGGAACCTCCTTGCCATGATGGGAATAACAGAAAGCAATGCAAAACCCAATCCACTTAGAAATAGTTTGTTTTGACACAGGCTTGCCCTGAGAACTCAAAGCAAAAGAAACAAACAATTGCTGAGACTGCCTGAACCCTTTAGTTCTGTCCAAATAATAACGCAACTGCCTGTGTACATACAAAGTGTGCAAAATCTTTTCCCCTTTATTTTGGGGATTTGCATAAAAAGTAGGCAAATGAATAGTCTGGTTTAAAGCCACACTAGAAACCACCTTAGGCATAAAGGAAGGATTAGTACGTAATGATACCCTATCCTTATGGAAAATCAAGAAAGGCTCAACTGCCATAAGGGCCTGCAATTCAGAAACCCTTCTTGCAGAGGTAATGGCCAATAAAAAAGCAGTCTTCCATGAGAAATATTTCAACTCAGCAGTAGCTGCAGGCTCAAAAGGTTGTAGAGTGAGTTTCTCCAACACAAAATTGAGATCCCAAGCAGGAGTAGGAGCTCTTGGGGGTCTGATATTCTTTGCCCCTCTGAGAAATTGCTTGAACAAAGGATGAGAAAACAATGGCGGTCAATCATAGTGAGCTGAAATTGCTGCAGCATGAACTTTAATAGAAGAGAAGGACAAACCTTTGTCCAGTAACTCAGTAAGTTATTGAAGAGCCACACTTAAATTAGGCTCAGAAACATCAAAATCCTTTGCTGCACTCCAAAATAAAAATCTCTTCCATTTATCTGCGTACACTTTCCTTGTACTAGGCCTTCTAGCTTCCAAAATCACATTCAAAACTTGTTGTGGAAGTTGAGACCTTTTATGGTTCAAAACAGAATATGCCAGGCTGTGAGGTGAAGAGAGCGAAGTTTGACATTGAGCAAATGGCTGTCTTCCTGTGACAACAGGTGTGGAATCGAAGGCAAAGGCCATGGAGGCTTCCGTACTAGACTTCTCAGTAATGGGTACCAGTGCTGTCGAGGCCAATCTGGAGCTATTAAAATCATCCTTGGCTTGTCCTGTGTGGCCTTCAGAAGTACCTTTGGGAGGAGAGGCAGAGGTGGAAAGGCATACACATGAAGATTGCTCCAATTGAAAGAAAGAGCATCCACTTTCCAAGCTGTGGGATGAAACCTATTTGTGCAAAACTTTGGCAGCTGATGGTTTAGTGGAGAAGCGAACAGATCTATGTCTGGAGTTCCCCATGACACTGTCAATTTCTGAAATACATGAGGATCCAATTTCCACTCGTGGGGATCCATAATTCGTCTGCTCAACACATCTGCTAAAGAGTTCTGTGCTCCTGGCAGAAACCTTGCCTGAAGATAGAGCTGTAAACTGAGAGCAGTCTCCCACAAAATCATTGTTTGCCTGCATAGAGGATAAGAATGCGTTCCCCCTTGCTTGTTGATGTACCACATGACAGTTGTGTTGTCTGTTAGAATCAACACCTGTCCTGGAAGAAGGAATTCCTTGAAAGCTATTAATGCAAACTGGACTGCTAACATCTCCTTCATGTTGATATGTAGATGTTGTAGCCTGACAGGCCACTTGTTTTGTATCCATTTTCCATTCAGATGAGCTCCCCAAGTTTTGTCTGAGGCATCTGTCGTTAAAATCTGACTTGCCTCTGGCCGGGTCACAGAGTCCCTCGTTTAGGTGACATTCCTGAGCCCGCCACAAAAATTCCTTCTGAATTTCAGCAAGGTATTATTGGAATGACAGTGTCCAGATCCTGGCAGTGCTGTGTCCATACATTTTTGAGATACCATTGTAGCTTCCTCATATGCAGTTTGGCATTGGGAAGCACCAGAATACAAGATGCCATGAACCCTAAGGCTTGAAGGACTGTCCTTGCAGTCAGCCCGGACTGATGAGATAGTTGATGGAAGTAAAGGGATAGACTCTTTTGTTTGTCCGGGGTTAAAAAGGCCATCTGGGCTGCTGTATTCAGTCTCACACCCAGGAAGCACATGTCTTGAGAGGGTACTAGACTGGACTTTATTTCGTTCACAGAATACCCTAGGCATCTTAGCACTGCTATCACATACTCCAAATGACGAAGAGGCTCTTCCTTTCCTTGAGCCAGAATCAGGCAGTCGTCCAAATAAGGATAGATCTGTATTCCTTTTAGTCTGAAGAAAGCTATCACTGGAGCCAGAACTTTCGTGAACACTCTGGGCGCAGTAGATAAGCCAAAGGGCAATGCAGAGAACTGATGGTGAGAAGTCCCAGCTCGAAAACGCAGATACTTTCTGCAACTGATTCTGATAGGAACATGAAGGTAAGCCTCCTTGAGATCCAAAGTTACCATCCAATGATCTTTGCCCAGCAGAGGTAAAAGCTGCTGCAACGTCAACATTTTGAACTTGGGAATGTCCAGATAAGTGTTGAGGATAGATAAATCCAAAATTGGTCTCCACGTGTTCCCCTTCTTCGGTACTAGGAACAGGCGAGAATAAAATCCTAGGCCCACTTCTGGCAGAGGGACCGGCTGTATGGCCCCTAGTTGGAGCAACAGAGAAACCTGTCTGTGAACCTCTATTCTTTGTTGAGGAGGAACGTCTGGCATGCCTTTGAAAGGAGGCAAGGTATGGAAATAAAACCTGTAGCCGTGGTGTATGATATCCAATACCCATCTGTCCTGGGTAATTAAACTCCAATTTTCTTTGAAGAGTGCCAACCTTCCTCCCAAAGGTGCTGCCAGACAAGCAGGCTCTGGCAGCTGAAAAGGTAGGTCATTGGGTCTGTTTACGAAAGGACTGACCCCTGCCCTCACCCGAAGCCTGTGCAGGAGAACTCCCTGTTCTAGGCCGGAAAGAGCCCTGAGCTCTGCCCTTACCACGTCTAGATCTACCCCTAGACTGGGAATCAAAAGAAGGATACGTCCACCCCTTAGTAGGCCAATTTCTACTAAACTTTGGAGGCTGGACTTGCAAAAAATCTTTAACAGTCTGCATAGACTTAGCCTTGTCTTCCATCTTCTTTAAGACTGTCTCAACAGGAGGCCCAAACAACACGTCAGATTGTAAAGGAGCATCTAAAATCCTTGTTTTAACATGTTCAGACAAAGTCTGATCCCTCAGCCAGGCGTGCCTGCGAACAGTCCCAGTGGCAGCCACCCTAGACGAGGCCTGTACAGCATCAAAACCACATTGCAAAGAATGCTTACCCACCTGTTCAGAAACATGGACTAAATCTTGCAACTCTTTACAATCAATACCAACTGCCAGAGCATCAACCTTAGACTTCAATTGTGAAAGGAGATAGTTTTGGTATTTCAACATGTGAAACTGGCAATTCAGAGCCCTTATAGCAAGAGTGGAAGAAGTATAAACTTTCTTTCCCCATCTATCCAAGGCCCTAGCCTCCTTATCTGTAGGAACCGGATTCTTAACAGAAGCCTTAACACCCTTAGGCCCCTGGCTAACAGTTTCTGGGTCTGCCCTAGGACTTTTAAACAGATGCTTGTGAACGTCAGGCACCCTGTAATACCTATCCGGTTTAACAGGAGCAGGAGGTAAAGAAACAGGATTAAGAGAAGCCTCTGTAAAAACATCTTCCACTACATCCAAAACAGGAGGTATAGCCAAAGGCCTATGCTGGGGTAAAAACAGAAATTCCCTAAGCCTTTTCCTGGAATCAGAGAAGTCCTGACCTTCCCACTTAATGCTCCCTCATGGAATGAAGTTTCAGAAAAAGAAAAATCCTCAGGAGGAGTAGCAGAAGGAGTAGAATCATCCACATCAGAATCAGAATAAGGAGAGTACTCCTGCAAGTCTTCAGCCGAAGACTCTGAAACATCTGAAGCTTGCTCAAAACCCCCCAGCTCAGGCTCCACCCTAGGTCTCTTAGCAGGAGGGGGCATAGAACCCCTAATCAAAGTAATCAAATCTTCTGCCATTTTAAGCATATGCTTCTTGGGCATAGTACCTGAAGAGCTAGGGGTAACACCAACTGAAGCTAAACCTGGCCTGCCCCTGGGAGAAGCCTTAGTAACAGAAGGAGAGGGCCAAACCACTTTAGGAAGGGAGGGGAGTATAGTAACCTGAGAAGCCCCCTCAGCCTGACTTGCCTCCTGAGAGGCCACATCTTGCAATAATAAAGTTTCACTCTGTGAACACAAAGAAATCTCCGGTGGAGCCACCGGCTCCACCGACACCTCTAAAGAACCGCGTCCGCACAGACGGTTCTTCTAGCCTAGGCTTAACTGTCTTGTCCTTGCGCTTCTTCGAGGCGGGCCGGAGCATCCGACGGCATTTTATAATTGCACTGCTTCCCAAAGACTAACCTTGCACAATCCAACCTTCTCTTTATAGTGCGTTTATTAAATCTAGCACAAGAGCGACAGCCAACAACGTCGTGCTCAGGCCCTAAGCAAGGAATACACAAAGTATGATAATCTCTATGCGGTATCTGTTTCCCACAAGAAACGCAATTATTAACTTTTTCTGACATCCGTAAATGACTGAGGCAAGAAAAAACAAAAATATTCCCCAACGGGGTACTTAGCCAACTTTGAACTCTGTCTGAAACTTCTAAATAGAAAAATCTCAGAACGCCAACCGGCACTTGCAATGCTGCTTCTGCATCGGACCATGCGGCAAAAAAGACTGAGGATATGACGCCGGTCATGCGCATTTGTACCCTGACGTCCTGACGTCAGTTAAATGCGCCCTGACCGACGTCAGCCTTATACTTTGATATTCGGGCCGACCGTGGACAGCGGACTACCCAAGTGTTAGGACTGCAGCAATGTGAGATGAAGAACATCTGCAGTGGCAAAGCCTGCCCTGGACTTAGAAAGGCAAATGATAATGCTTTGTAAAGGTGTGAACAGAACTCCAAGTAGCAGCCTCTAGAATGTCTTTGGTTGGTACTCCTCTGAGAAAGGCTGCTGAAGTAGCTGCAGCTCTGGTGGAATGAGACCCAATGCCCTTGGGCACAGGTTTGCCATGGTGTAAGTAGCAGAAACAAATGCAGTTGCTTATCCACTTTGAAATGGTCTGCTTTGAAATAGCCTTTCCTTCTGCTCCTGCAGCATATGTCACTAGTAATTGCTCAGTTTTAGAGCTTTAGTCCTACTCAAGTAGAATCTTAGCTGTGTGTGTACGTCCAAGGAATGCAGAACTCCCCCTTGTTCTGCGGATTTGGATAAAAGGTTGGCAGATGAATAGTTTGGTTAAGAGTCACAATGGAAACCATCTTAGACATAAATGAAGGATTGGTCCTCAGAGACACCCTGTCTGGATAAAATATGATAAAAGGCTCCACAGCCATGAGGGCCTGTAGCTCCGAGACTCTTCTTGCTGAAGAGATTGCTAGTAGCAGAGCCGTTTTCCATAAGAACTTTATATCAGCAGTAGCAGCTGGTTCAAATGGAGGCAGGGTGAGCTTTTCCAACACATAATTGAGGTCCCATGCAGGTATTGGTGATCTTCTAGGAGGCCTTACATTTTTGGCTCCTCTAAGATACTGCTTTAGTAAAATATGAGAAAAGATTGGTGGCTCTATTGTAATGAGCCGAAATGGCAGAGGCATGGATTTTAATTGATGAGAAAGATAGACCTTTGTCAAGCATCTCAGTCAAGTATTGTAATATCGGAGGAATATTTGGTTCTGCTGTAACAGTCCCTTGTGCTCGATTCGAAGCACAGAATCTCTTCCATTTATCAGCATAAGATTTTCTAGTACTAGGCCTTCTGGCTTCCAAAACATCCATCACAGCTTTACTGAGAGGTGTTGTTTGTATAACTACATGATCAGCCATGCTGCCAGGTTCCGTGTCTGGAGATGATTGTGCAGAATCAGATTTGTTTTGCTGGGACAGTAGTGGAGGTCTTTGAGGTAAGGTCCAAGCTGGGTATTGAGACAAGTTCCTTAGGACTGGGTACCAATATTGGCGGGGCCAGTCCGGGGCAATTAGTATCTTTGGTTTCTCTTGTCTGACTTAGTAGGACCCTGGGAAGAACAGGCAGAGGAAAGGCGTAAACAGATAGTTTTTTTCCAACTGAAGGATAGGGTGTCCACTTTCCATGCTTGTCTGTGATAAGTCCTAGTGCAGAATCTTTTCAAGTGATAATTTTGAGGAGGCAAAAAGATCTATGCCCGGGCTCCCCCATTCCTTTATTATCATGCTGAAGACTTGCGGATCTAATTTCCACTCGTGAGGGTCCATAAGGTTTCTGCTTAGTCTGCCAGAGTATTTTGTTTTCCTGGCAGGAATTGAGCTTGAAGATGTATTTGGCAAGTCAAAGCTGTGTCCCGCAGTGTCATGGCTAATCTGCAAAGGGGGTAGGAGTGCATGCCCACCTGCTTGTTTATATACCACATAACAGTGGTGTTGTCTGTCTTTATCAGTAGTTGTCCTGGATGAAGTAAGTCCTTGAAGGCTGTCAGGGCATTTTGAACAGCTAGCATCTCTTTTTGGTTGATATGCAGATGCATTTGTTTTGGGGTTCATTGGCCCTGAATGCATCTTCCTGCCATGTGGGCCCCCCATGCATAATCTGATGCGTCTGTTAAGGGTTGGCTGGCAGGGGGTAGAGTGAAGGCCCATCCCATGTTTTGGTGGCATGCCTTTGCCCACCATAAAACTCCTGCTGTAGGCAGGGAATGACAGGAATTATTGTTTCAAGACCGACAATGTTGACTCCATAAACATTTTAGGTACCACTGAAGTTTCCTCATATGCAGTCTTGCATATGTGATCAGTAGGATGCAGGATGCCATGAAGCCCAAAGCCTGCATAGTTTGTCTTGCAGATAACTGGGTTTTTGTTGCCATCAGTTTGAAGTAAGTACTCAGTTGCCTTTGTCTGGCATGAGGTAAGCCATCTGGGCAGTTGTATTCAAGCTTTTTGTTGCCATCAGTTTGAAGTAAGTACTCAGTTGCCTTTGTCTGGCATGAGGTAAGCCATCTGGGCAGTTGTATTCAAGCTTGCACCCAGGAATGTTATCTTTTGAGAGGGTACCAGTTGTGATTTCTTTTTGTTTATTGTGTACCCTAGGCAGGTTAGAAGCCTATTCACCAATGCCAGATGTTGAAGAATGTCCTTGTTCTCGGCTTGAATGAGACAGTCGTCCAAGTAAGGATATATTTGTATACTTCTTTGTCTGCAAAAAGCAATTACTGGTGCCAGGCACTTTGTAAAGACCCTGGGTGCAGTAGATAAGCCAAAGGGCAGTGCAGAGAATTGGTAATGCATTAAGCCAGCCTTGATTCTGAGGTATCTTCTGCATAATTCCCTTACTGGGACATGCAGGCATGCCTTTTAGGCCTAATGTCACCAGCCAAGCATTCTTGCCCAGCATGGGCAGAAGCTGCTGCAAAGTCAGCATTTTGAATTTTGGAATGTCTAGGTATGTGTTCAAAATTGATAAATCCAGTATTGGCCGCCAGGCCTTGTCCTTTCTGGGTACCAAGAACAGTAGAGTAAAAACCTTGTCCTTTTTCCTGTTCTAGTACTGGCTGAATGTCCCCATATCCATGAGGGATGTAACCGGTTTCTATGCCTCTGCCATTACTTTTTTGGCAGAACCGGCCAACGGTTTGCCATTGGCAGAGTATGGAAATGGAATCTGTATCCCTGTGATACTATGCTTAGCACCTACTTGTCCTGGGTTAACTGCCAATTTTGAGCAAAAAGTGCTAATTTTCCCCCTAAGGGTGCTGCCAAAAAGTAAGTGCTTGGTGAAGGCAGAGGGAAGTCATTGGGACAGTTTTCTGTAGGTTTGCGCTTTATCTCCTCCAGATTTGGAAGTAGAAGCACCCCATTGCTTTGATCTGTAAGAATCTTGTGCCTGGTCTCTGGAACCCTTAGGGCATCCGGATTTGCCCCTTTGAGCTCTGTCTGACACAGGAAAGAAGCAATTTTTTGTAGGCCAGTGTCTACTGAATCTTGGTGGCTGCACTTCCAAGAAGTCTCTCACAGTTTGCATAGACTTAGCTTAGTCGTCCATTTTCTTTAAAACTTCTTCTGCCTTCATACCAAACAGAGTATCATGCTGTAAAGGTGCATCCAGTAATTTAGCTTTAACATGATCAGGCAAATTCTGCTCTTTTAGCCAGGCATGCCTCCTAATCACAGATCCAGTAACTACAGCCCTGCAGGATGCCTCTAAGGAATCAAAAAGTACAGTTTTGTACCTACCATAAATGTAGATGTTAGAGTGCTAATACAGCTGCAGTCATAACAGATGGGTTTTCCTGAAGTCAAGCAGGTCCTCAGTCGACCGAATTCCAAAGTCTAGGTCTGGCGTCGGATGTAGTCGCTTCTTCCCTGACGTCAGTGCGACAGGGGCTATAAAAGAACCAGCAGACGCCATTTTCTTCAGTTTTTCTTGCCCCAGATGTCAGGTGCCCCCAGAAGGAAGGCAAAACATAAATTTATGTAACAATGCAATACAATCAAAAAACAGTAGTTGCAAGCAAATACACCATAAAAGAATACCCCAATGAAGTTGTATGAGGGGGTGTTGGCCATTAGGCCTGCCCCAAGAGGGGAAGGAGGGAGAGAAACCTGGACTGCAGCTGTATTAGCACTCTAACATCTACATTTATGGTAGGTACAAAACTGTACTATGTTAATCATGCATACAGCTGCAGTCATAACAGATGGGTAGAATCCCAAAGCTAAAAAAGGGGTGGTAGGTACCAAGAGGAACTAGGAGGAGCCAGGATGCCCTGCAAGACTGCAGTGGCAAAGCCCGCTCTAGACTTGAAATATAATGGTAGGTGATGGTGCTTGGAGCACGTATGTACCGAACTCCAAGTGGCTGCTTCCAAAATATCTTTGGTAGGAACCCCCCCTGAGGAAAGCTGCAGAGGTAGCTGTGGCCCTTGTGGAGTGAGATCTGATGCCTGTAGGTACAGGTTTACCATTAAAAGAGTAACAGAAGCGTATACAGTGGGCTATCCATTTTGAGATTGTCTGTTTGGAAATAGGCTTCCCTTGAGCACCTGTAGCATAGGACACGGAGTTGCTCTGATTTTCTGAAAGGCTTTGTTCTGTCCAAGTAGTAACGGGGCTGTCTGTGAATGTCCAAGGAATGTAGTAATCTCTCCCCTTTGTTTTGTGGATTAGGGTAAAAGGTAGGTAAGTGGATAGCCTGATTCAAGACCACCCTGGATGCTACCTTTGGCATAAAGGAAGGATTGGTTCGTAAGGAAACTCTGACCTGATGGAAAATGATGAAAGGCTGCACAGCCATGAGGGCTTATAGTTCCGAAACCCTGCGTGCTGAGGTGATAGCCAGAAGGAAGGCTGTTTTCCATGACAAATATTGCAGTTCTGTTCAAGCAGCTGGCTCAAAAGGAGGCAGGGTCAGTTTTTCTAGAAGGAATTTGAGGTCCCAAGCAGGTACTGGTTGCTTCCTTGGGGGTTTTATATTCTTAGCCCCTCTGAAGAACTGTCTTAAGAGGGTGAGAGAATAAAGGAGGATCAGTGTTGTATTCTGCAGAAATGGCTGAGGCATGGATTTTGATGGAGAAGTCCACCGTTTAGCATCTCAGCTAGGTACTGAGATATTTGAGGTAAATTCAGTATTCCAGGATTCTGACCCTTTTTCTGATTCCAGGCACAAAACAGTTTCCATTTTGCGGAGTAGGCTTTTCTAGTACAAGGCCTTCTGGCCTCCAAAATAACATCCTGCACCTCCTTGGAGAGTAGGGTCTGTTGTGAATTTAAAGGAATCCTCTATGCGGCTAGATTGAGTGTTTTCAGCTGACTGAAGAGTTTCAAATTTGTGCCGAGTCAGTAGAAGAGGCATTAGGGGCAGCATCCATGGTGGGGAATGAGTCAGGCTCCTCAGGAGTGGGTACCAGTGTTGTCTTGGCCAGTCTGGAGCAATGAGAATCATCTTTGGTCTGTCTGCTCTGGCTTTTAATAGAACTTTGGGCAGCAGAGGAAGAGGTGGGAAAGGCATAAACGTCATGGTTGTCCAACTGAAAGAGTGCGTCCACTTTCCAGGCCTGTGGATGAAAGGTCCTTGAGCAGAATTTTGTCAATTGGTAATTTCTGTGGGTGGCAAAGAGATCTATGTCTGGCCTTCCCCATGCTTGAATTATCTTTGCAAAGGCTTGAGAATGCAACTTCCATTCGTGTGGATCTGTCATATTTCTGCTCAGGTTGTTTGCCAGCGTGTTTTCCTTGCCTGGCAGGAACTGTGCTTGAAGTTGGATTTGTAATTCCAGAGCCATGTTCCATAGAGACATGGCTATCCTGCATAGGGAATATGAATGGGTTCCTCCCTGTTTATGTACCACATCACTGTGGTGTTGTCTGTCCTTATCAATAGCTGGCCTGGATGCAGTAGGTCTTTGAAAGCCATAATAGCATTTATTACTGCTAGCATTTCCTTTTGATTGAGGTGTAGGTGCTTTTTTGTGACCATTTGCCCTGAATGCACCGATCTGTCATGTGCACCCCCCAAGCGTAGTCAGAGGAGTCTGTTGTGATGACTTTGCTTGAGGCTTACAGAATGGGAGACCTAGGTTTCTTTGGCATGCTTGAGCCCACCATAGAAATTCCTTTTGAAGACATGGAATCAGTGGTATAATTGTTTCCAAACTGTGGCTGTGTTGAGACCATAAGTTTTTTTTAGGTACCACTGAAGTTTCCTCATATGCAGCTTTGCACATGGGATTAGCAGGATGCAAGATGCCATGAATCCCAGAGCCTGCAGGATTTTCCTTGCAGTCAGCCTGGTGAGAGTTGCCAGTTTTCTGAAGTATTGAGTTAGTTGCCCTTGTTTCTCTGGTGTGAGGTAGGCCATCTGGGTGTTTGTATTCAAGCTGGCACCCAGGAAAATTATTGTTTGACAAGGTATTAGTCTATTTCTTTTTGTTGACTGTGTATCCCAGAGAATTCAACAACATCATTACAAATGTCAGGTGTTTCAGACGTATGTGTTTGCTGTCCGCTTGGATCAGGCAGTCATCCAAATATGGATATATTTGTATCCCTTGAAGTCTGCAGAAGGCAATTACTGATGCCAGGCATTTCGTGAACACTCTGGGCGTAGTAGATCAGCCAAAGGGCAATGCAGAGAATTGATAATGGGTTGAACCTGCAAGAAATCCGAGGCATCTTCTGCAATCTTGTCTGATTGGGACATGCAGGTATGCCTCCTTGAGGTCCACTGTTACCAGCCAAGACTCCTTGCCCAGCATGGGAAGAAGCTGCTGTAATGTGAGCATCTTGAATTTTGGTACGAGTAAATATATGTGTTTAGGATGGATAGGTCCAAAATAGGTCTCCAATCTTTGCCCCTCCTTGGTACCAGGAATAGTCTGGAATAAAAACCTAGACCCTGTTCTTGTGCAGGTACCTCTTGAATAGCTTTCATGTCCATGAGATCTGAAATTTGTTTTTATGCCTCTGCCCTTTGATTGTGTGGCAGGTTTGGCATGACTCATTTTTGGAAGGGTGTGAAAGTGGAATATGTAGCCTCTGTCTATGATGTCCAGGATCCATTTGTCTTGTGACAATATGCCAATTTTTCGAAAATAATGCCAGTTTTCCGCCTAAAGGTGCTGCCATTTGAGCCTTGCTTGGCATGCAAAGGGGAAAGTCATTGGTTCCGCTTTCTGAATGGCTGTGAACTATCCTCACCACCTCTTGGTGTAGGTGCCTGCCATTGTCTGCCTCTAAATGATCCTTGAGATTGCCCTCTACCCCTTGGGCACCTGCATCTACCTCTTTGAGGTCTGTCAGTGGCTAGAAAGGACAGATTTTTTGAAGGCCAATTTCTACTGAAACGTGGTGGTTGTACCTGTAGAAAATCTTTCACGGTTTGCATTGATTTTGCCTTTTCCTCCATTTTCTTTAATACCTCCTCAGCTTTAAACACCAAACAATACATCTTTTTGAAGAGGTGCATCTAGTAATTTTGCTTTGACATGATCTGGTAAGGTTTGCTCTGAGCCAAGCATGTCTACGTATGACTGATCCTGTAACAGCAGCTCTACATGAGGCCTCTAAAGCATCAAAACCACATTGCAAGGTATGGTTTACCCACTTGCTCTGCACTATGCAACAAATCCTGCAACTCCTTCAAGTCTGGTTGTTCAGGTTGTGACATTTTGCTTTTCAACTGAGATAACAAAAACTGTTGATACTTTAACATATGGAACTGACAGTTTAATGCCCTCATGGTTAAGGGGGCCGAGGTGTATACCTTTTTCCCCCACCTTTCTAAAGGTCTGGAATATCTCTCTGAAGGTAATGGATTTTTGGCAGTGGAGGCCTTAATTCCCTTGGGACCCTGTGAAATAGTTTCTGGGTCAGCCGCATGACTTTTGTATAGGAATTGGTGTGAATCAGGAACCCGGTAATACCAGTCAGGCTTGACTGGAGCTGGAGGTAAAGAATCTGGGTTAAGGCTGGCCTCTGAATACACATCTAGTATGTCCAAGACGGGAGGTATAGCCAGAGGCCCGTGCTGAGGGAGCAAGAGGAAATCCCAGAGTCTTTTCTTGGAGTGAGTACTCTTGGCCTTCCCAGTGGAAGTGTTCCCTCAAGGTATGCAAGGTTTCCCCAAAAGAGTAATCCTCAGGGGGGGAGACAGAGGGAATGGACTCCTCTGCATCAGAATCTTCAAAAGGGGAGTATGAATGTTCCTGGTCCTCAGAATGTTCTGAAGCAATGGAGGCCTGGTCCGAGGAAGGGTATTCATCCTCCACTCTGGGCCTTTTGTCCAAGGGGGGTTGAGAGCCCCTGATAAGAGTAATCAAATCCTCAGCCATTTTGAGCATCTTCTTTTTAGGCGTGGGGCCCTGTGGAGCTGGTCTTTTAGTATGCATGGCTTCTTTAGATTTAGTGAAAGCCTTAATGGAAAAAGAAGAAAGACACCTTGAGAGGAGGCAGGCCTATCTAAACTCAGTTTCCCTGCCAAGAGTGGCTTCGGTATCTGTAGTCTGGGTGCGGGCCGAAGAGCCTGCGACCTCAGGCACAGAAGACACCGCTAATGAAGTGTCATCGGTAGTCAGGGGCTGCATAGGCACTTCACTGAGAACCGGAGCACCTGTAGTCTGCTTTAGCATGGTATCTGTAGAAGTCGCGGACCTCGTATGTCGGTCCTTATCTTTGCGTCTTTCACCCAAAACTGGAGTCTGAGTATCAGACAACATAATGTAATTACACTTTTTGCCAAAATAGTGTTGGGCGAACTCCGCCCGATGCTTAGTGAGTCTGTTGAATGTAGCACAAACGACAGGCCGAGACGTCGTGGTCTGGGCCTAAGCAAGGAATACAGAGGGAATGGAAATCCTTATGTGGTATTTGCTTCCCACATGAAATGCAATTATTAACTTTGTCTGACATCGTTCTAAGGTAAGAAAAGTTTCCCCAACGGGGTAGTTAGCTTTCAAGAAGTCTTCGGTTGAAAAATATTCGTAATCTCAGGAGCTGGCCAACCGGCACTTGCGAACTGCTTCTGGCACCGCGCGGCAAGAAAGACTGAAGAAAACTGTGTCGGCTGGTTCTTTTATACCCCTGTCGCATTGACGTCAGGGAAGAAGCGACGACATCCGACGCCGGACCTAGACTTTGGAATTCGCCCGACCGAGGACCCGCCTGACGGCAGGAAAACCCATCTGTTATGACTGCAGCTGTATGCACGATGAACATCCACATTGCAAAGTATGCTTTCCAACTTGTTCAGCTGCATGCAACAATTCCTGCAATTCTTTAGTTTCTGCACATTCAGAAATAATTTTCTGTTTTAGCAATCCCATAACATGTTGTTGATACTTGAGCATATGAAACTGGCAGTACAAACCTTTTTTCCCCCAATCTAGTGCCCTTGAATCTGTCAGTGGGGGTAGGATTTTTTGCTGTTGAGGCCTTAACTCCCTTTGGACCATGTGAAATAGTTTCAGGATCAGCAGCAGGGTTTCTAAATAAAATTTGTGCGAGTCAGGGACCCTGTAATATCGGTCAGGCTTGATGGGAGCCGGTAGTAAGGAGTCAGGGGTCAAGCTCGACTCTGAAAACACATCATTCACAATGTCTAAAACAGGGGATATGGCTAAAGGCCTGTGCTGAGGGAGAAGGAAATCCCTGAACCTCTGATTCAGAGAAATCTCGACTCTCCCAGTGAAAATGCTCCCTCAAAGTATGCAAGGTTTCTCCAAATGAATAATCCTCAGGAGGAGATGCAGATGGGATAGACTCCTCTGCATCAGAGTCCTCATAGGGAGGTATAGAGAATTCCTGATCAGAAGAGGAATCTGAAGAAATAGAAACCTGATCTGAAGATTCATAAGTGTCTTGCCTCGGCCTTTTATCAGGGGGGGGGATGGGAACCCCTGATCAAAGTAATAAGGTCTTCAGCCATTTTGATAATCTGTTTTTTAGGCATAGGCGCCTGTGCATGTGGCTCAGGAGTCTTTTTTTAGCTTTAGAAGTGGCTTTTGTTTTTGGTTTTGCAGCTGTCAGTTTGATATAAAAATGTTGAGGCCTGAATACACCCTCAGAAGCCAGTGCCTGCTCAACGGCTCCGGACCCATCCGAGGCAGATGCATCCGTGGGTCCAATACTTTGAGTATCTCACGGCGTGCCAGATGCCACATGGGTCTCGGTAGGGGCCTGCGACTCGAAAGTAGCAGGTATCAGGGGCTGCGAAAGCGCCTCACCGAGTACCGGCGACTGGCTTAGGAGAAGCTTCGTAGTTGGTTTTTGACATCAACTGTGTCTCTGTCCTTTTCTTTGTGTTTTTTTATGTACTCCGGTAGTCTGATTGCTATCAGACGAAATTTCTGGGTAGTTAAATTCGTTTCCAAAATACTTGAGGCAAAAATATGCAGACGCTTCTGCGTTGGTTAAATCTAGCACAAAACCAACAGCCAGGCACATTGTGATCAGGGCCTAGGCAAGGAATACAGTATAAATGGAAATCCTTATGGGAGGTATTTGCTTCCCACAAGTAATACAATTAACTTTCTGACATCGGACTGGAGCAAGGAAAAAAAAAAATGTTTCCCCCAATGGGGTACTTGGCTTTAGTGAAGACTTCGGTTCTGAAACCGAAATATTTCAGGAGTCGACCGACCGGCACTTGCCAAATGCTTCTGCTTCGGGCACCGTGTGGCAAGAAAGACTAAAGAAAATGACGTCGGCTGCTTGTTTTATACCCTTGATGACCTGACGTCATGGAAGAGGAGACAGCAACCAACGTAGAACCAGACGTTGGAATTCAGGCCGACTGAGGGCAACCTGCCAGCAGATTACCAAAATGTAATGACTGCAACAGTGAAACACTAAGAACATGTCATTTATAAAGCAATGTGTTACACAGGAACAAAAAAAAAAAAAACACCAGCACTTGGAACACTTCTCATTGCCAATGCCAAATCTAAGTAATATGCTAATCAGTTAGCCCAGTAATGCATATACTAAGCAAACAACAAATAAAATACAATTTTTAACTTGGTCAAAGTAACCAATTATGTTGCTTATAATTTAATAACATTCTTACAGGAAGTATTTGCTTAACATTTAGAAATAAAATTGTAAGGTTTAAAATTAAATGAAATGCATTAAGTGTTTCACTGTAAATATAGTGTAAAATAAAACAATACATGGCCACCGCAACCAAGATAAAACAAAATCAATTACTACAAAAACTCCTGGTCAATCGTTGCATGTCCATCACAAAACTAAACGACCACTAGAACAGAGTGCTTTCGTTCCAAATTTTATAGAACAGGAACTTCTTCAGAAACTAATCTCCATTTTAAAATACAGCCATTTAAACATCAGAGTTGCCCACCGAATTCTAAGAAGCAAATCAGCTATTGGAAAACAATCACGACTAAAATGAATAAATAATTTAAGATAAAAACAAAACATACTTTAATAAAACATTTAATACAGAGCTTCATTGAGCCCAGAAAATTGATCAGCTCTAAGCTTTACTTGCCACATCAACTCCCGGGTTGCTAAAAAAATCATTACAACCATTATGGAACCTGCTTATGTCTACCTTTTCCGGAAAAAAAAAAAAAAAAAAAAAAAAAAAAAATTTCCTAAAATTGGAAAAATGAAGGCCATGTTTGACTAAAGCATTGTTTAAATCACCATCCTTAATTGCCTTTACATGATCCAATAAGTGTATGTAATTCTAATACTTTTTCCTATACAACATGTACATGAACAGTAGCTAAACATACTATATTGGTACTTTTACAGTTGAATCTTCCTGTAGATGAAATAGTACACTTTAAATGATCAAAATAAATAGTGTTGACATTATCTAAACGTACCAGTTTTAAAACAATGTATTCACATCCCTAGCTATGTCAAATTCCAATAACTTAAGAGTGAAAGACTTTTTATATATGAAGGTAGGAAACTCTCCTACCGTTTTTTTACAAAATCAGAATTTCCCTGTATAAATTTTCCAATTACTGGTGACAATACCTCTCACCTAGTCATGCTGAAAGGAAATGCCAAACTTTTGTCACTTATTCCATACATAATTTTTTCTTTAACAGAATACTCACAAAATAGACTACAAATTAAGATTCAAATCCCTTAAGAGATTCTCTCAAAAATAAATTAATATGTTCAACTTCTTGTAAAAAGACTTTGTTATTGCTCATCAGCAGACTCGCTCTAATGATTTGTCCTCTAAAAATATTCATTTTTCATGAATTTAAGGTGGGTGCTACAGAAGTGAAGATAATTTTTAAAAGGTACTTTTCCTATAAATAGAACTAGAAAAGTACAGTTTTGTACCTACCATAAATGTAGATGTTCGAGGATCCACATTGCTGCAGTCCTAACCATTGGGTAGTCCGCTGTCCAGTCGGCCCGAATACCAAAGTATATGGCTGACGTCGGTCAAGGCGCATTAGACTGATGTCAGGACGTCAGGGTACTAATGCGCATGACCTATCCTCAGTCTTTTCTTGCCCCAGATGTCAGAAGACCCTAAAAAGACAAGGCCCAAACCAAAACCAAAAACCCTGCACCAAACATATATACAATATATACAAATGTACAAGAGTATATCCTAACCCACACCACCACCCCTAAACACAGAGGGGAAGGAGGAGGTAAATTGGACTGCAGCAATGTGGATCCTCGAACATCTACATTTATGGTAGGTACAAAACTGTACTATGTTCTTCATTCCACATTGCTGCAGTCCTAACCATTGGGTAGAATCCCAAAGCAGAGTTAAGGGAGGCTGGCAAATCATAAGGAAGCAGGAGCGGTCAACATGCCTTGCAAAATAGCTGTGGCAAAACCAGCCCTAGATTTAGAGTAGAGAGGAAGATGGTAATGCTTAGAGAAAGTATGCACTGAACTCCAAGTAGCTGCCTCCAAAATATCCTTAGTTGCCACCCCCCTTAGAAATGCTGTTGAAGTGGCAGTAGCCCTAGTGGAATGAGGCCTAATCCCAGCTGGAATCTCCTTGCCATGATGGGAATAACAAAATGAAATGCAAAACCCAATCCACTTAGAAATAGTTTGCTTAGACACAGGCTTGCCCTGAGAACTCAAAGCAAAAGAAACAAACAACTGCTGAGACTGCCTGAAATCCTTAGTCCTGCTTAAATAATAACGCAACTGCCTATGTACATCTAAAGTGTGCAAAATCTTTTCCCCTTATTTTGGGGATCTGCATAGAAAGTAGGCAAATGAATAGTTTGGTTTAAAGCCACACTAGAAACCACCTTAGGCATAAAGGAAGGATTAGTACGTAATGATACCCTATCCTTATGGAAAATCAAAAGGGCTCTACTGCCATAAGGGCCTGCAACTCAGAAACCCTTCTTGCAGAAGTAATAGCCAACAAAAAGCAGTCTTCCATGACAATTTCAATTCAGCAGTAGCCGAGGCTCAAAAGGTTGTAGAGTAAGTTTTTCCAACACAAAATTGAGATCCCAAGCAGGAGTAGGAGCTCGTGGGGGTCTTATATTCTTTGCCCCTCTAAGAAACTGCTTGAACAAAGGATGCGAAAACAATGGTGGGTCACAATCATAGTGAGCTGAAATTGCTGCAGCATGAATCTTAATGGAAGAGAAGGACAAACCTTTGTCCAATAACTCAGTAAGATATTGAAGAGCCACACTCAAATTAGGCTCAAAAATCTCCAAATTCTTTGCTGCACTCCAAAATAAAAATCTCTTCCATTTTTTGTACTAGGTCTTCTGGCTTCCATAATCACATTTAAAACTTGAGGAAGTTGAGACCTGCTGTGTTTCAGAACAGAATATGCCAGGCTGTTAGATGAAGAGAGTGAAGCTTGACATTGAGCAGGTGACCGTCCTTCTGAGATAACAGATGTGGAATCAAAGGCAAAGGCCATGGAGGCTTCCTTACCAGACTCCTTAGTAGTGGGTACCAGTGTTGCCGAGGCCAATCTGGAGCTATTAAAATCATCCTTGGCTTGTCTTGTCTGACCTTTAGGAGCACCTTTGGAAGAAGAGGCAGAGGTGGAAAGGCATACACATGAAGATTTTTCCAACTGAAAGAAAGAGCATCCACTTTCCAAGCTGTGTGATGAAACCCCTTTGTGCAAAACTTTGGCAGCTGGTGGTTTAGTGGAGAAGCGAACAGATCTATGTCTGGAGTTCCCCATGACACTGTCAATTTCTGAAATACATGAAGATCCAGTTTCCACTGTGGGGATCCATGATTTGTCTGCTTAACACATCTGCTAAGGAGTTCTGTGCTCCCGCAGAAACCTTGCCTGTAGAGTTAGTTGCAAGCTGAGCGCAGTTTCCCATAAAATCATTGCTTGCCTGCATAGAGGATAAGAATGTGTTCCCCTTGTTTGTTGATGTACCACATGACAGTTGTGTTGTCTGTTAGAATCAACACCTGCCCTGGAAGAAGTAACTCCTTGAAAGCCATTAATGCAAACTGGACTGCTAACATCTCCTTCATGTTGATATGTAGATGCTGAAGTCTGGCAGGCCACTTGTCTTGTATCCACTTTCCATTTAGATGAGCTCCCCAAGCAATGTCCGAGGCATCTGTCGTTAAAATCTGACCGCCTCTGGCCGGGTCACAGAGAGTCCCTTGTTTAGGTGACATTCCTGAGCCCACCACAAAATTCTTTTGAATGCAAGGTATTATTTGAATGACAGTGTCCAAATCCTGGCAGTGCTGTGTCCATACATTTTGAGATACCATTGCAGCTTCCTCATATGCAGTTTGGCATTGGGAAGCACCAGAATACAAGATGCCATGAACCCTAAGGCTTGAAGGACTGTCCTTGCAGTCAGCCCGGACTGAAGAGATAATTGATGGAAGTAACTGGAAAGATTCTTTTGTTTGTCCGGGGTTAAAAAGGCCATCTGGGCTGCTGTATTCAGTCTCACACCCAGAAAGCACATGTCTTGAGAGGGTACTAGACTGGACTTTATTAGAATACCCTAGGCATCTTAGCACTGCTATGACATATTCCAAATGCTGTAGAAGGTCTTCCTTTTCTTGAGCCAGAATCAGGCAGTCGTCCAAATAAGGATAGATTTGAATTCCTTTAGCCTGAAGTAAGCTATCACTGGAGCCAGAACAGTAGATAAGCCAAAGGGCAATGCAGAGAACTGATAATGAGAATTTCAGCTTAAAAACGCAGATACTTTCTGCAACTTAGTCTTATAGGCACATGAAGGTAAGCTTCCTTGAGATCTAAAGTTACCATCCAGTGATCTTTGCCCAGCAGAGGTAAAAGCTGTTGTAAAGTCAACATTTTGAACTTGGGAATGTCCAGATAAGTGTTGAGGATAGATAAATCCAAAATTGGTCTCCACGTGTTCCCCTTCTTTGGTACTAGGAACAGGCGAGAATAAAATCCTAGGCCCCTTTCTGGTACAGGGACTGGCTGAATGGCCCCTATTTGGAGTAACAGAGAAATTTGCTTGTGAGCCTCTTTCCTTTGTGGAGGAGGAACGTCTGGCATGCCTTTGAAAGGGGGCAAGGTATGGAAATAAAACCTGTAACCGTGGGGAATGATATCCAAAACCCATCTGTCTTGAGTAATTAAATCCCAATTTTCTTTGAAAAGAGACAGTCTTCCTCCCAAAGGAGCTGCCAGACGAGAATGTACTGGCAGCTGAAAAGGCAGGTCATTGGGTCTGTTTAAAGGACTGACCCCTGCCCTCACCAGAAGTCTGAGCAGGAGAACTCCTGTTCTAGGCCTAAAAGAACCTTGAGCTCTGCCCTACCCCTAGACTGGGAATCATAAGCAGGATATGTCCATCCCTTAGTAGGCCAATTTCTGCTAAACTTTAAAAATCTTTAACAGTCTGCATAGATTTAGCCTTGTCCTCCATTTTCTTTAAAACTGCTTCCACAGGCGAACCAAACACCACATCAGACTGTAAAGGAGCATCCAAAATCCTTGTCTTAACATGCTCAGCTAAATTCTGATCCCCAACCAAGCTGCTCTGCGAAGAACAGAACCAGTGGCAGCCACCCTCGAGGAGGCCTGCACAGCATCAAAACCACATTGCAAAGAATGCTTACCCACTTGTTCAGACACATGAACTAAATCCAGCAACTCTTTACACTCAATACCTTCCGCCAGAGCATCCACCTTAGATTTCAATTGTGAAAGGAGATAATTTTGATATTTTAGCATGTGAAACTGATTCTACGCCCTCATGGCTAAAGTGGAAGAAGTATACCCCATCTATCCAAAGCCCTTGCCTCTTTATCAGAGGGAACAGGATTTTAACAACCGAGGCCTTAACACCCTTAGGCCCCTGAGAAACAATTTCTGGGTCTGCCCTAGGACTCTTAAAAGATACTTATGAGCTTCAGGCACCCTATAGTACCTATCAGGTTTAACAGGGGCAGGAGGCAAAGAATCAGGGTTCAGGGAAGCCTCTGCAAAAACATCTTCCACCACATTCAACACAGGAGGTATAGCTAAAACAAGAATTCCCTAAGCCTCTTCCTGGAATCAGAGAAATCTTGGCCTTCCCATTTAAAATGCTCCCTCATGGAATGCAGAGTCTCTGAAAATGAAAATCCTCAGGAGGAGAAGCTGAAGGAGTGGAATCATCCACATCAGAATCAGAATAATGAGGATACTCCTGCAAGTCTTCCTCTGAACACTGTTCAAAACTCTCAAACTCAGGCTCCACCCTAGGCCTCTTATCAGGAGGCATAGAACCTCTAATCATAGTAATCAAATCCTCTGCCATTTTAAGCATATGTTTCTAGGCACAGAACCTGAAGTGCTAGGAGAAGCCCCACTGAAGCTAAACTTGGCCTACCTCTCAAAGAAGTTGGAAACAGAAGGAGAAGAACAGTTACCAGCCTGGCCTACCTCCTGAGAGGGCACATCCTGTAACAGTAAAGTCTCTGCCTGAGACTCCACAGAAACTCCTGGCAAAACTTCTGGCTCCACTGAGTTTTTCTAAAAACACGCCGGGACTGCCCGGTTTCAACCCCTAGGCTTTGCTGCTTTGTCCTTTGCGCTTTTGATTTGGGGCGCCGGAGCATCCGACGGCATTTAAACACTAACCTGGCACAGTCTAACCTCTCTTAATATGCGTTTGTTAAATCTAGCACACCTAAACAAGGTATACACAAAGTATGGTAATCCCTATGAGGTATCTGTTTCCCACAAGAAATACAGTTATTCACTTTTTCTGACATCCGTTAAATACTGAGGCAAGAAAAACCAAAATGTTCCTCTGAAACTCCGACTTCAGAAAATTTCAGAACGCCAACCTGCACTCGCAAAACTGCTTCTGCATCGCACCAAAAGACTGAGGATGCTGTCATCATGCGCATTAGTACTCCTGACGCCCTGACATCGTCGTCGCGCGCCTTGACCGGGCAGCCATATACTTTGGTATTCGGGCCGACTGGACAGCGGACTACCCAATGGTTAGGACTGCAGCAATGTGGAATGAAGAACATCAAAACGAACCATTTATATTTCTCATCATGAAAAATGTTTTCGCTTAAAATATATATGCTTAAATATGTTTTGAAGCTTAAAGTCCAGTACAAACCCTTTAACTTAAAGGGCAAATCTAGTATTTCAGAAAATAAAAGTCCTGCAATCAGAGAGTAAGTCACTTGTTAAGCTTTAATTTTAGAAACAGTTTTCCAGGAATTCAGCTCATTCTTTTTGCTTTTAAAACACCTTCGCTAAATTAAAATTAATCTAACTGTATTAAGTTAAAATTAAAACATTATGCTTCAAATATATTGCTATATAGCATACAAGCTAAAAAGTGTTACGTACTTACCATAACTTGTAATCTGCGCTATCTGGTGTAGTCATTCATCACAGATGGGTCTCTGATCAGAGCCTGCAAAGTGAGTGACAAGCTCATGAGCTAGAGCTCCTCCTCTCCCAGGATTCCTGTTACCCATAATCCTCAGTTTGCTAGACAAATACCCAGATAGCGACAGTGTCCTAACCCAGGAACAACAGAACCAAACACACCATTACTCAAAGAATACCCTGGTCACCAGAAGGAGGGGGATGGAGTGTGGGAACGTGATAAATGACACTGGATAGCACAGATTCCAGGTTATGGTAAGGACTAACTTTATCGGATACCATCAGTGTCATACATCACCAATGGGTCAGAGTCCCTAGCTATCCATAACCCTGGGAGGTCTGAAGGAAGGACATGCTGGAGCACAGAAGAATCAAACAAAGCTGTACCCCTAAATACCAAACCAACTTGTAATGTGTTACAAAGGTATGGGTGTTTGACCAAGTTACAGCAGCACAAATCATCCAAGGCCGTCCTGTCCCAGAATGCCATAGTAGCAGCCACTGATCTAGTAGAATGAGTTTTAATAGGCCTAGAAAGACCCTGTGATTTCGTAAATGTGAACTATACAAGGAGCCATCCAATGCGAAACAGACACTTTGAAAATGGCCCTGCCTCTCCTGGCCTGGGAGAAGGCTACAGAAAGCTGATCCGACTTTCAAAAATTCTCAGTCCTCTTTAAACAGAAATGAAATGCAATTGCCTATGGACATTCAAGCAATGTAGCAGATACTCCCCTTTGTTTGAAAAGTTGGGGGGGGACAGTTGGACAGATCGATTTAGGTTAGCTTCCAAAAGCTACTTTTGGAATGAATGAAGGACTGGTTCTGAGAGAGACCCTATCCTTGTGAAAAATCATGAAGGAAGGCTTAATGCAAAGAGCTTGCAATTCAGAACCCCTCTTGGCAGAGGTAACTGCCACAAAAAAGGCAGTCTTCCAAGATAGAACTTTATCACACTTCACAGCAGGTTGCTGCACCAAAGTAAGATCCCAAAGAGGAGACTAATCTTTGAAGGGAGGCCTAAGCAAGAATACCCCTTTCAGAAAGGCCTTGCAGAGTCCAGAAGAAAACATGGGACTATCACTTTAGGTGGAAGCTGGAAATTACTGCCAACTGTAAACTGAATTGGCGAGAAGCTTGCCCCTTGTTGAACAGAAGACCAGACAATGTTCGGAACCAGAGCAGAAAAGGATCAATATCAATCTGATTAGCCCAAAGACAGAGCCTCTTCCATTTGCCTTAAACCTTTTTAGTGGAAGGTTAATGAACCTTTTTAGTGGAAGGTTTCTGAGATGCCAAAGTAATATCTTCCACTGGAGAAGGTAATTTGGCCTAACTGAATCACTGGAAATGGATGTACCATGCTGTCAGCCTCAGGGATGTCAGGTCGGGAGGGGGAAGGCCCCATATGGATAGGAAATGGGGTCCTGGACTGGATCCAATATCCACGGTGGATATTGGAGAGGAGACCAGAGGAGGGAGAATCACATCTGAGAAGCCCAGAAGGGGGATATGAAGATGAGGTGAGCCTTCAGGCAATGGCCTTTAAAACTTTGGGAATGAGGGGCATTGGGGGATAAGCATAAAGAAGCCCCAACAGCCAATCCACCAGCGGGGGAATAAAGGCAAAGTACTTGCTGCTTTTGTGATTGATGGGGGATGCAAACAGATCGCAGCACAGAGATCCAGCTTGCCACGGACTGTTTCAGGGGACAACTCATGTGGACTTAGGATAAACTTGCTGAGTTTATCTGCTAGCACGTTGGAATACCCCCAGTGATTCCAATGTGCTAGCAGAAAAACTCAGCAAATCTATCTTAAGTCCACATGATATACACTGCAAGAAGAATGTGCTCAAAGGCCATCACCATTTCCACACTCTCATGGCCTCTAGGCACAGTGGGCAAGATATAGTGGTTCTCCCAACTTGTTGATGTACCAGACTACCACCACATCTGTATTTGCTAAATTCAAGAGGGAGAAGGTCCTGAAAAGCTTGCAATGAAAGTAGGACTGCTCTCATAGATGTTGTTGTACAATTTGGTCTCCGAGGGAGACCACGTGCCTTGGACCGTCCTTCCCTGAAAACTCCACCTCAACAGGGAAGTGTCAGTGGTCACCGTGGCTTAGGGTTGTGGAAGGCAAAAAGAGTCTCCCTAACAGAAGATCCTCAGATTGGAGCCACCAATCCAAGTGATACCGCCAGACCCAAGTTACGGATTGGCATGGACAGAGTGAAGATAAGCAGACCACTGTACCGCTAGGTCCATTGAAGCACTCATACGATACCTGGCGAGGGGAACCAATGGAATAGTCACTGCCATCAATGCAAGGGCTTACAGAATGAGATGGGCAGGGATAATGTTCCTATCCAGGAGAACTTGTTCCTGGATTGTGTCTACCCTGCACAGCTTCAGTCTGACAGTGTCCAGAAGAACTCCTATGAATTCCAGTCTCTTAACACAGAGGAAGGTGAGACTGGGAAAGTTGACAGTAATGCCCAGATTGTGAAATAGGATTAGAGCAAAATCTGTGGCTAGGGAAAAACTGCTTTGTAGGAGCCGTGAGGAGCCAATTGTCTAGTTACGGATAGACCTGAAAACTCTGCAGCTGGAGATGGGCTGCTACCATTGCCTATTTGAACACCAGGGGGACTAACGCAAGACTGAAGGGCAGGGCTCTTAACTGATGACTGGCTCCCAGCCGTAGCGCAGGAAACTTCTGGAGCCTCTATTTTTATGTGATGGCACGCATCCTCGAGATCTATTGGGCACATCCAATAGTCCTTGCACAGAAGTGGAAGGCTGGACTGAACAGTGACCATCCAAGAACTTCGACTTCTTGACTGAAAAATTCAGCTTGCTGAGGTCCAGAAGTTCCCTGTTTTTTGGGGCACTAAAAAGCAAGAGAAAGTACCGGATCCTTGTTGTCCTGTTGGGACCTCCTGGATGGCCCTTTTTTAAAGGAGGTCTTGCACCTCTGAGAGCTACCTCCCTTTGGCAGGGTGAGACATCTGGGAGTGACTTTTGGATTGGAGGGGGGTGACTGAAGGGTAACTGAAGGGTATAAAGTACCCCTGGACACAATGTTTAGCACCCACTGGTCTGAGGTAATAGCAGCCTAAGCCTGGTGGTGCAAGGAGAGAGAGGACCCTGCCTTCAGGGCAAGACAGTCTGGCAGCGCTTCATGAGCACTGTGGTGGCTTCAGAGAAAGGTGCTTGGAAGCCCTGATTGAGGACCCCTCTGCCATCAAATATTCTTCCCCAGCCGGAAGGAAGACTGTCCTGCAGAACCACAGATTTTTACTACCCCGTTGAGTCTTGGAGAAGGAATGTGAGTAGAAAACTTGATCCCAAGTGCAGACAAGGCCCTCGCCTCCTGCTCACTGCGGACAAGGTCCTCCCCCTCCTGCTCACTGCGGGTCAATGTTTCCTTGACCAAGAGACCAAAGAGAGTAGATCCATCAAAACAGGGCATTGATTAAGGATGCCTTGAAGTTGGCCGCAAACCCACAGAGGTGGAGCCAGACATGACGCCCAATAGCAATGCCTGTACCCACCCCTTGTGAGGTGGACTCAACTGCATTTGAGATCAACCTCATTGAGGCATTAGCAAGGGAAGTGACAGTGGAGAGCTTCAGAGAAACCAATTTAAGCCTCTCCAGAGGCAACAACTCAGAAAGGGAAGAAGAGGAAAGTTCCAAGACCAAATCCCTTTGCACCCATATAAAATGTGTCATGTAACTTGTAGTACTCTGTCCAAAAGTAGCAGAGGCATACATGCACTTCCCAAAATGGTCAATTGCCCAAAATTCCCTATTAGGGGGATGGACTGTAGAACTCTGTTCCACAAGCTCTTTCTTGGTGGCTGTGGCAACCACAATAGCATCTATAGGAACACCCTTATTCCAGAATGGCTGGTCTTTTGGGGGTACTGAGAAATTTATCCGCCCTCTTTGGGACAGGTTCGACTGTCCGGCTTCTTCCACACCCTGCTAGCAATGAGCTGGACTAACATCCACAGGTGGAGGCACCCAGGAGGAAGATGGGCACTCCCTGAATGCCTTCGGGAGCATGGATTCCACAGAGGACAGTAGGGGAAGAACCAGCCACCCAGTTCTTTCATGATTTCCCTATGTCACCAAAGGACACCACTTCACACGGAAGTCTAGGGGGACCAGTCCCCTTCCTTGAAATCAGTGTCTTCCATGAGGGACTCCTGAGGGGGGTGTCTAGGTGCTTCCACATGCACATTCTGTTCAGAGGAGGCTCTTCCATCATGTCTGAAGCCGGAAGGTTCGTCAGCCATGATAAAAACCTAAGGACAAGACCCGCCAAACTTGCACTAGGGAGAGAAATGGAAGAGAAGGAAAGAGGGTGGGGAAAAACCCTAACAGCCAGCAAATAACCTAACGGGGAAGGGAGGAAACTTACTAACCCAGAAAAAACTACTGAATACTAAAAACCCTTACTATGGACCCGCGGTGGTGCTGCGGTAGCATTGTCGCCTCACAGTAAGACGCTGTCCGGTTCAATTCTCAGCTAGAGCATCTTCTGCATACAGACATGCGTGAATGGGCATACCTTTGTTGAAGGTTGTGTGTCAGGGCTGGTAACTCTGCACGTAAAAATCAACTACCAATTAGCAGACCGGTGTTCTGCTGTGGCGACCCCTAACCAGGAAAAGCCGAAAGACACAAACTAAAAACCCTTACTATACAGAGTGAAAAGGAAGAGACAGAAAGAAACCCAAAACAGAGCCACTTAAATAGCTAGCTTGAGCATCAGGGAACACATCTGTTCAGTAATCACGGCAACCATCTGAGGATTATGGGTAACATGAGTCATGGGAGGGAAGGAGTTTAAGCTCAGGAGCAGTCACTCACTTTGCTGGCTCAGATAAGAGGTCGGATCCAAGGCCCATCAGTGAACAATGACACGGATAGCATCAGATCCAACATTTAAAGTGGCAGGAATTGAATAATTTATGTAAAGCAACATCTTTATTAAACCACCCCTTGCAACATAAGCAATCACACATTTACATACATGAAAACAAACCACACTGAATCCTAGCTGGAAGCATTCTACATCACAAGGATGTACTGTTCCACTCCATTTATTCAGTATTAAGGATTTTATTGCAGTTATCAAAAGTGGATGCCTCCTCTAGCACATTAAATATTTTGGTTTCTTCAGAAAGTAATTTGATCTTTACAGGAGACACCACAGTAGCTTTAATATAGTTCTTTTTAACTCCTGGATCAGTGGTAAACAAGATTTTTTTTACTCATTACTTTAATCGAAATAATCATGGTCAAGTCAGACTACATGTTCACCTATATTAAATAGGTGGGCTGGACCATGCTGTTTTAATATTTAATCTTTTTCTAAGCTAGACGTGAACTTAACTATAACTGAACATGGTGGTGAGTTTTCCTTCTTTGAAATTGCAAAAGTTTTAAGTAGATTTCATGTTTTATGTAGCCAGGTAGTTTAGCTTACTATAGTCTCCTTCATACTTTTCAGGTATATCATAACTTATGGTTTTAGCCAGTCTGAATTTATTTTAAAACACAATTACTGGCTAATAGAAAACAGTCAGACTCGCCTTCAGTTATTCTTTCATTCTGCTGATTTGTGCACTTTGTTTCATAAGAATTTGTAAAGGTTCCATCTTCTTTTTGATCTCTTCTTTGAAGCTCACTAGTTTGGTATCCAGTCTATTGCAATTATTGCATCCTGCAAAGTAGACATCCATGACTGTACGTCTCAACACAAAAATCCTTAGTACCATTTCTTGAGTGACTCTCTCAACCAAGCTGTTGAAATTGACAGAAAAAGTACGGCTTTTTAAGAACCTTAAGCTACACATCTTTTCTCTGACCATTAGTAAATTAGCTAACAAGCATCTCCACATTTTAGTTTTTTGTTATTTTCTGTCCAAGAAATGTTCAGGGAGAGCTTTCATCAGTTACTGCTCTCAGCCATCTTGGGAATGCCCCAGGGATTTGAATTTTTGACACATCAAGTGCTCATTTTAGTTCAATGTTTTACCACAATAAGGTAAATGTCATGACTGCTAGCACAAACATGTTGCACAAATGCAGTATACCATATGGCTGCACTGTGTGGATTCATCGCATACAAACTTGTTCATCTGCTAATACCTTAAAAATGCACACTGAACTACCATAGCAGTGTCAAGTACCTCTTTGGAGTTTTTCCCCCTATGTAAACTCTGTTGAAGGGGTTCTGTCTAGTAGGTCATTGCTCAGTTTGCAAAACTAATGAAAATGCACATTTTGGGTTTTATGTCGTATTTCTCAGGAGTAAACAGGACATGCATGGAATAATCATGGCCTTGGATTTTTCAATGAACTAAATGTTGCACTGTCCAAGTTTGCTACATTGTTGTTGTAATAGCTCAGAATGCTTTAAAATACCAAGACAACCGACTTGCTGTGATAAGATTTCACTGTGCAGATCTGTATGCTGGTCAATTAAACAAAGCATGGCTTGCTGGTCAACATGCAAAAAGTGAATTAACTGGTGCGAAACAGTTCGTGATTGGGTTCTAATACTGACTTTTCAAAAAAATTAATCTGCTCTACATACTGCATTCTACATAGTCTTAATTTTGTGACAGCTTTCTATTTTGCATTACTAGAGCACCTAGATCCTGCTCTTTACCATGATTAGCTGCTGCACAAAGTGCAAGGTAGGCAGTAAAAAGTCTGTCCAAGAGTACAGCACCCCAAATCGGACAAGAATACAAGGAGCACAGCAGCATGACATATCCACCATCCAAGCTCACTTAGTGAAGTGCCACAAATAGACAAACCTTCAAAGACCAGAGCAGCCAATTAGATCTGGTGCCAAAAACAGATCAGAACAGGCATGCTAATTTCCCATTTAAATCTGACATTCTTGCTCAAAACTGGTCACTTGACAGCCCTGTCCTTGCCTGCTTCTGGGGATTTAAAACAAACACTACCTTCCTGTCAACTACACACCTTCCTCTAAGCCACCTCAGCATGTGTATTAAGCAGAACACTTTCCAAGCGTTACAAATTTATATATGTGAGACACTTTAAAAATTACCTTTATTAAAATCACTTAAGACAGTTACTTTTCTACGGTATGTTTTTTCCCCATTTACATACATTGTACATCACATTCTTCCCTTTTGAGGTCAGTTACATGAATTGCCATATTCCTGCCTTCCCTTAAACCTCACTCCTCATGCTGTGTGCATTATTTCCAATGTCCATTTCTATTTAAAATACAATTGGTTTACACTAATTCTGTTGGCTGCCAAAGAAAGAATTACTAGAAAATGGAAACCAAACCCAAGAGCTTTACTATGTCTAAGCAATTTAGATCCTGCAGCCCAGCTTAAAAACTTTAAGCAGAACCATTTGCTCACCAAATACCTGGTAAATTTAAAAAATTCCCCAGAGTACTCCAATTACACTCACAAACATATGTTCCCAGTTACCACTCTTTCCCGTATCTCCAAGATTTACCATGAACAAGAGGAAAAATTATTTTGATTAATGCTTAGGGTATAAAAGTAGCTATGCAAACACTTCAAAGTAAAGATGCTAAACCTTCTGGACTTTGCTGCATACTTAGGAGTCATCCACATGTCCTCCCATGGTTCTCTTAGAAAAAAGTGTGAAGAGACTGGAAATCAATTTTCAACCACCTCAGATGCTTATAGTGATCATGAAAGATTTTATATGTATACAACAGCAGCTTCTGTTCTATATTCAGAATCTCCACCAAAGCAGATCTTTCACTTAAGATTCCCAAGCCCTTTCTCTTTGCCTATACTGCAATATTCATCTCTTGTACTGCTTGTATCTTACTATCCAGTGTCGCAGTTTCTCTTGTTTAGTCTCTTCCCTCATTTCTCTTGATGCCATAAGTCTTAATCCATACTTAGACTCCTCATTTTACTGTGTCCCCATAAACATGGGGATTGCTGAACCAATTAGTGTGAGGTACATAAAGGCTAAAGCTATAAACCATCTTCATTAATCTCTCCAAAGATCTGAAACAGTCGCAAAGTGTTCCAGAATACACATCCATTTTTGTATTTATCAGGTACAAAATATCATCTGCATATAAAGCAAAAACTGATCATACCATACATCCTTGCAATTCAGAGTCCCTTATTTCTTTTGCCAATGCCTCTCGAGGGGAGGGGGAACTAAACCCTGTCTGGTTCTCCTGTTCAAACAATATACTGAGGAACCCTCCCACTTTACATTCTTGCCTTTGGATTCTTTATATACCCTCCTAATTAAACATCGGATGGTTAATTTTCATTCATTCCTTACATGTGGGTTCAGAACTAATCCTCAGTTCCGACTCTGTCGTTAACCAAGCCTGCGCCAGCCAGAAAAACTCTCAAGCCAAGCTTTACCCATAGTGCCCCTCTCCATATCACCCCAGATCTCGTTTGCTGCATAAGAAACAAGATGTGCCAGACAGCCTCTCGGCTAAGTGTTCATTTGTTTGACAAGTTCTCAGGAATTTCTTTCTTAAAAGATCTCTATACTTGGTCATTGTTGTTTTGTTGTACTCTTTGCTAGTGCCACATTTCACCTTTATCTCTTGCCCTTCTACCAGTTGGTAATTCTTCTACCATTGTTGGTACTTTCCCTTACCCGGATGGGTAGTCCTTTCGTACCATAGTCAATACTCCCTCTGTTCTTTCACTACTTACACTTAGGAATTTTGTTGCCTTAATCATTACTTTTATTTTTGGATTGTGTAATTTCCCGTTTGGGAATTGTACTCTTTGTGGAAATGTGTCAGAAAAGAAAAAGTACAGTTTTGTACCTACCATAAATGTAGATGTTCGAAGATCCACATTGCTGCAGTCCTTACACTTGGGTAGTCCGCTGTCCACGGTCGGCCCGAATATCAAAGTATAAGGCTGACGTCTGTCAGGGCGCATTTAACTGACGTCAGGATGTAAGGGTACAAATGCGCATGACCGACGTCATATCCTCAGTCTTTTCTTGCCCCAGATGTCAGAAGACCTTAAAAATAAAGGTCAAAACCAAAAGACAGCAAACAAATAACCAACCACCCTTGCACTAACTATATGTACAATATATACAATATACACAATATGTACAACCCAACCCACACAACCACCTCCAACTACAGAGGGGAAGGAGGGAGGGTAAATTGGACTGCAGCAATGTGGATCTTCGAACATCTACATTTATGGTAGGTACAAAACTGTACTATGTTCTTCATCTCACATTGCTGCAGTCCTTACACTTGGGTAGAATCCCAAAGCAGAGGTAAGGGAGGATGGCTAACTACAAGGAAGCAGGAGCTGCCAAAATGCCCTGCAAAACCACAGTGGCAAAACCAGCCCTGGACTTAGAGTAAAGTGGCAGGTGATAATGCCTAGAGAAAGTATGCACAGAACTCCAAGTAACTGCCTCCAAAATATCCTTGGTTGCCACCCCCCTCAAAAAAGCTGTTGAAGTGGCAGTAGCCCTAGTGGAATGAGGCCTAATCCCAGCTGGAACCTCCTTGCCATGATGGGAATAACAGAAAGCAATGCAAAACCCAATCCACTTAGAAATAGTTTGTTTTGACACAGGCTTGCCCTGAGAACTCAAAGCAAAATAAACAAACAACTGCTGAGACTGCCTGAACCCTTTAGTTCTGTCCAAATAATAACGCAACTGCCTGTGTACATCCAAAGTGTGCAAAATCTTTTCCCCCTTATTTTGGGGATTTGCATAAAAGTAGGCAAATGAATAGTCTGGTTTAAAGCCACACTAGAAACCACCTTAGGCATAAAGGAAGGATTAGTACGTAATGATACCCTATCCTTATGGAAAATCAAGAAAGGCTCAACTGCCATAAGGGCCTGTAATTCAGAAACCCTTCTTGCAGAGGTAATGGCCAACAAAAAAGCAGTCTTCCATGATAAATATTTCAACTCAGCAGTAGCTGCAGGCTCAAAAGGTTGTAGAGTGAGTTTCCCCAACACAAAATTGAGATCCCAAGCAGGAGTAGGAGCTCTTCGTGGGGGTCTTATATTCTTCGCCCCTCTAAGAAATTGCTTGAACAAAGGATGAGAAAACAATGGCGGGTCGCAATCATAGTGAGCTGAAATTGCTGCAGCATGAACTTTAATAGAAGAGAAAGACAAACCTTTGTCTAGTAACTCAGTAAGATATTGAAGAGCCACACACAAATTAGGCTCAGAAACATCAAAATCTTTTGCTGCACTCCAAAATAAAAATCTCTTCCATTTATCTGCGTACACTTTCCTTGTACTAGGCCTTCTAGCTTCCAAAATAACATTCAAAACTTGCTGAGGAAGTGGAGGCCCACTATGGCTCAAAACAGAATATGCCAGGCTGTTAGTTGCAGAGAGTGAAGCTTGACATTGAGCAAATGGCTGTCCTCCTGTGACAACAGGTGTGGAATCGAAGGCAAAGGCCATGGAGGCTTCCGTACTAGACTTCTTAGTAATGGGTACCAGTGCTGTCGAGGCCAATCTGGAGCTATTAAAATCATCCTTGGCTTGTCCTGTCTGACCTTCAGAAGTACCTTTGGGAGGAGAGGCAGAGGTGGAAAGGCATACACATGAAGATTGCTCCAATTGAAAGAAAGAGCATCCACTCTCCAAGCCGTGGGATGAAACCTTTTTGTGCAAAACATTGGCAGCCGATTGTTTAGTGGAGAAGCGAACAGATCTATGTCTGGAGTTCCCCATGACACTGTCAATTTCTGAAATACATGAGGATCCAATTTCCACTCGTGGGGATCCATAATTCGTCTGCTCAACACATCTAAGGAGTTCTGTGCTCCTGGCAGAAACCTTGCCTGAAGATTGAGCTGTAAACTGAGAGCAGTCTCCCACAAAATCATTGCTTGCCTGCATAGAGGATAAGAATGCGTTTCCCCTTGCTTGTTGATGTACCACATGACAGTTGTGTTGTCTGTTAGAATCAACACCTGTCCTGGAAGAAGGAATTCCTTGAAAGCTATTAATGCAAACTGGACTGCTAACATCTCCTTCATGTTGATATGTAGATGTTGTAGTCTGACAGGCCACTTGTTTTGTATCCACTTTCCATTTAGATGAGCTCCCCAAGCTTTGTCTGAGGCATCTGTCGTTAAAATCTGACTTGCCTCTGGCCGGGTCACAGAGAGTCCCTTGTTTAGGTGACATTCCTGAGCCCACCACAAAATTCCTTCTGAATGCAAGGTATTATTTGAATGACAGTGTCCAGATCCTGGCAGTGCTGTGTCCATACATTTTTGAGATACCATTGTAGCTTCCTCATATGCAGTTTGGCATTGGGAAGCACCAGAATACAAGATGCCATGAACCCTAAGGCTTGAAGGACTGTCCTTGCAGTCAGCCCGGACTGATGAGATAGTTGATGGAAGTAAAGGGATAGACTCTTGTTTGTCCGGGGTTAAAAAGGCCATCTGGGCTGCTGTATTCAGTCTCACACCCAGAAAGCACATGTCTTGAGAGGGTACTAGACTGGACTTTATTTCGTTCACAGAATACCCTAGGCATCTTAGCACTGCTATCACATATTTCAAATGAAGAAGCTCTTCCCTTCCTTGAGCCAGAATTAGGCAGTCGTCCAAATAAGGATAGATCTGTATTCCTTTTAGTCTGAAGAAAGCTATCACTGGAGCCAGAACTTTCGTGAACACTCTGGGCGCAGTAGATAAGCCAAAGGGCAATGCAGAGAACTGATAGTGAGAAGTCCCAGCTCGAAAACGCAGATACTTTCTGCAACTGAGTCTGATAGGAACATGAAGGTAAGCCTCCTTGAGATCCAAAGTTACCATCCAATGATCTTTGCCCAGCAGAGGTAAAAGCTGCTGCAACGTCAACATTTTGAACTTGGGAATGTCCAGATAAGTGTTGAGGATAGATAAATCCAAAATTGGTCTCCACGTGTTCCCCTTCTTTGGTACTAGGAACAGGCGAGAATAAAATCCTAGGCCCACTTCTGGCAGAGGGACCGGCTGTATGGCCCCTAGTTGGAGCAACAGAGAAACCTGTTTGTGAGCCTCTATTCTTTGTTGAGGAGGAACGTCTGGCATGCCTTTGAAAGGAGGCAAGGTATGGAAATAAAACCTGTAGCCGTGGTGTATGATATCCAATACCCATCTGTCCTGGGTAATTAAACTCCAATTTTCTTTGAAAAGTGCCAACCTTCCTCCCAAAGGTGCTGCCAGACGAGCAGGCTCTGGCAGCTGAAAAGGTAGGTCATTGGGTCTGCTTACGAAAGGACTGACCCCTGCCCTCACCGAAGCCTGTGCAGGAGAACTCCCTGTTCTAGGCCTGAAAGAGCCCTGAGCTCTGCCCTTACCACGTCTAGATCTACCCCTAGACTGGGAATCATAAGAAGGATACGTCCACCCCTTAGTAGGCCAATTTCTACTAAACTTTGGAGGCTGGACCTGCAAAAAATCTTTAACAGTCTGCACAGACTTAGCCTTGTCTTCCATTTTCTTTAAGACTGTCTCAACAGGAGGACCAAACAACACGTCAGATTGTAAAGGAGCATCTAAAATCCTTGTTTTAACATGTTCAGACAAATTCTGATCCCTCAGCCAGGCGTGCCTGCGAAGAACAGACCCAGTGGCAGCCACCCTAGACGAGGCCTGTACAGCATCAAAACCACATTGCAAAGAATGCTTACCCACCTGTTCAGAAACATGTACTAAATCTTGCAACTCTTTACAATCAATACCTACTGCCAGAGCATCAACCTTAGACTTCAATTGTGAAAGGAGATAGTTTTGGTATTTCAACATGTGAAACTGGCAATTCAGAGCCCTCATAGCAAGAGTGGAAGTAGTAAACTTTCTTTCCCCATCTATCCAAGGCCCTAGCCTCCTTGTCTGCAGGAACCGGATTCTTAACAACAGAAGCCTTAACACCCTTAGGCCCCTGGCTAACAGTTTCTGGGTCTGCCCTAGGACTCTTAAAAAGATACTTATGAACTTCAGGCACCCTGTAATACCTATCCGGCTTAACAGGAGCAGGAGGCAAAGAATCAGGATTAAGAGAAGCCTCTGTAAAAACATCTTCCACTACATCCAAAACAGGAGGTATAGCCAAAGGCCTATGCTGGGGTAAAAACAGAAATTCCCTAAGCCGTTTCCTGGAATCAGAGAAGTCCTGACCCTCCCACTTAAAATGCTCCCTCATGGAATGAAGAGTTTCTGAAAAAGAAAAATCCTCAGGAGGAGTAGCAGAAGGAGTAGAATCATCCACATCAGAATCAGAATAAGGAGAGTACTCCTGCAAGTCTTCAGCCGAAGACTCTGAAACATCTGAAACTTGCTCAAACCCCCCCAGCTCAGGCTCCACCCTAGGTCTTTTAGCAGGAGGGGGCATAGAACCCCTAATCAAAGTAATCAAATCTTCTGCCATTTTAAGCATATGCTTCTTGGGCATAGTACCTGAAGAGCTAGGGGTAACACCAACTGAAGCTAAACCTGGCCTGCCCCTGGGAGAAGCCTTAGAAACAGAAGGAGAGGGCCTAGCCACCTTAGGAAGGGAGGGGAGTATAGTAACCTGAGAAGCCCCCTCAGCCTGACTTGCCTCCTGAGAGGCCACATCTTGCAATAATAAGGTCTCACTCTGGGAACACAAAGAAATCTCCGGTGGAGCCACCGGCTCCACCGACACCTCTAAAGAACCGGCGTCCGGTACAGACGGTTCTTCTAGCCTAGGCTTAACTGCCTTGTCCTTGCGCTTCTTCGAGGAAGCGGGCGTCGGAGCATCCGACGGCATTTTATAATTGCACCGCTTCCCAAAGACTAACCTTGCACAATCCAACCTTCTCTTTATAGTGCGTTTATTAAATCTAGCACAAGAGCGACAGCCAACAACGTCGTGCTCAGGCCCTAAGCAAGGAATACACAAAGTATGATAATCTCTATGCGGTATCTGTTTCCCACAAGAAACGCAATTATTAACTTTTTCTGACATCCGGTAAATGACTGAGGCAAGAAAAAACTAAAATATTCCCCAACGGGGTACTTAGCCAACTTTGAACTCGGTCTGAAACTTCTAAATCGAAAAATCTCAGAACGCCAACCGGCACTTGCAATGCTGCTTCTGCATCGGACCATGCGGCAAAAAAGACTGAGGATATGACGTCGGTCATGCGCATTTGTACCCTTACGTCCTGACGTCAGTTAAATGCGCCCTGACCGACGTCAGCCTTATACTTTGATATTCGGGCCGACCATGGACAGCGGACTACCCAAGTGTAAGGACTGCAGCAATGTGAGATGAAGAACATCTACTGGTTTTAAGATATGTGACAGGAAAATGCCCAACAGACTGTCCTATAGCTTGTGTATACTATTTAGGGGTTTCTCATTTATAGGAGAAACCACATTGTGATATTTGTAAGACTTCAGCTCCTGCACTCTTGCGGAATGCAAAAATAAATGGATGCTTGCTGGTTTATTAAAATCTCAATCTCTGAAACGGAGGCTTCACACCCTCAGAGAAAAGAAAAAAAAAAAAAAGAGGAGCAAGTGCCTTCCCTCTTCTCATCACAAGTTAAAATTAATCTGAGTCCAAGCCTAAGGTTCCAAAGTAGTCAAAGAATCTTCGGTTCCAAGACCGAAATCCTTGGTCCGACCTCCGCTCCAGAAGAGGAGACTTCCTCGGCACCATCTATTCCATCGGCACCGACCACACAGTCTGCTCCAATCTATACTACATAGTTAACTTTGCCCACCGCACCGACCACAGCTGCTCTGGATTTCTACGTCTGCACAGCCTTTGGCACAGACAGCCACCATGAAAACTGCCTCGGCTCTGACACCTTTCTCTCTGTGCCAACAGTAGTCACTCCTGAACCAGTCTTTTCCCTCCCTGACCTTCATATTGGTCTTTTGACCTCTGCTCAGAGATAATCTTCCCAGGACCAGATACTTCCAGTCACTGGACCCTATGGACTGCAGTACAGTCCTTTCCTTGGACAGCTGGTTTCACCATCAGGTTATCTACCCGTTCCTCCAAGAGCCTGTCAGTTATAGTGAGACTGGTAGACCAGCTATTAACAGCCAGAGGCATTTCTCCTCTTCAGAAACTCTTCCTCCCACACGGAGCAGAGTGCCCCATTTCCTCCTCCAACCTCTTCACAGGTTTTGGAAGTTTTGTCACCAACCATTACCCTGGTTCCAAGAGGTTCAGCATAGATGGTGGATTTCACTTTGGTGCCACAGACTTCTCTAGTCTGAACCCTTTGCGTAAACATGCCCTCCTTGGGTTAGAGATTGGCCTGCCTCGGCAGCCCAGTCTCTTTTGGAGGCGCCTTCTCTGGGAGTTGGCCCTTCGGGGCAGGGTGCAACCCTGGTCCAGAGTTTGTTTCGGTTCCGGGCTCCCATCCCTCCTCAGGAGGTCCAACCTTCCAGGCGATGGAGAGCATTAGCCACAGCTGGCTCCCTGTTGGACCCATCGGCAGAGACATGCCCTCCTCCTCCTGCTTCTAAGTCATAGCTACTGCCAGACATCAGGTTCGGGAGCCTCAAGTTAGCCTTCAAGGTTCCCCTTCTGCAGGTTACGCCTCAGGCATTCCCCTTGAGGAGGTTCCTCGTAAGAAAGCGTGCAAGCGGAAACACATTTATTCCCCTGAGGAATCATTGACTGAAGATACAGACTTCAATGACTGGGAAGGAGGGTCGCCCCCTGAAGAAGTCTCCTTTGGGGAGAGTCTGGAAATAAACAGCAGGGCGACAGGAAGTCCAGCACCCCTTCCCCCAAAGGGAATGCATTCTTGTAGGCTTTCAGAGCCCAACCCACTACCTCCTGGGTGACTCTCCCCCCCCCCCCCGTCAATTCAGTACATCGTGCAGCAGGCTTGGACGATACCCAATGTCATTGAGCTGATACCACGTAAGCAAAAGATACTCTCTCCACCAGAAAATAAACCCCATTGGTCCAAAGGTCTTCCCGTTGATGCTATGGTTGTGGCGACAGCCACAGAGATAAAGCTTTGAGGAGAGCTCCACTGTCCATCCATCAAACAAGGAGTCTCTGGGGATATACAGGATAGGGAAGAGAGTCTTTTCTTCAGCAACCTTTGCAATGAAGTCTATAAACTACTTGGCACACTTCACGCAACTTCAGAGAGACAATTTCAGAGCTTTCCAAAACACTTGCAGGAGCAGTGTCCGATGAGCTACGAGACACTGTTGCCTCACAACTCGCCACCCTGGAGTCAATTTCCAATTAGTCTACAAGGTTGATTTCACTCACTGAAGGGGAAGCAAGAGCTGCAGGCACTTGAGTCTCATGGCTAGACGCCACGCCTGGATGCAACTTCACAATTTCAGACCCTTTAAAGTCTTCCTTCCTTAAATGCCCGCATAGAGGCCTCATCCCAGTTTGGCTCTAAGGTTAAGGATACCTTGGCCAGGTGTGAAAAAGAGGGTAAGATCCTGTCTGCCGTAGGTGTCAGTTTCTCTACTCCTCAGCGACCCTACTCTAGGAACATGAGTGGAAAGATATGGTACTGAAAATCTCAAGGGCCTTTCCACGACACACGGGCCGAATCCCCACCCCTCCCCATGGCAGAGGGGGCAAGTCAAACAGAGGATGTCCCTTTAGGGGCAGAGGGGGTCCACGTAACCAGTTATCCAGAGAGTCTTGCTCTGGACAGCCTTATCAGCACTCCTGAAGAGCGGCCAGATTGCTTGCCTCTGGAGGCAGTTGGGGCTCTTTTCTCTCTACACCACTTTGCCTGGCAAGAGATTACCACAGAATCTTGGGTGCAGATGGTAAGAGTCATCCAAGTAGTCCCGCCAGACCAACAAGAATCCAGCTTTTATGCAAGATTTTTTAGTGCCAAAACAAACGGGACTGGACTGCAGGCCCATTTTATACCTTGGCAACCTAAACAAATTTGTCAAACAAGTAAAGTTCCAGATGGCCACAGTACAGTCATTACGCCCTTTTGGGAAAAAAGATTAAGTGTGCTCTATAGATCTTTAGGACGCATATTACCAGAAAGATAGACCAACACTGCAGAAGATTTCTCAGCTTCCAGCTGGGAGACTATCATTACCAATTCAGAGCACCGCCCTTTGGTCTCCCTAAAGCCCCCGGAGTGTTCACCAAATGCATGGCGGTGGTGACAGCTCACTTGACTGCGAAGATTCCGGGAGTTTCCATATATCTGGACGATTGGCTACTTACCTCCCCAACAGAGCATCAACTGTTTTCATCGTACAGCAAACACAGAAAATTGACTCACTTGGGCATTACTGTGAACGACAGCAAATACAAACTAACACCATCTCAAAGACTGCAGTTCATAGGGGTGGAATTAGACACACGGATCTGTCGGGTTTTTCTTCTTTCCCACAGATTGCGAAGACAGAGACTTCATCTCTAATTCTGAACCACACCAAGGTTCCAGCAAGAGCAATTCTACAACTTCTGGTATCTATGGCAGCTTCCATCACAATGGTCCCATTAGCAAGACTTCGAGACTCCTTCAATAGTTAACTCAATGGTTCCCTTTAGATCTTCCTAGGTCTTGCATGATCAGGATAACCAATCTTTGCAAACAAGACCTTCTCCGATGGCTGAAGCTGGATCAAAAACCTATGGAGTCGCCCGTTCTCCCCTGCTCCACCCTTACCCAGTGACCAAGGATGCTTCCCTGATTGTGTGTGTGTGTGTGTGTGTGTGTGTGTGTGTGTGTGTGTGTGTGTGTGTGTGTGTGTGTGTGTGTGTGTGTGTGTGTGTGTGTGTGTGTGTGTGTGTGTGTGTGTGTGTGTGTGTGTGTGTGTGTGTGTCATTTTCAGGGACAGACCGTCCAAGGCACTTGGTCACCCCTGGAGGCCAATTTGCACATCAATGTTCTGGAACTGAGGGCAGTGCTTCTCACATTGCAAGCATTCCATTCTGTCCTCCCTTCGTGAACAACTGCCATTCAGTCAGACAACACGTCAGTAGTCCGGTACATAAACAGGGGGGAACCTGATCTTACCCTTTATGTCGTGAAGCCATGAAAATCTGGCAATGGGCAATAGCTTCCAATCGCTTTCTTGTATTAACACATTCCCGGGGATTCCAACGTGACTGCAGACAAGCTGAGCAGATGCATTCTCTTGCACAAGAGTGGTCCCTCAATTCAAAAATGGCAGCAAAGATTTTCAGTCGCTGTGGTCAGCCTTGCTGAGATCCATTTGCCTCCCCCACAAATCACAAATGCAGCAGTTATTTTGCCCTAATCCACCCACAGGGGGAGTCACAGAGGGATGCTCTCCTACATGATTGGCCCACGGGTCTTCTCTATGCTTAACCTCCTGTACCATTGATACCACAATTCATGAAGGCTCTTCGATTAAGAAGCAAAGTTACCCTCATTGCTCCTTACTGGCCTTGTCAAATTTGGTAACAGTTTCTGTGGCCTCATCTAGTATTTCAGCCCTGGGTTCTGGACCCAATCCCAGACTTGGTAACGCATCCACAGGGCTTGATTCACCCAAATGTATCCAGTCTCAAGCAGACAGCTTGGTTTCTCCACTTCCACTTATTGCCAGGCAAAGTGACCCATCCTCTCCAGTTAGTCATTCATTTGGCTTCACATAAACCATCCACCAGGCGGCTTTACCTTAGTAAATGGAAGCGTTTTTCTCTATGGTGCAAGGATAGACATATTGACCCTTTCTCAGCACAAGTACCTGTTGTTCTAGACTATTTATCTACTCAACTCAAGTCTGGAACTGCTGCTTCTTTTATTAGAGTCCATCTGTCTGCGATATCAGACTACCATAATGGTTTTCTTCGTAATTCATTCATTACATCTCACAGACTGTGTAAAACTTTCCTAAAGGGAGCTCTGCTTATAAAGCCCCCTTTACACCAACCATGTGAACCATGGGACTTGACAATTGTCTTAAAATCTTTAACCAGTTCCCCCTTTGAACCTGCAGCCACATGTGATCTGAAATTCTTATCCAGGAAAACCTTGTTCATGGTCGCCATTACGTCTGTTAGATGTATACCGGAATTACAAGCTTTGGAGTATGAAGCGTCCACATTTGATTTTTCACAAGGATAGGGTACCCTTATGAACAAACCCTTCATTTCTTCCGAAAATGATTTCCAATTTAACTATTAACCAAATTTAGACCAGTCTATATTCTTCCCATATTTCTCTAATAAAGGAGAGTATACTCTGCATTTGCTGGACGTTCAGACAACTACGTTTTTATCTTGACAAGACAGTCTTTTAGCTACCTATGGCTATCTGGTCCTAAGATGAGAAAAGCAGTAGCTAAAATTACTCTATCCAAATGGCTTAGAGACTGCATTACCTACATACACCATGAAAATAAATACGCAACATCTGCGTTGTTGATCTTCATTCATTACAACCCCCTCCTTCACCCTCTCCAAGGGCTTTTGGAGTTTGTTATGGTCCTTCCACTCCTGGTAAGTTACTTGCTTAGAGAAAGACTCTGCTTTCCTTTCTATAAACTGTAGTGTCTTCTGTGCAAACTTGATCTGAGGTAATATGGAGAAGGGCACTATGGGTAAAGCTTAGCTTGAGAGTCGTGGGCTTGGTAAATGGCAGTGTCTGAACACAGGATCTGCTCTGAACCCACATGTAATGAAAGAGTGAAGATAAACACAGACAGAACTTTATGGTAAGACAACTTTACTGTATTGCAGAATGCAAATACTTCCATTGCCCTAGCTAATATACCAGCTGTCTGGCAAATGCTATTGTTTCAACAATATCCACCAACAGCAGCAATATTTTCTTACATTCTGCTTCCCTCAGAATAATCATGGTTCCATTAATGCTGGCAAATGTCTGCTTCCTCTCCACAAAACCACAGCGAGACATCAATTTAAGCAACATCTTAACCATTCTTTCAGCTAATATAGACTAACACTTTATACTCATGATAAAAAATTGAAATGAGTCTATATGATGCTGGGTCTTTACATTTACTTACTTACATTTGGTTTACTGGGAAATTCCGACTGGACGCAGGTCCTTTTTCAGCGGATGCCCGGGGAGAAAAACTCCACATCATGTACATGATTGATACAAAGTTGCAGCAATAGTAAACATTACAGGTTGTTGGCTTTAATGCAACAAGATGCTGATTATCTGAAGAAAACACACTGAACAAGCACCAACACTTCACTCAGCTTGATGAAGAAAATATAAAAAGCCGTTCTTATTCACTTTAATACCAAAACAAAATTGAGCGCTTTTCGTTTGGGAAATCTCCAAACTTCTTCAGATGCAGAGCAAGAACAAAAACAGTCAGCTCAGCAAAAATCCACTCTATCATGAAGTTAATTGATTAATTGCCTACAAGTAGATCACAGCACTCATTTAAAATTACACTTCACAGTTGCATTGTTTTGCTAACCAGACCAAAATAAACCTAAAAACTCCAAGACTTTACAATCATGACACAATAGAAATTACTTTTGCCAACAATATAAATCATGACAATAGAAATTACTTTTGCCAACAATATAAATATATGTGCATATGTAATAAAAAATAATAATAATACTAACACCCATCCCTAACCTAATTACTATGCAGTATGTATGCAATATTTTCTTACATTCTGCTTCCCTCCGAATAATCATGTTTCCATTAATGCTGGCAAATGTCCACTTCCTCTCCACAAAACCACTGAAGACATATCAATTTAAGCAACATCTTCACCATTCTTTCACCTAATATATACTCATGATAAAAAATTGAAATGAATCTACATGATGCTGGGTCTTTACATTTACTTACATTTGGTTTACTGGGAAATTCCGACTGGACGCAGGTCCTTTTTCAACGGATGCCCAGGGAGAAAAGCTCCGCATCATGTACATGATAGAGATACAAAGTTGCAGCAATAGTAAAACATTACAGGTTGTTGGCTTTAATACAAGATATTGATGATCAATAGTATATACAGTAAATGTTGCAAGTTAAGATAGTGTCTTGTTAATTAGTAACAAAGTTGTCAGACAAGACTTTAAAATATGTAAAGACAACTAGCTAATTCTGACTGTGGTTAGTAGTGGCGACAGTATAGTTGGGTCAAGGGCAAGGGTGGGGGTGTTAGTCTGGATTAGAACAAGGACAAAGCCAGTGCAAATTGAAGTGGAATTTGAGCGTAGTCCTGAAAAGGCTGCTGGAAGGTAGAGTAGTTAGAGGGTGGAAGACTGTTCCAAAGTTTAGATATGGTACATGAAAATATGGCTTCTCCTGCTGAGTTTTTGGGTTTGATAACAGAGTTCATTTTTGTTGCTTGATCTTAGGGGCCTAATGGAGTGATAGGGTTGGAGAAGGGTTTGAAGGGAAGTTTCTGAATTTGAAATTCCTTGGGTAATACAGTCACCACATCTTTCTTACAAGATGTTAATTTAAATTAGAGGCTTTCTTGAAATGGGCAGACATACTGGATGAATGTTCAGATCACTGCAGCAAAGAGCAACTATAAGCAATATTTTTTTTTTTTGAAGCATTTTCCAGATTTTTTTACTTTTTAAAATTTTCTTTGTGACAAATACAACTATTTCTGCTTTTTGCCAGGGTCTTTGGACTTCACTTTTGAATACCTGCTATTAAGGCACAGTGGTTATTTAGAAAATAAACCACGAGTCACAGTCCAGAACCAGAGAGAATAATTGTTCCAGGACATCAAGAATTGTACCCACAAGCATTTGCCCCACCATGTACTCCTCTTTCTAGACATAGGTACGCACATAATGCTTCGAACATTGTGTTTGAAGTTAAAAAAAAAAAAAAAAAAAAAAGGGGGGGGGATAAAATAAACTGTTTTAAGTGGGGGGCAATATCCCCCCCCTGCACCCCCCCCCCGCTACTTAAATATACCAACTCAGAGATCACACACACCATTGAACAAAATGGAAACCTCCACTTATGGAGATTTCCATTCTAACGCTCGAACCTTTACAAATTCAAACTTATGGTCTTGACCAAATGAGGCTTGAACTTAGACTACGTGATAGGAAACCGTACACTATATACATGAAGCAATATATTCAAATAGTGAAATATACTAATGTATGCCAAGCCAACTAAGCATACCACACCAGGTCATTAAGGCACTGAAGTATAGTTACTGCAGTCAGGCAAAAATACCACTGGACTGCAAGCCACTAAGAACAATCTTCAGATTTGTTCTCTCCTGCTCCACAGAGCACTGAACTACCAAGGCTAAATGTTTCTTGATAGGGCATCCTGTCTACTTAATTCACTTACCTTTAAGATACTGAAAGACGTATTATAGTAAAACCTCACAAACTACCACAACCTACGTTTACCTTCGTTACCAGTGAAAAGAATTCCCGACATTAGATCCTGCTGCATTGAGTAGCCTTCCATATTAAATTATAGAGCCACATGACCTCAATTCAAAAAATGTATCTAATAATGCACAGGTTTTAAGGATGCTGGCTAACATAGGCAGCTTTAAATTGGAATGCTTCAGTCTGTAAATGAATATAAAATTCTAAAGTCAATGGCGTCTACAATCAGAACCATGTCAGCACACCATCTTCGCTGCATTTTGTATTCTGCATTTATTCTCAAACTGGGATTAGGATGTCTGCTGTATTAGGTTAACTTTCACAATTATTTTCTTCACTTAAAAAAAAAATACTTTTTAATTAAATGGAGTATATTGTGAGACTGTCCTATATTATTTTGCCTTATGGCCAAGGTAGTGGCTGAAGATGGTTATGTACCAGCCCACCATCGTGGTTAATGGGGTTAAAATTAGGTTTCTACACCAAGGTGAGATAACTATAGACAGGTTCTGCCCTACTCTCATTCCAGCCACTCACTTCCTAGTTATGCTGAATTTTTTTTTAAACTGTTGCGCTTTCTATTACCCAAACTAGTCAGGTTATCATGCACTTAAAAAACACTTCCTACTAAACTGCCCACGCTTAGGTCCATATTTCTACTACTGGCCTACTTTCTCACAGTCTTTACATTTTCTCATATTTCACAGTCTTGATCAAGATCTGATCAAGGAGGCTCTAGTTCCACTGCATAATTTCTGATTTTTTGCTCTCAATGATGCATAAATTTATTTGCATGCATTGTCCTTTATCACATTACCACTGTAATCTCAAGAATGCATTCTGAGATTTCTGTAAGGGCAACACTTTCATACGGTGATAAAATCCAAATCCCAGTTCCCCAGCTTGATGTCACTGTTTCACCAGGATCAGACAACCCCAATTCTCAAAATCAATACTACTCGTACTGAAAACAGTAGCATGTCAAAAATTTTGCAGTTTGAACACTGCAAAGCTAACATTCTACAGTATTGGCAACCTAGCTCTCCCTTCACAAAGGCACAGAAAACATCCAACCAAGAAACTTGTTTTTAAGAAATGGAAAAGCTCAAAGGAGCAGGTAATTCCAATAATCCTCATTAATTACCTTGTTCACAGTTAACCATTCATGCGAATTTCTCTTTAAGGGATCATTACAATGGTTAGAAATGTTACATAAACATCAGCCAAATGAAGCATCTTCTGCAACTCCCACAGACGCAGCTGATGAAACCAGCAAACATCAAAACTGAGCTGGTCAATCCTTGAGACAGACTGAACAAAACCAAAGACACTCACCAGGCAGTTCAAATGTATAGCACTGCCCGCCTCTTACTGAAATACCAGGACTGAAGATTCCCAAAACAAAACTTAACATAACTTAACATAACTTAACAGTTCAGATTCTGGTGTAAAGAAGCAGCATTTATCATCTCCCAGTTTTGGTCTACTGGAGTAGCACATAGCTGCAAGTAAACTGTACAAGCAGCAGAAATAAAAATCCGTATGATACACAATGTACCAAGTGAGCTGGTCACCTCTTTGCCCCACAATGAAGGTTGCAGTACAAGTTATTTTCTATTTGTCCTAAATTCCTTAGCTCCCACTCAGTTGCTTGAAACCCAGGTCACTTCCACTGATCAAAATGCCTGACTTGCAGGATAAGGACTAGAACCAGTATCAAAATAATGCCATACCAGAAGGTTCCTGTGGAACTATAGCTACATGGTCAGGGTTATTCCTCAACTCCTCTCATACTAAACAGTTTATGTCTCCAAATTATAAATTAGGGTAAAGCCTAATCTACTGTATTCATCTGTAAATGCTGAATGACAGGACAGAGGGCGGTTAAAAAAATGAAAATGTTGAACGAAATAAATACCGCACACAGTCTCAAAATGGCTAAAGATACTATAACTCAAGTAACTGAAAACTTGAGAACATAAGGCAAGAGATGAACTTGCTGCTTTAGAAGCTTAACACTAGGCACACAACTGCCAAATAATTACTACATACAGTAAGAGATATTTAGCTTTAAGAGTGGGGACCTAAAAAGCCTGCCACTTCTAAAGCTACACAGTTGTGTACTTATTTCTGTGGCCAACGAAATTTGAGGCTTCGGTTATGGAGTGAAATTGTACTTTAGATGCACAGATGTAGGGTAGTTTAGGAGCTATAGTTAACATTATCAACATCAGAGCCAGACAAATATAAACTTGTTGATCATGAGCCTCTGGAAGTACACTGGAAAGGTCTATCCTGAAAACTAAGACAAAACTATGCTGAGGCCAAAGAGGTTAACCTTGACTAAAGGTCAGCATCGGTATCAAGGGTCTAAAAACATAAGGCTCCAAAGAAAAAAAAAGTCAACCCTGAAAAAGGGAGGGGTGATCTGGGCTTAAAAATATAATGTACTGCTATTTGCTGATAAGTGCTGTGCCAACATCAAAACAATTTTTATACAGACAGGCTTTGCTGCAGATTGGTCGGCCCAGAGACACTGGAAGTTCTCCCAAAGGTCAGCTTAATGTCAAATCAATCCAGCTACAAAAAAATCAGGGTCATATGAAACAATTTCACCTGGATCAGAGGGCACATCTGAAACAAAAGAATGATGCCAAAGCCCTCCACATTAACAAATGCCTTAAAACCCTACACATTAACAAATGCCTTAGACCCTTAAACAAGGTATCAATAAGGGAGGGGGAAAAAAAAAAAAAGGTAACCAAAATCCTGCATGCGACCCCTAACCAAGGTCATAGAAAGAAGACTCTGAACAATCCTTCAGGACACCAACTACTGCAACCAACTGCGATGGCTCTACAGGAGTAAAGACTGCAAATGACACCAGAAGTGAAGACGAGCTGTTAAACAGAGTCTGTTACCTTTAAGAGAAGTAAGGTCTGTGGAAGAAAAAGGTCAGGAAACTAAGCAAACCACCATTAAAAGAAGTTTTTCAAAATAACAGACAGCACATGTAAGGAAACAGAGGTCTGAAGCAACCAGAGAAACAGTTTTGAAACTTGTAAAACCATCATGGAGGTGGGAGGAAAAGGTATAAAAGGGTTTAAAAATTGAGGTTTTAAAGGGTTCCCTCACAAGTAGTGAGTTCAGATCACCTGCTGTACTGGTTAGAAGAATCATCTAAATGTTTAAGTAATCTCTGAAGATTTGGGGGAAGGTGGCAGATCAAGTCATGCTGAAATTTTTTTGAAACGAAATTAGTAACGGGCTATTTTTTAGCACTTGATTCCACAGAAGGGATTATGTACTCCTTTGGCAATTTTGAAAGTCTTTTGTAGACTTTTTCTAACTACCATCACATTTCAGAAGGTAGGCGATACTCTTTTTTTAAACGGCTGGCTTAACCAACTGGCGCAGAAGGTCAGAAAAGGCATTTACAACTGCAATGAAAGATTCAAAGGGGAGAGGGTGGACCCAACTGAGGCAATGGAGCCTGGGCTTTTAAGGATGGGGAGTAAAGTTTCTTTTCAAATTAAAGCAGAAGTGCTGTATTGCTCCGTGTATAGTATAAACTGTAGTAACAATTGCTACAGTTTAAATGTGTCAACTAAAACCTGAGCACTGTAGCACTCAGTGCGTCATACACTATTAGCAAATGCTTGCTACAGTTTAAAGAAAAAAGTTTCTCACCTAATAAATTCTGAAAGCAGAAGTAATTCAGAAGGCTCAAGCCAAGTCTGATCTCTCACCTGTGACCCACAGGATGAGAGGATCAACAAGAAATAGACTACAAAATATTTGTCCAGATAAAATGACTAGCTAGCAGATCTGACAGACTGACTCTGGTACCCTTCCTGTGGCTGGATTCAAGACGCCCTGTTGTAGTTACGTAGTTTATTCAGTTAAGTAGGTAGATGAAGAGTGTTCTTGTTTTAAGACATTAAAATAACTAACCTATTGAATCTAAAGGTAGTTACAGGTAATAGTGGGAGGGTCCAAGGGAGATTATCACAGAAAATCTGTAAGACGAAAAAACAAGGAGCCAATCCCAAAGCTTAGATGTCAGTCCCTTATTTGAATATTCCTGAAACATTGAGGGTTTACAAGCTCAGCAGCCTATGGAACCCCATCCTTTGTCACAAGGTTTTTTTTTATCAAACAGAACTATGACAACACATGAACCACCACTACAGAAAGATACTTTAACACGTTCGCACGAGCTTCATCAGGTCCATCTAACAGAGTGGTTTATACTCTGATAAATTGAAAAAAAATCTGCTTTTATGAGGCCATCACTGCATTTTGTTAGTCTGTTTTGTAAAACATGTAATAAGAGAGGCCATGTGCCTTTATGGGGCCCACTATTCCTTGAGGCTAATTAAGTTCCGCAATAAAGCTTTCATAAGTCTTGTATTACATGTAATACGACAGGCTAGGCCCACTGTTACAGCAGGGGGGGGGTTCCTACCGAAATACATCATGAAAGAAAGACATCTTCTCTTGTAGAACAAAAGATTTACAGTGCTTACTTGCAAAAGGCTTATATACATGATTAATGTGACCAGTCCTCATTCTTCCTGATGGGGACAGACCTTTTTATATGCAAGTGAGGTAGTCACTTAGAGCTACATTAAATGACTTCCATTTTTTGAGCAATACATGCATCCAGAGAAACATTCACTGCTCATTTTTACAGAACTCTCAGACATGCACAATGAGGAAGAAAAATGAGACCTCGGAAATCTTTTGTATAGGCTTTCTATGCACATGGAGTAAAAATCCACCAGTTGGAACAGCAGGTGATGCCATGGGGCCCAGGGTGGGGTGAGATGATGTGTGGGGGAAACTGTTAAGTTGACAGGCTTAATGCTGCCTCCTAATGCAGTGTAATATCTGAAAATTGTCCATTGTGGATCATGTCAGCATTATGGTTAAACAGACAGAAGTTGTACCAAAGCTGTGCCAGCAAAAAGGCAGGTGGTGCTTGGTAAACAAAAATGTTTAAGAGCAACTACAACGCAGCCTCAGCATGACTGGAACACCCCCACCCCCTGACCCACCCACCACCACCACACACCCATATGCAAGCTGGTCAATTTCTATCTTCCCTTTAACCTGGCTTCTCCTGAGCAGTATTATGCATTTACTCCTTCCACAAATTTCCATGAAATCTGCTCCTTCCCTTTTCTAAAGACACCACCTATAAAATCTTTATTCTCCTTTACCATATTCAATGCTTCAAATACACTTGGCTTAGATATTTCTATTTTCTAGTAATTGCTTGCTTTTTTGGTAGTCAGTAACATTAAACTGTTTCTGAAAAGTTCTTTATCCCAATTTGCAATGGTGTAAAAGCAACTCACCAGTACACCTAAGTGCACAAAGCCACTTACCTGTACAAAAAACACACATAAAACTTGCAAAAATAAATAGTTTTTGAGCACAAATCTAAAGATTATACAACTTACTTTCCAAGAAGCCCCTTTCCTTTTGGCTGCTCCTTCATCCATTTCCAGAGAGGATGGGCAGTGTCGCCATTCACATCAATTTTTTTGAACATATCAAATTCTACATTGTAAGATTTTGCAAATTCCTTTATATCTGCTTCTGTCCCAGGCTCCTGTAATTCAAAAAGTATTTTTACTTTTTTTGTTAAAAAATGCCCCAAAGTATAAACCCTACCACTTCATGAAATAAGCACAATGACATTTCTACCCTTTACTGGAGAGAGAGTGCCATTTTTCATATTCTCACCTGAACTAGTGTAACGCTACCTGTACCAAAAAAGTACAGTTGTGTACGCTTACCATAAATGTAGACAGTGTATTCACTGTTGCAGTCAAAACACTTGGGTTACCTGCCTGCAGGTAGCCCTCATTTGGCCCAAATACCAGAGTCTTGGGATTTCTGCGTCGGATGCTGCAGCCTCTTTTACGACGTCAGGTCGTCAGGGGTATAAAACATGCAGCCGACATCATTACATCAGTTTTTGTTGCTCCAGATGTCAGGAGCCCCAAAAATAGGAAGCAATTACATGGTGTGGAACACCTAGTAAAAAGTAAATACCATTGCCATAAGATATGGCCAAAAAAAGAGAGGATAGGTAAAAAGTATAGATAAGTCAGGGGACTGGAGGGAGGGTAACTAGGACTGAAACAGTGAATACACTCCAATATCTACATTTATGGTAAGTGTACACAACTGTACTATGTTCTTAGTGTTTCACTGCTGAAGTCATCATACTTGGGCTGATTCCCAAAGCTGAGGAAGGGTGGAGGCAGTCTAAGTATTAGGGCTGGCTAGCGGGCCTTGTAAGACTGCTGTAGCAAATCCAGCTCTGGACTTAGAAAAGATAAGTGGTAATGCTTGGTAAAGCTGTGTACAGAACTCCAGGTTGCAGCTTCCAGGATGCCCTTAGTAGAGACTCCCCTGAGAAATGCTGTAGAGGTTGAGGTAGCCCTTGTGGAATGGGTTCTGATCCCCTGTGGGTTAGGTTTTCCATGTGTTTGTAGCAGAAATGGATGCAGTGCGCTATCCATCTGGAGATAGGTTTGCTTTGAAATTGCCTTGCCCTCTACCCCTGTACCAAAGCCGAGTGGCAGCTGGTCACATTTTCTGAAAGGTTTAGTCCTGTCAAGGTAGAACCTAAGCTGTCTGTGCATGTCCAAGGAGTGTCTGATCCTTTTCTCTTTATTCTGAGGATTAGGAAAAAAGGTGAGTAAATGGAGGAATTGGTTTAAAGCCACACTGGATACCACTTTTGGCATAAATGATGGGTTAGTCCTGAGGGAAACCCTGTCCACATGGAAGATAATAAAGGGTTCCCACAGCCATAAGGGCCTGCAACTCAGACACTCTTCTTGCTAAAGTGATTGCTAGAACAGAGAGAAATTTTAACTCTGCTGTAGCAGCAGGCTCAAGGGGGGGGGGGTGAGCTTCTCTAGTACAAAGAGAAGGTCCCAGGCAGTAGTGGAAGCTCCTCAGGGTCAAATTGTTAGCTCCTCTCAGGAACTGTTTGACCAGAGGATGAAAAACAGGTGTGGGCCAAGTATTGTAATGAGCTGAGATGGCGGAGGCATGAATTCAAGAGAAAGATAGGCCCTTTGTGGAGAGCTCTGCTAGATAATCTAGGATTTGAGGCAAGGTGGACATGGTTGTCTCCTTTCCCTGAGAGTGGCACCAAGAACAGTATATTTTCCACTTTTCTGAATAGGATTTCCTAGTACTAGGCCTCCTGGCCGCAAGGATGACATCCAGCACCTGTTTGCCTAGGGTTGCTGGTGATGTATTCAGGGAATAAGCCAGGCTGCTAGGTTCAGGGTTTGCAGCTGAGGATGCAAAATCTGGCCCTCCTGCTGGGACAGCAGAGAGGGGGGCCTGATGCAGGTGCCAGGGTGGCACTGCTGTCAGACTACATAAAAGTGGGTACCAGTAATGGTGTGACCAGTCTGGTGCAATCAGGATTGTCCTGTCCAGTTTGATCTTTAGTAGTACTTTCGAGAGGAGGGGCAGAGGGGGGAAAGGCATAGATTTACATGTAAAAGGAAAGGGCATCCACTTTCCATGCTTGTCTGTGGAGAGTTATGGTGTAATATTTGCTCAATTGATGGTTTAGGGGGGAAGCAAAGAGGTCCACCTCTGGTTTTTTCCCCACCCATGCATTAGAAGCTTGAATAAGTTTGGTTCCAGTTTCCACTCGTCTGGGTCTATTAGATTTCTGCTTAAAATAGTCTGCCAATGAATTTTCTTTGCCTGGCAGGAATTGAGCTTGCAGGTGCACCCGATTGCTCAAGGCTGTGTTCCAGAGCCATGGCTAACCTGTAGAGTGGGTCGGAATGAGTCCACCCCCCTGCTTGTTTATGTACCACATAACTGTGGTACTGTCTGCCTTTATCAAGAGCTGTCCTGGAAAGATAAGGTATTGGAAGGCTGTCAGTGCATTCTGTACAGCTAACATTTCTTTTAGATTGATATGCAGGTGCATTTGTCCTGGGCTCCATTTGCCTTGAATGCACTTGCCTGCCATGTGAGCCCCCCATGCATAGTCTGATGCATCTGTTGTCAGGGTTTTGGGCGGCAGGGGGGTAGACTGAAAGGGAGTCCCTCGTTGTGGTAGCAGGCCTCTGCCCACCAAAGAAACTCTGTCCTTAGGCAAGGAATGATAGGAATCACTGTTTCCAGGTCCTGAGAATGTTGACACCAGAGACTTTAAGTACCACTGAAGTTTCCTCATATGCAGTCTTGCATATGGAATTAGGAGAAAGCAAGAGGCCATGCACCCTACAGCTTGCATTATTTTTCTTGCAGATAGCTGGGTTTGGGTGGCCAGAAGTTTGAAGTAATTTGTCAAATAAACCTGCTTTTCTGGAGTGAGGAATGCCATCTGGGAAGTGGTGTTCAAGCTTGCTCCCAGAATGCAATTTTTTGGCTGGGTACCAGATCGGATTTCTTTTCATTGATGGTATAGTATACCCCAGAGAAGTTAGGAGTCCTTTACAAATGTCAGGTGCCGTAGTAGCAGTTCGACTGTATGCCTGAATCAGGCAGTCGTCCAAGTATGGGTAGATTTGAATTTTTCTCTGGATGCAGTATGCAATGGCTGGAGGCCAGCACTTTGTGAATACCCTGGGCACAGTAGATAAGCCAAAGGGAAGTGCACAGAACTGACAGTGCATACAGCCTGCCCTGAAATGTAGATATTTCCTGCAAGATTCCCTTATAGGGATGTGCAGATAAGCTTCTTTTAAGTCTAGGGTGACCAGCCAGGAGTCCTTGGCTAGCATAGGAAGCAGCTGTTGGGAGTGTAAGCATTTTGAATTTTGGTATCACCAGGAAGGTGTTGAGAATTGACAGATCCAGGATAGGGTGCCAAGAGTTTTTATGGGTACCAAAAAGAGTCTGGAGTAGAGACCCTGTCCCCTTTGCTCTACTGGAACAGGTTGAATAGCCCTGATAATGAAAAAAAGAGAAAGTACTCACTTTTGGGCCTCTGCCCACTGGTTTGGGGGAAGGTCTGGCAATCTGCTTGGGGTTGGCAGAGAGTGGAAGTTCAATCTGTATCCCTGGGATACAAGGTTTAAGACCAATCTGTCCTGGGTAATGTACTCCCAGTTTTTGCATGCAGGGCAAGTTTCTCCTAGGGGTGCAAGTACTTTGGCATGTCTGGGAAGGGTGAAGGACAAGCCATTGTGAACTTTTTCCGTAAGAGAGTGGCTTACCATTCCCTGTTTTTGAGGTGGGAGCACTCCATTGTTTAGATCTGTGCATACCCAGAGACTGTAGTCTTGGTGTTCTGTTGCCCCTGGGGTTTGGACTGAGAAGGTCTGGGAGGGGGGGGGGGGACTGGAAAGGACCAATTCTTTGAGGCCAATGCCTACTGAAACTAGGTGGCTGTACCCGTAGGAAATCTAACAGTTTGCACAGATTTAGCTTTTTCCTCAGTCTTTAAGTACTACTACTGCTTTTGCGCCAAACAAACGTTCTTGGTTTAATGGAGCATCTAGTAGTTTTGCTTTGATATGGTCTGGCAAGATTTGTTCCTTCAGCCAAGCATGCCTTCTCAGAACGGACCCACTGACAGCAGCCCTGCAAGAGGCATCTAAGGCATCAAAACCACACTGCAAAGTATGTTCTCCAACTTGGTTTGCAGAATGCATCAACTCTTGTAAATCTTTATTTTCTGTACAATCAGGAATCATTTTTTGTTTAATTAGTTCCATAATATGCTGCTGGTACTTTAACATGTGAAATTGGCAATTTAAAGCCCCGATAGCAAGAGTTGCAGAGGTATATACCTTTCTTCCCCCATTTGTCTAAAGTCCTAGAATCCCTGTCCAAAGGGGTAGGTTTTTTTGGCTGTAGTAGCCTATTACCTTTAGGTCCCTGGGAAATGGTCTCTGGATCCACAGTGGGATTTTTGAAAAGAAATTTGAGAGAGTCAGGTACTCTGTAGTACCAGTCAGGCTTTCTAGGAGCTGGTGGCAAAGTATCAGGGGTAGGACTGGATTCCATGAAAACCTCATCTACAAATTTCCAGAACAGGGGGGACAGCTAGGGGCCTGTGCTGAGGCAAGTTTAAAAATTCCCCTCATCTCTTTTTGGACCGTGGGTAGTCCTGGCACTCCCAGCAGAAATGCTCTGAGGGTATGCAGGGTTTCACAGAAAGAAAAAAAGCCCTCTGGGGGGAGGCAGAGGGAATGAAATCCTCTGCATCTGAATCCTCACAGGTAGATAAGGGTATGTCCTGGTAATCAGAGGGGTCAGAGTCATCTGACTCATGATATGAAGAATCAGAAGGAAAATCAGTTTTGTCTTTTAGAGGGGGAAGGCTGGCTTCCCCTGATTAAAGTAATAAGGTCTTCAGCCATTCTAAGCATTTGTTTGTGGCATGGCAGCTTGAGAATGCACTTTGGTCGGTTTCCTAGGCACAGTGCGAACTCTGGACCTGAGAAATTCAGTAGTTTTAGTCAGAAACAAAAGTAGTCAGTTTAAAACGAACATCAGAAGGACTGAATACACCCTCAGAAGCCAGTGCCTGCACAGCGGCTCCAGACCCATCCAAGGTAGAGACATTCGCAGGTTCCACAGTTGAAGCGTCTCGTGCCATACTGGACTCTGAATGGGTTTCAACAGAGGCCTGTGAATCTGTAGAAGCGGGTATCGGGGGCTACGAAGGTGCCTCACTGAGTACCGGTGGACTGATAACTACCTTAACAGAAGCGTCGTCTGCAATTTTGGACCTATGCGAAAGAATTTAATGACAAAGATAGCCCGACAACAGATAGTTTGGGCGTTGACCAGGGCACAAAACAGACAGCGAGGAACGTTGTGGTCTGGGCCTAAACAGGTGACAGTAAGAATGAAAATCTGAGGCATTTGCTTTCCACAGGCAAGACAATTGTTAACTTTCTGACATCAGTTACTGAAGAAAAAAAGGAAGACTTCAGGTCTGAAACCGAAAATTTCAGGAAGCGGCCGACCGGCACTTGCGAACTGCTTCTGCTTCGGGCTCCACTCTGCAAGTAAAGCGGATGCAACGGTGTCGGTTGCATGTTTTATACCCCCTGACGACCTGAAGTCATGGAAGAGGCGACAGCATCAGACACAGAAATTCCAAGACTCTGGTATTCGGGCTGACTTGAAAGCTACCTGCAGGCAGATAACCCAAGTGTGATGACTGCAACAGTGAAATACTAAAAACATCTGTACACTGGGAGATTATGCTGGCTATACATGTACTGTACAGCAAAACTAAGTAGGGTCTTGGAAGAATAAGCCCACCACCTACTTTAAATACCCCAAGTAGTTTCTTATTATTCCATTTTATGGTCACATGGGGTACAGTATTGGAGACGCACTTCATTAGTAAAATTCTTCAATTAGTACATCCCCCTCTTTTCTTGTAAGTGTAGCAAGTTATATAATGCACTGAAAGTTGCATATTATGACCTTAGGAGTTTGCAATTCACTGGAGACTGGCTAGCAGCCCTGACATGTTAGAAATGAGTAGCTAATAAAGACAGAAACCAACAAAATACAGGACAGACTCCCAGCATCGTGGATGCTACAATAGGCAGCAGTATGTACCACTACATTCGTCCACCAAGACAGTCATCTGCATAGCTGCTTTTAATTCAACTCAAGTGTTAAGTGCAGGAGTCAGTGGGTAGTACTATGGGACTCCCCACAAGCACAAGAGACTGCTGCAATAGGCAAAAGATACTAGTCTGGATAACCTCCTGCAACTTGACTACCAGTTCTTGCCCCATAGTGGAGTTAAAGTTATTTGCAAGAAGGTTGAGAGAGAGAAAAAAAACAGATGCACACAAAAAAAGTTAAAATGGAGAATTTTTTTTAAGTTTGGACTTGCATGTTACAGACTCGTCAGCACAATGTTACACTTTCAATGAAAGATTTTTCCTTAAAAGCCAACTGGAAAATAAGCTACAACCTTACTAGAATGATTTAGAAAACCAGTATAAGTAAACAGTCAAGCAGTCACAAAAATTGAATAATGTGCTGCAATGCTGAAGCAGTAAAGAAAAAAAAAAAAAAAACTCATTTACCTGTTTTCCGAATTGGTTGCAAGGAAACCCAAGGATACGCAAACCCTGCTCAGCATATTTGGCGTGCAGTTGAACAAGCTGAGTGTAGTTTACGGGAGTTTTTCCTCACTTTGATGCGACATTGGTAATGATGCACACATATCCTCTGAAAAACAAAGCCACAGTGATCAGGTACGTCACATGTTTAGTTATGTGATCACAGAACATGAAACCAGCCGCCAAAGTGATCACTGGATTGTTGAAATGAAAACTATGAAACTGGCCATCATGCCAAAGTTACTCACAAATACTGCACATTTAACAGTATGTCAAAACAAAAGAACCACATAGCTCCCAGTGAGAGGGGGAGGGGGTCTAACTTACTCTGCCTCAAAACACACAATTGGAAAAAAAACTTCACATATGACCTACCTGTCAAATACATTGTACTGAAGACACAGACAGTTCTTGCTGATTTACACAGCCTACTGTTATACTACAATATTCTCATGGATAACATCTGCTTCAAAAGTACCACCAGGACTTTTCTTTAGGTGATTTCTCCAGTGTCGCAGCTTCTTGGAAGCATACCTCCATCCTACAATGGAAAACCATTACACTGACCTGCGTCACTGGCTACAAGAAATCCCAGATTAGTCTGTTCCACATTAGCTACAGCAGTCAACACCTACCATATATACATGCAAACACAATCACTGCACTTAAACAGACTACACAGTGCTCACCAAATTACTTTAACACAATGTGAGAAGGTTACACTAGGAACAAAGTCATAGAACTCAATCCACTTAGGTACATACCTGTTCTACCCCTGAATACAGCAATTTCAAATATGAAGTGTCCTTTCAGCAAAAAAGGAAGGACAAGTGCATGTGCTCCAGAAGTAATTAAATTCTAGTTTACTAGAAACTTAACGATAAAAATGCTTTCACCATATGTTAAAGACTATGAATTCCTGGTATATATAAAAAAAAAATCAGAGTACTCTGTCAGAATTGTTGAGGGACCACGTGTGTAACAATTAAAGGAATCTTTTGACCTGGGACACAGAACTAAACTGCCTACACATAGAAAGTTAGTGTTTAATACTAGTGCCTGCCAAAAAAGCAGTTACTAGAAAATGGAAAAGCAACAAACAAGTACAGAATTTTGTATGGAAAAAATCCTGGGAATTCCTAAAAGCTATCCACCAGCTACCCTCAATTACAAGCTACTGCACCCTTGTCACGCTGGACGTAGTGGCACTGTACCCCAGTATCCCCCACCAACAGGGGCTAGACAGTATGGGAAAATACCTAACCAACTGCACCCAAACCCCACCACACCAAGTCCAAACATGGATTTCACTACTAGAAATAGTACTGGAAAATAATTTCCCCTCTTTGAAAGGCCCGATCCAACAACTTCAAGGGTTGACTAAGGGAGCCAAAGTGGCACCAGCTTACACTTGGTCCTAAGCTGGTGGGAGAAGGACATCCTCACCAACCTTGCTGGGTTTTGAGTCCACCAGTCTATATAAACGATAGAGACAATATACCGTTACTCTGGGAAGGACCCCTCGAGGAACTAAACCCCTTTCTAGACCGAATTAACCACAGCATAGACTTCTTGGACTGTATCCTCTCAGGCAAAGGGAATGAAGTCCAGTTTCTGGATATCATGCAGACCCAGTCTTCAAAACATTTTTCCTCCAACATGTACAGGAAACAAACAGACTCAGACTACTTCTACTACACCAGCCAACACCCCTTCTTCATGAAGAACATAGTAAAGGGGCAATTTGTGCGATTAAGCTGCATGGTCAGTGAAGAGGAAATCTTCATACAAGAATGCCACTTCCTAGCCAAGGTCTTCATTGACCTGCACTACACCGTGGAAATGATAAACAGTATCCGGAGGGAGATCTCAGATAACAGGACTCCTCAGATACTCTATTAGGATACAGGTTACACAACATGAAGGGAAACCGCTTCCAAAGACAGCACCAGATTCCCCCTACCAATTTCCCTGGACTTAGAATCCATCAGAACTATACTGACAAACTGAGATCATTAAAAGTGGTTACAAACTGCAAAAAGCACTGGGACCTTCCCCCAGCCTTCAGCTACAAGAGAACACCATCTCTTAAGGCTATGTTCGACAAAGCCCCCCCAACCACAACCCCCAATGCTCAGAGGCCTAAAGCAAATGGATCTGCTGCCAGTACATAGCCAAAGGGGAACACTTCACCCTAAATTCCTCTAGGCACATTTTCACCTTCCAGCAAACATCTGACTGCAACACTACAAAGTGTACCTAGTAGTCTGCGAGCAATATGGAGCCTACTACGTAGGCAAAACAGTAAGAAAACTAAGTGACCGAAATCAAGGAATACTACCAAGCCATTGGAAACCAAAATACTAAAAATACTAAAAAAACAAACAAACAAAACAAACCACTAACGAGACAAATATACCAGCCCCATTTGCACTAAATTCCTCCTCATAATCCTGGACAAAGTCACCATCCCCCACAGTGATACCAATCCCCAGCTGGAAGTCAGAACTTAAGAGAGCAGTTGAAACTCCAGTCGGACATGCCCCCAGGCTTGAATGGGAATCTAAATGTAAAAAGCTTACTAAAACAGAACAGATAAGGCGGAGCTAACCCCTCCCCCTCAACAGCCAGAGAAAAAGTCTTAAATGCACAAACCTGCAAGTTCAGAATTGTATTTCTGAAGTTCAACCATGTAACGGCTTTATGGATTTTAGGCTTCATGGTCCAGAGACCCAAAACTCCATCCAGCAGCAACTCATTTGGAGTACTCCACCAAAATGACAACTTTCCACAACTGGCTTATGAAGTTATAACCAGATCCCAACCCCCACCCCCATACCATCTCAAAGCAACAAGATGGATGGGTAGAGGCAACAAAATTAAGATTCAGAAGTTTTAGCACCACTGAGGAAATGCATCTTTGCTAAAATATATCAGCAGCTCTCTATCTTAATGGTTAGAGATGACAATAGGTAGGGGAAATAGATTAAAGGAACACTACGTGCTTCTCTATATGGTTCCTCATTTCCTTCATCTCTTTTTCCCCTATCTTTTGACATTGGCATCATGTAAAACTAGTACTGCCAAACAAAAAAACAATTCTACTGTTTCCCTCAGTCCCCTTGCCTGCAGCTTCGTTACTGGGATCCATTTTCCTGCCTGCAAACTGTCTCGCGGCTCCATTTACAATGTGTGGGCGCTGTAATGCATTAGTAATAACGCCCATTTTTTTTTTTTTTTTAAGGGAACGCTCAAGGACAGCCCTTTTCAGTCCTCACGTCAAAAAAACTGCCCATTTATAATTAAATATTCAAGAGTTCCTTTGAACTCCTCCTGCACCTGTAATACAAATGCCGTGCAACAGCAGGAACTATTACTTTCTCTCGAGTTGCTGGCACCATCTGTTTTGTTGACGGACTATAGCCTCCAACTGTGGATTTAGGTTTGCTGCTGAAAATGGATTGCTTTTCTTTATTGCAGGTATGTTGAAGCAACAGCCTTCACAGCTGTTGCTGCTTACATGTGTTCGATCATTTTTTCTTTGTATTTGAAATGTGACGATAAGAGTTGTTAGCATTAGTTGCTGCTTATGTATGTTTAAAACTAACACCGAGAATCGCACTCTTTTACAGGTAACTGCAGTTTTTTTTTAGTTTCCCCTTTTTTTTTTTTTCAGAGTAAATGTTCGTGATGTTTTATGGGGGTCACTTGGGATAAAACAAAAAATCCGTACTTGAGTTGTAACATATGAAGGAGGGAAAACTAAATGAAAAGAAGAGGGGGAAACGTATCCTGATATGAAGGGGAGGGAGTACGTATAGTGGGGCAGTTAAACGCAGATGTTTTATGTAGTCCTTTTCCTTGTAATGGTTATGTCATGGTTATGTTGTGCATATTTGAAAAGTGAGTGCTTGAGTTTGCTATCTTAAAACTGAGTGGATAGAGGAGTCCCAAACATATAAATGTGGTTATAAGGACTTTTTACGTTAACTTCCATCTGTCTAATGATATGTGACAGAACGACTGGTTTGAGGTTTCATTATTAAACTGAAGAATGACAGTTCCCTTGTACTTCATCGTTGTTGTGGCCAGCTTTTTGCTCCGAATTGTTCATGCAGTAAAAAGGATGAACATCGTGCATGATGTATATAATGCAGTAATACGAGAAAGCTGAATTCCTTTGTCTTGTTTTGTGATCTCAAGCAATTAGTTGAGCCAGCAGTTTTCTTGTGAAATACAATTAATTGCAGTAAACGGGACTGGTGGTGTTCGCGGCGGTATAGAAAAGATGCTAACTTTTGAACTGTGTCTATGCCTTCAATAGCGAAGCTTTTGACTGTATGTTGTCTCCCCGACCTCTACTGGTACGAGCAGTGCTTTGGAAAAGTTTTTGCGTTTTTTTCCCTAATCTTAGCCCTTTAAACCGTACGTTTTCTTCGTCTTCTTTTAAATGATGTACCCTTTCTTTTTTCCCCAAGGTTTGTTCTATTCACTGTTGTATTTGTACGGGTTCTTCGAGATGGTGTAACATTGGGTAATTATGTTTGCTGCCCACTACTGCCAAAACATTTAATACCTCACTTTATGTAGATATATTCCTGGAGACTGCTTATGAGGTGGTGTGTGCGTTTTTTCATCTGTGCACTTTTTTAAATATATTTTAATTGTAAGTTTTTTTAGCCAGGATTTGAATGTGCCAAATGCCATTTTATAATGTGATCTTTGGATGAATTTTATAGTAAAGTACTTTTGTACCTTTTGCATATGTTCAAAATGTCATGGTCATCCACTGTCTGTCTATGTAGAGTGTAGCAATGCTTCGGCACACTTGTCTGTTTTGCCTTGTGTACCGCTTTAGACTGAAGGTACTGTTTATTTTAGCATACTACAATCATTAAACCACCGGATGCTATTCCAGTGAAACCTGTATTATGGAACCTTCCCTAGATCTTTAGACTTCAGCCAAACACAAAGTCTTGTAGATTACTGCTTTGTTTCTTTTAGCTGGAGAGCACACCACTTTTGGTCGGCAGCTGAGCGTCTAGGTATTCCCTTGTTATACAAGAAGCTTCTTAATAGAATATTGTTCCCTAGTATTTTATATTGTATTCCTTCTATTCTTCTCACCACCATTCATAGAAATATATCCTTTCTTTCCACAAGCTGTACAAAACAACTCTTCTTGGTTCTAGTGCCTCTTTCTATGCATTCAAAGTATAACTTGACTGTTAATGTCTGTTCTACCCCAAGAATAGATTCCTTCACTTTAAGGCTGTGTTTTGCTATTTTTTCAGTCAGCAGTCAGTTCCCGAGTAAACTGTTTATTTTCACTTACGACACAAGTTTATAACGTAAATTAACTCATTGTATTTTGTACTGCTTTGATCATCTCCATCTTCGCTCTACCCAGTCCGTTTGCCCTCGCTTTGTTCGGGCTTACTCCACTCCCCTAGCCCTTTCTCACCCACCTTTCTTAGGTTTATACTCATAACCTTGGTTCAGTCTTACCCACTGTACCCAGTTAATCCAATTAAAGCTTTCTCCACCCAACTCTAACCTCTTTCCATCTGTTAATACTGTTCCCCCATACCAACATCTCTCCCCCCACCTCTTCTATAACCACCTTCCCACCTTGCTAGTCTTGATCACTCTCGTCCACTTTCATTCTTACTAACTCCATCTGTTATTGGTTTGTCTAACTGAAAACGTGTAACATTCTCATTATTACACATACCTAACTACACCTCCTCCTAACTTGTCATACACATCCTTCCATAGCATGTTCCAAGTCTGTCTCTTCCCCTCCCTACTCATCTACCCTGCATTCCAAACTTCCCGTCACGTAAACCTCTACATTTAACCATCTCCCACACTTACACATGCAGCAAGCCAAAATGATCCCCCATATCCTTCTTAATCTCTACCTGTCTGTACAATATCTTATACACACAACTCCATAATTTCATATTTACTCACTCCTTCCCCTCAGCTGAAGTACAAATCCTTTACTTGTTACTTTCCTTGTATGCTCACTCAACACTCGCTAGATGCAGACATCACCCAAATACTGCGCCTCCCACCTTTCCAGACCTCTCCAACATCCCTCTACCCACCTTACACCAACCTCCCCCACTTCCCACTCCACTACCAAACACCTTACTATCTACGCAGTGAATATACAGTCTACTTAATGAAACTACTGACCTACATTCTTTGAGAGCCCATCACTGTCCACATATCTTGACACTATCAAAAACATGGCTAAAACCTTACCTCCCAGATGTAACTATTACCATCAAGAGATGCTCATCAGAAAGGGGAAGGGGTTGCAATCCTGTACTCCAAGCATCTCAAGTTAGCTTGTTTCCCTACCTATACCTCTCCCAAACTTCCTCCGAACTGAGTTACTTATTTTCAATTGTCACTTAACCCCCAAAAAAAAATGCAGCCATCTGTATACCCATCCTTGAAGCAGTCTCGTCATGGATTTCACTCCATATACCCAGTGAGACAGTTATCCTAGGTGATGTCAAGTTTTTTTTTCAAACAGCTCTGCAAATCTTAGCATTAAACCTCCATGGCTTCACAATACTAGCTTAATATCCACTTACTTAAGTAAAACAAAACAAATAAGTTCTATTTTGGATTTGATCATGATTTTCCAAACCAAATTTCTATCCTATCTCCAGCACTCTACCCGACTCAGAGTGACTAGGTCCCTATTTTTATGTGAAGTTACTCTCTTCAAATTCCCTGGTCCCACCATTCTAGACACTGCCGGAACCTTTCCTGCTTTGATGCTGAAACCTTCAATAACACTCATGACCTAGCTGCTCTTATGTTCAACAATCCATTTCTTTAATTTAACCATACTTTCCACAGTATTGTAAACTCCCTTACTGATAATAAAAATTTGATTAAAGGCAACCACACCCATCTCAAAAGTTTCCCTAATGAAAGAGTATGGAAGTGTGTTTGGAAACGATGGCTAAAAACTAAATCCACCTTGCTACTTCAGAATTACAAAACTTGTAAACTACACCAAAAGTCAAATCAATGAAAACAAATTCTACTGCAAGGCCCAATCCACCAACCACTAACCCAAAAAAATTCAGGCACACTATTAGTAAAATCCTCCATCCTGGGAGAGCTACTACCCCTAATCCGTACCTTAACAATACGGAACAGGAAACTGCCAAACTTCTTAACTCTATCCACAAACTAACCCACACTGACCAAAATAACCCCCCTTCTTCCAGTACCACCCCTTTTCTCTTAAATCAGTCCCCATTGCTTGTATAAAATCTCTTTTGCTTTAACTAAAACCCGTTTCCTCTTTTGATAACCTCTTTGGTCTTAAACTCACAGGTGCCTATATAACCTTCCCAATCACAATACTTGTAAACAGATCAATCCAAGAATCTACTGTCCATGACATCTGGAAGTCTTTCCACACCATACCACTATGCAAAGGTGGTAACTCCACTCATCCTCCTAGTTTTAGACCCATAGCCATTCTCTTCCTACTCCTCTCTAAAATCCTCAAAATGCATACATAGTCAGCTCCTCAAATACTTAATTCAGGAAAACCTTCAGTCTCCCACTTAACTTTGCTTTAGGCCAAATCACAGTACCTCCACTACTCTTCTGTCTCTCACTCATACTGTCGCAGAGGCTAGAGACAAAAATCAACTAGTGAGTGCCCTGTCTTGTCCTAGACCTCTCTGAAGCTTTCAAGAAAGTTTCTAATCTGTCAACCACTCCATCTCCACTATACTCTGGTTCTCAAGGCTTAGGTTACAGTTTGTCAGATGGCAAGCCACCTGCTCACCTTTTTTATCTATCCAGACCAGAGTCCCCCAAGGCTGTATTCTAGGGCCCCTTTTCAACATCTTTACTAAAAATCTCCACTCATCCTGTACGTAGCATCTCCTCCCTTGTACAATACACAGACAATTCTACTCTTATTTCCTTCCCTGATGCTATTACCCACCGTCATTCCATTACACAACTCCTTCCTCACCATCGAAAAATGGATAACTGATGACCAACTTCTCAACCCTAAAAAAAAAAAAAAAATCCTTTTTATTCCCACGTCTTTCACCCATAAGATCACCTTCACCATCTCATCTCTTGACAACATGATTATTAAAGCTGAATTCCACACTATGCTCCTTGGCACCACAATTTATTACCAATTAAAATTTGACCTCCATATCGGACGGTGAAAAGAAAAGAAAAAAAAAAATCAAAAAATTGGGACTGCTCTATAGAAATAAAAAAAAAAAAATCTCTCTCTCCCGACTCTAAACCATCTCTGGCACAAGCATTCCTCCCGCCTTGCCCTTCTCTATGCCTCTCCTGTACTACATTTACAATCGACCTTAATAACCAAACTCAAATGTATAACACAATAGCTAGATTTGTCAGTAGCCAGCCATACAAATCTTAACACTGCCTTGCCCTAAAACAACTCCTGTGGCTTGAATTCCCCCATCTACTGCTTCTATGCAAGCTACAAATCACTCCCTCCTTACTAAATAAAACCCTGTGCCTGTCCTTCCCTCTCTGCTCTAGTATCCCTCTATACTCCTAGGACTGAGCCTTGTGGGATGCCACTTGTACCTGGTTTGGAGTCTGACATGGCTCCAGCAATTCTAAACATGAGGGTTCTGTCCTTGAGCCAGTTTGCAACCCATCTAGTGACATAGGGGTTTATATTTAAGCTGGCGAGCTTATCTATAATGCCCGAGTGGGGTTTTGTATCAAAGGTTTTTGCGAGGTCCAAGTAGGCTGTGTGGACCACTGGCCTTGGTGACTTACAAAGAAAAAGAAATCGACCAGGTTTAAGAGGCAGGATCTGCCCTTAAAGCCGAACTGGGTAGGATCCAGTGTCTATAGGTCCCCAATATCTTTTTTTTATGAGGTCCATGATGATCCTTTCCATAGCTTTGCAGACCAAGCTAGTCAGGCTTATGGGGCGATAGTTACCAGGATCCATTGAGGCACCACCTTTGTGGAAAGGGACCACTGTTCTACACCACTCTTTGGGTACATATCCTGTGGTAAGGCTGAGATTGAACAGTAGCTTTATGTTTGGGTTTAGCTCTTCTTGGAGTTCTTGTAGGACGCATCCCGGGACACCGTCTGGTCCCATTGATGCTGTGTTTTTTGTTTTGGAGAGGGCGGCTCTTCTGAGCATCTGAGATGTCAAGGGGGCAGCACTCTGCTGGGATAGATATTTGCCCTTTTGGTGGGGAGGGGGGAGAAGTTTGCGCTGAACCTGTCAGCTAGGATGTTGGCAATGTCTGTGGGTTCAGTGTATTTTTTTGTCATTTTGGACGAATTCTGAGCATATCTGGGAATTCCCACCCAGGTTCCTAACATAACTAAAGAAAGCCTTGTGATTATCCTTAGTGTCCTGTGCAATTTTTCTCTTGAAGCTGGCCTTGGACGATTTTATGAGTCCCCGTAGTTTTTTGCTAACACTGATCAGAGATGCCTTCCCTTTTTGGGATTTTGCTCTATCATGTAGTAAGTAGCTTCCTCCTTCTATTGTATAGTTTGTTTATGTGGGGTCCACCAGACAGGAAGTCTGCATTTGTACGATTGGGACTTGGTTTTATTTTGGATTGCATGATCCATGCATTCCTGAAGGTGTTCATAGAATGCATTTATAAAGGATTCTGCAGTATGGGCCGTATTTTCCACAGGCCCGGGGGCTTTGAAGGATTCCACCTCTGTTTTGAGGAGTGTGAAATTTGCTTTAAAGAAGTTTTTCACTGTGGTTTTCTGGGCAGAGGGTGGGGTCAGGATGTGAATATCCAGTGACATGAGTTTATGGTCTGATCTTACCAGTGAGGGATACACTTCTGGACTGAAGCATAGAGTCCCCATGTTGGTGATGATCAGGTCAAGTATGTTTTCCCCTCTTGTGGGAGTGGTAACAAGTTGTTGCATAGCATTTGAGTTTATAAACTCTTGGAACCTTTGAGCTAGGGTGTTGGAGCTAGAGTAATGCTCCATCTATGTTTGGGTAGTTGAAGTCGCCCAATATAATAGTGTTTGGAGAGACCTTCATATTTTCCAGTGTTCTCAGGAAGGCCGAGTGGTGTTCCTGGGCTTGGGACGGTGGTCTGTAGCAAGCTATAAACTGGAAGGCAGTTTTACCCACTGTTAGTTGCACATGGATAGTCTCTGATGCTTCGTGCTGTGCCACCAACCTGGAGGTGTGGGTATCTGACGAATATTGATACTCCTCCTTTTCTGGTTCCATCCAAGTTTTGGGGCCGAAAAGCATGGTATGAGGTATAACCTGGTAGTGCTGGGGTGCTCTCGGGAGCCTTGAACCAGGTTTCTGTTACTGCACAGATATCGATGTTCTCCATGCTAAGGAGAGTTTCGAGTGCATGCATCTGGAGGTTTAGTAGCATTACTCTTAGTTTCTTATCCCTTGTGATACCTATGGATGTGGCTTTGTCTTTTGAGCCTTGCCTAAAAAAGGCACTATGGGGGTAGCAAGCGCCTTTGCCAATATCGGAAAGCCCAGGGGTGACAGGTGCAAGCCGTCCATAGCGAAGCATCGTGGCTTGTCGAGCATGCCATCCGAGGCTGACAGGCATTGGATCCCCTTTGAATGACACCTATACTTTAGACAGTTGTTGAAATTGATCTTGTCTTCATATTGTGGCATCATTCTTGGTGAGGGTAAGATGCTACTCAAAGTCAGGGTCATACCGGCCTGGGCCACATGCTCAGAGAGCTCCTCTATGTCTCTTATTATAGTCCAGGGAGGTACGTCTCGGGTCATTCACACCAGCATGGACAATGACTGAGTCATATTTGTACTTGCCTTGGAGTGACCAGAGTGCTTGTGTTATGTGGCGGATCCTTGCGCCCAACAGGCAGCTCACCAAAGGCTATAGGGATTCAGTGCAGAGTCGAAGCCCTTAGCCAATCAACATGGGATCAAGTATTCCAATCATAGGTTCAGAGGTGTGTACTAGGCTAATGGCCCTGGAGCCTTTCGAAGCCTAGACCATAGGATTACCCTGGCATTGTGCCACCCGTCCTTAGTCCACAGTGCCTCTGTCAAGTAAAGCCAATGGATTGATCCCTGGGGTGAGTTGTCTATTTCCCATCCACTTATCAAGATTTCTCTTGAACTGGGCCAGTGAGGTGCTCTGCTTGACATGTATGGGAAGTAAATTCCATAGCATGGGCAGTCTCTGGGTTATGAACCGGACCCTCCAGCAGGTTACATTGATCGTGGTAATGAGGTTAACGTCTTTGGAGCGTGTGGTATGAAGGAATTGTGATTTCTTCAGATGAAGCATTAGTAACGGAGCTGGGTCAGACATTGCTTTGCGAGTCAAGCAAAGATTGCCTCCAAGTAGCCGATATGAGACAAGAGAGTAGTTGGACTTTTTTTAGCCACTCCATATAGGACAACTGTTTAAGGCCTGGGATCCTCTCTGTATGGTAGTTTTTCGGACTCTCTAGTTGTTGCAGATGTCTACTCAGATACATGCCAAATGGGGCATTGATTTCAATGACTGGCCTAATGATCGAAGAGTACGGGGAGACAATGACCTCTCTTCTTGAATGCAAAACCCTTAGTAATGAGATGTGCCACATACAAAGACTTTGACCACAGTGAGAATGTGGTGGTCAAAAGAGAGGTTGGTGCCCACCTATTTTCCCAGATCTATTATAAAGCCATAATATTAACCTGCATCTTTACTTTAAAAAATGGTTTCCTCTGTGTTACTTCTCATGTCTCATCTGATGCAATGGTTTGGATTACTGTGAATGTGCTAAGCTGTTCTGACTTGGAGAACATGTGAATATGCATAACACCACCCTCATCATTTGTGTAGGAACAGTCAATTGAAGTTAGACTGAGGAGTCGTGATGTCTGCATAGCGCATTCATCTCATCGGTATGATACCTGTTAGCACAGCTTGTCCTGGCCTTTCCTGTTCTGACTGTCACAGTCTTTGTTATTCATTTGGCTTCAAAAGTTGACCACCTGTAGATAGCAAGACACATGAAAGGTGGCTTATTTGCATAACAGACTTGTCGTTAACATTAGAGAATGTCTTATGATGTTCTGTCTTTATGCAATGTTGTTGCCAAGCAATGTTTGCGCATTTGCAGGCTTGCAAGTACTTTGAAGTTTGAGATCAGTTGTTTAGAGTCCAAACGTGACATCAGTTGTTTAGAGTCCAAACGTGACATTTTGCACCCTTTTCTGTTGATTAAGCCATGGCCCTTGCCTGTGGTACATAGGAAGATTATACCAAAACATCAACTCGTATGTGTGGTGTTCCTGTGTAAAATAACCTTTATATCAGTCCCTCCTCTGTATCTCTCTCCAGACAGACGTATCTATATCTATATCTATATATTTACACTGTGCTTTTAGGGAAGATGCAATGGCTTTTTTTTTTAGAGTCGTGGAATAATCAGCTGTAAACGTGCTTGAGACGGTTTGAAAAAAAGACATTGTATACTGGTATACTAGGCAAGTGTCTGTATGTGTACATTATGGAAGCTGTTGTGTTTAAGGGACAACTGGGTCTGAACGGGACTGGCGCCCAACATTTTAAACAGCAGCAGCTACGGTCGGCCATAGCTGTGTCTATCGCTTTTTGTAGAGGTGACACATGGGTGGAATCCCAGTGGTCTATTTTTTGATTCAACCCAGCTATCCACGTCGTACTTACAAAGGGGTAAGCAGGTACTCTGCTTGATTTGTAGAGGGAGCCTCTTCCATAGCTGAGAAATTCTTTGAGACACAGTTCTGTCACGCCAATAAGCCTGATTGATGTCTCAGACCATGTTGAGGGTGCATGTGCAGGTTACTAGAGTGCAGCTTGACTTGTGGATATGCATCAGTCTCATCAAGGTCTGGTCCATGATCGCCTGGTATTGGTAGTTGTGCGTTGGTGGACAGGTACTGGTAGTTGTGCGTTGGCAGACAGGTATTGGGAGTTGTGTGTTGCGGGTAGGTATAGGGACCTGTGTGTTGCAGGTATATATTGGGAGTTGATTGGCTGCTTTTCACTGTATGTAGAGGTATCAAATGTGTAAGGTAAATGTGTTTTGGAGAATGTGGTCATGGCTGTATGGTATGCATGAGAAAAGTACAGGAAGGTGTTGGATGTTTATTGAATCCATGTGTGCATGTATTTGTGGAAATGTGTGTCACTGGCATACTTATACAGGTTGTGCAGCATGAAAGTAGTATGAGGAAAGTACAGTTTTGTACCTACCATAAATGTAGATGTCCGATAGGAATGCATGCCGACCGAAGGGCTGCCTGACGACAGGACAACCCATTTGTAAGGACTGCAGATGCATCCTTGAAGAACATCGCTAGTCATTGGGAGCACACTAAAATAATACTCACATCTTCACACTACACCAATCATTACAGAAGATACCAAACACAGAGCTACATAGGATCATAGGTTAATACTAGGCTATCTGCCCTGGCAATTATAAACCTAGCTCGATTTTGTTTGGCTTACGCCACCCCTTGATTTAAGTATACTTTGCCCTTTTTACAGTTTAGTTTACTGTGCCTCTGTCTAATAGTGACACAGAAGTAATCCCCGGGACAAACCTACAATTCCCCCATCCACTCATCAAGATTCTTCTTGAAGAGATTCAGTGAGGTGCTCTGCCTAACATGAATTGGAATTCTATTCCAGAGCAAAGGGAGCCTCTGGGTTATGAATCTGTCCCTCAAGCAAGCCCTATTTATTTCTGTGTTGAGGTTCAAGTCCCTCGAGCATGTGGCTGGCTCTAAGGGATTTAGATTTACTGAGGGGGAGCATGTCCATTAATTCTGGATTGGACATAGCTTTATATGTCAGGCATAGATCGCCACGAAGTAGGCGGTATGCAACTGAGTAGAGCTGGAGTTTTTTTTAAGCGAGCAGCATATGGCATCTGTTTGAGTCCCTTGATCCTCTTGGTGAGGTACTTTTGGGGTCTTCCTAATTGCTGCAGGTGTCCGTTAAGGTACATCCCAAAAGGGGCATTGTATTCTAGGATGGGCCTGATGAGGGATGAATAAAGGGGCACGATTACCTGTCTTGATCTAGATGTGAATCCTTTCATGATGAGGTGGGCCATGTAGAAGGTCTTTCTAACCACTTTGGCAATGTGGTTGTCAAAGGAGAGATTGCTATCAACTTGGGTCCCCAGATCCCCAATTACATATTCTGAGGATCTAAAGTAACATCTAAATTGCAAAGGCTTTCTAGATGTAACACAAGTACCCTCTTCAAATTCACAAACATGCAATGCAGGCAGCAGTATCCATGAAACATACATCTAAGTGTCACATTGTTTAATTTCAACTGGTAAGTGGGCATAACTGGCTTAGACAATATAACGTTAAGGTCACATGAATGGACAATGAACAAATATGTCAGCATTTTATACAGTATATGGACTACTCCTCAGGGAACAGCACAGCCATTGCCACTTTGTTAATATACAGCTAGTCTCATGTTAAATTTCTTGCATTGAAGAATAGTAAATAAAACCAGTATACTGCTGTACACCAGTACAGGTTTTGTATAGGGTCAATAGAGGGCCTTTGTCAGCGGATGTGGATGCTCACAGCTGGGATGTAGGGCAGTACTTTCAAGAATTGTATTTCTATTGACACACAGTATGTGTAAATCATTCATAGTTGCAGATGTTATTATAACCTATGGTCTGTCATGGTGACTGTATGATATTCCTTGGATGGTCTTGAGAAGAAAGGTGTTAATCTCCTCACAACATAAATAAGGCTATTCGAATGCATCTGCTGTATGTTGTACTATCATCAACCAAGGCTGCACGCACAGAGGGATGTAAAACAAGGGCCTTGTACTCCACACCTACCAGACATGCTGTAGATGTTTTGGGCAGCAGAGTGGTTCATTACTATGGACTCAGCAGTACATTAAGGTTTAGAAAGGGAGGCGGACATAATGGTTAAGGTGTTCAATTTACAGAGACAAGGTAAATGCAGGCTCTGATTCTCACATGGGACAATTGCCTTGGCTTAAAATTGCCCACAAGGGTAGTTAGCCTAGTACAAATGTGTAACACTATGAACATAGAGTTCATTGTTGTGCTACATTCACTACCTGTCTAAAGTCTGCATAGTCTTTGTATTTCATGCCTCCTAGCTACCTTGCACATCTCCTTGGTAGCATGTTGAGTCATTGGTATGATCCATGAGTCACAATTCCAAGGTCTATGGTTCAGGGCTGATAGAACTACATGTCCATCCCGATGGCGCACTCTCGTTCTTCCACCCCCAGTGCTGGCTGCTTTGTGGAGGTAGATTCCCCTGTTATAACTTCTTGTGTCCTTTGTTTAAGCCAGCTTATTATTCAGATAGTTTATGTACACGCTCATACCTAGTGTACTTAGCCATTCTAAAATGCCCTAGTGGAATATTGTGACAAATGACTTGGCTAGGTCGAGGTATGCAGTATGCACCATTACACCCTCATCCATTATTTGGCTGACCGGCTGGAAGTAAGCAACATATACACTTGACAAAGCCGAAATGATATGGGTCAAGTGTTTATAGATTATCTATGTCATCATTCAGGGTAGCAATGATTATTCTCCTGATTTTGCACATCACGGTTTTCAGGCTTAAGAGTCAAGAATTCGCCAGGTTCTCAAATGGCCCATACTTATGCACCATGACAACTGTTGCAGTCCTCCATTCATTTAGCATGAATCCAGTTTGGAGTCCCTGGTTAAACAGTGATTATAGTCAGCCCAACAGCTACTGTTTCATGCTTGTGATGGGCATTATTGGGACCCCCAGATGCTGTGTTCTTGGCCTTTTACAGCCATTTGAGCACTTGCTTTTTCTTTTATAGCTGATGGAGTTATGGATATTGGCATTTCCTGAGGGAAATCAGGCAGAGAGGGGGACTAAAACTGGAGCTGAATTTGTTGGCCAGGAGGTGTCATTTCCTTAGGGACATCGGGCAGAGAGGGGGACTAAAACTGGAGCTGAATTTGTTGGCCAGGAGGTTTGCTATATCCACCGGCTCTGTATAGGTGGCATGTCATGATTTACAATTAATTCAGTACATTGCTTTTTTATTTCATTTGAGGTTGACATAGGTGAAGAAAGCTTTGCAATTGTCCTTGGCCTGGGAGGCTAATTTTTGTTAGACTTGACTACCTCACTGACTTGCTTGTTTTGGTTGATGAGGGAGTTTTACCTTGTTGGATGTTGTACCTATCACTTTTTGACATGCACTTCATTTTGTTGTACAATTCATTGATGAGATTTTACTAGGATAGCTTATGTTTTGATCTTGCTTTTAATGCAAGTAGTTACAGTTGTCTCTATGCACCTGTTAATATGAATATACAGGGTTTCTATGAATGATTCGTCATAGGCACCAGTGTTTTCATAGTTTGTGGCAGCTTGAAATTTGACCAGGGTGTCAGTTATTAGAAGAATGTTTGCCCTAGAGTAATTCCCAACAGTTCCAGGGTTAGGTGGTGCGTTTGTACACTTACTTCAAATGAAACACCCTCATGGTCTGACCTAATCAAGACATTACTCTGGGGGGGGGGGGGGGGTGAAATATTTCTGACATGTTTGTGACGACCAGATCAACATTTGCACCCCTAGTGGGTATACAGACTAAATGGTCCATGCATATACAAAGTATAGCAATGCTAGGCATGCATGTTAGTGAGTCCTTATATTAATGCATTTAAAATTACCCTTGAGTATGGTATTGGATTGAATGGGGACTCTCTCCAGTATATTTAAGTATGTATTATGGTTTTCAAGGTTAATAAAGAGTGACCTATATTTGCAAGGATATGGCATGGTTTCTTTTAGATGGCTTAGCTATGTCCGTAGGCTTATCAAGGGGGGTACTTCTCAAGTTATATACTCCCACTTGGACTAAGAATGAGAGTGAGTCATAGTAGAACTTCTAGCTCAACTTAAATTTTTTTCTCATTTTAGCTTAGCACTGTCAGTTATCTATGCTCCCAGTGCTGTTACAAGTGATTTCTGACAGCACCATAATGATGTGGTACATAAACTATGCAAGATCCTACCCTCTGTGTAGACTAGCCATGGAAGCCTCTTATATAAATTTTCAGGACAATTTCACTCTGCATGCATCTTCTATACACTCTGTATAAAATCTTGTGTCAGAGAAGCTGGGCAGGACCCGGACAGACTATCATGAATGGAAAAGTACAGTTTTGTACCTACCATAAATGTAGATGTCCGAGAGGTATGCATCTGCAGTCCAACATATGGGTTGTCCTGCCTCAGGCAGCCCTTCGGTCGGCCGGATTCCAAAGTCTGGGTCTGGCCTCGGCTGATGTCGCACTTCACCCGACGTCATAGCTGCTGCGAATTGGGTATAAAGGCATCAGCCGACACCATTTTCCTCAGTGTTTCTTGCCCCAGATGCCAGGTGCCCTCTAGGAAGGCTAAATTTGGATAAATGCAAATGTTTCCAAACAGTAGAGAGCAAACAAAAACAAACATGTATATACATATATACAAACAAATACACCATAATAGATTCCCCCAGCTAGCTACAGGATGGGCAAATACCCTAGGAGTACCAGAGGGGACGGAGGGTGGGTAATCCTGACTGCAGATGCATACCTCTCTGACATCTACATTTATGGTAGGTACAAAACTGTACTATGTCCTTCAAGGATGCATCTGCAGTCCTAACATATGGGTAGAATACCATAGCCAAACTGGGGGAGGAGGCACTAAGATGATTATGGTGTAGTTAAGATACCTTGCAAAACAGCAGTTGCAAAACCTGCTCGGGATCTGGAGTATAAAGGTAGATTATAATGCTTGGCAAATGTATGCAGGGAGCTCCAAGTAGCAGCTTCTAAAATGTCTTTGGTAGCCACTCCTCTTAAGAAAGCTGTAGTTGTGGCTGTAGCCCTTGTGGAGTGTGGTCTGATGTTTTCTGGAGTTGTCTTTCCATGAAAGGAGTAACAAAATCTAATGCAATTTCCTATCCATTTTGAGATTTGTCCGTTTTGAAATTGCTTTTCCTTCCATTCCTGTTGCATATGCTACCAGAAGCTGGTCAGTTTTTATATTATTCTTGGTTCTGTCCAGATAGTAGCGCAATTGTCTGTGCACATCCAAGGTATGTAGTAGTCTTTCCCCCCTGTTCTGTGGGTTGGGGAAGAATGTTGGTAGGTGGATTGCTTGGTTCAATGATACCCTGGAGACCACCTTTGGCATAAAAGTGGGGTTAGTTCTCAAGGACACTATCCTGATGGAAGATAAGGAAGGGCTGTACTGCCATTAATGCCTGTAATTCAGAAGCCCTTCTTCCTGAAGTGATTGCAAGTAGGAAAGCAGTTTTCCAAGATAAGAACTGTAATTCTGCTGTTGCTGCTGGTTCGAAAGGGGGAAGTGTTAACTTTTCCAGCACAAAGTTAAGGTCCCATGTAGGCAAAGGTGGCTTCCTTGGAGGCTTTACATTTTTAATTCCTCTCAAACTGCCTGAGTAGAGGATGAGAGAAGACTGGAGGATCCATGTTGTATTCTGCTGAAATTGCTGATGCATGAATCTTAATGGAGGAGTAAGACAGGCCATTGTGGAAAAGCTCTGCTAAATATTCCAGGATGTTAGCTATGTTTGCTAATGAAACACTTTCTCCTTTTGCTGCACTCCAAATGAGGTATCTTTTCTATTTGGCTGAAAAAGTCTTCCTTGTGGCGGGTCTGTGAGCCTCTAGGATAATGTCTTTAACCCTCCGAGATAAATCTGGGTTATTTTGTTTTATGTAATTATCCAAGCAGCTAGCTGTAGTGTTTTCAAGTTTGGATGCAGGATCTTGAAGTTGTTCTGTGTTAGCAGCAAAGGAACTAGAGGTAGAGGCCATGCGTGTGTCATACTCAGTAGCGGGTACCAATGCTGCCTCGGCCAGTCTGGAGCTATCAGGATGATCCTTGGGTGATGATCTTTGATCTTCAGTAGCACTTTGTGCATCAAAGGAAGAGGTGGGAATGCATATGCTTGTCAGGTTTTCCCAACTGAAGGATAGGGAGTCCACCCTCCAAGCAAGTGGGTGGAATGTCCTTGTGCAGAATTTCCTCAATTGGTGGTTGTGTGGGGATGCGAACAAGTCTATTTCTGGTAGTCCCCATTTCTTTGTAATGGATTTGAAGATGTCTGGATGCAGTATCCATTCGTGGGCATCCATGGTAGTTCTGCTTAAGGTGTCTGCTAGTATATTTTCTTTTCCTGGCACAAACATGGCCTGGAGCCGAATGTTGAGGTTCAGGGCCACATTCCACAGGTCCATTGCTATCCGGCATAGAGGATATGAGTGTGTGCCTCCCTGTTTGTTGATATACCACATGACTGTGGTGTTGTCCGTCATCAGCAAATGACCCTGTTGAAGAAATGGTCTGAATGTCTGAATTGCCTGTTTCACTGCCAGCATCTCTTTTTGATTTATGTGTAGGTTCAGCTGGTCTTGTGTCCATAGGCCTTGTATACACTTGTCCACCATGTGTGCCCCCCAGCCGAGGTCTGAGGTGTCCGTGGTGATAGTCTGGCTTGGGTGAGGTTTGTGAAAAGGCAGTCCTCTGTTCAACTGACAGGCCTGAGCCCACCACAGAAATTCTTGCTTCAGGCATGGAATTATTGGAATCTGGTCTTCTAGACTGTGCTTGTGTTGAGACCATATATTCCTTGGGTACCATTGCAACTTCCTCATATGCAGCCTGGCATGTGGAATCAATATTATGCAGGATGCCATGTAACCCAGGGCTTGCAGGACTTTCCTTGCTGTAAGCTGGTTCTGTGTTGTTAATGCCATGAAATAGAGTGGTAGTTGCTTTTGCTTTTCTGCTGTGAGAAATACCATCTGATTTGAAGTGTCCAGTTCTGCACCCAAGAAAGTGATCCTTTGGGATGGTACCAGTCTTGACTTTTTCATGTTGACTGTGTATCCCAGGGCTTGCAGTAGTTGTATAACCTTTTCCAAATCTTCTGTTAATTTGGTCTTGTTGTCCGCTTGTAATAGGCATCGTCCAGGTATGGATAAATCTGAATTCCCTGAAGCCTGCAATGAGCAATTACTGATGCCAGGCATTTCATGAATACTCTGGGCGCAGTAGATAAGCCAAAGGGCAATGCTGAGAATTGATAATGCTCTGATCCTGCAAGAAATCCGAGATATCTTCTGCAATCTGGTCGTATAGGGACGTGCAGGTATGCCTCCTTGAGATCTAGAGTCACCAGCCAAGACTCCTTGCCCAGCATGGGAAGAAGTTGCTGTAGGGTCAGCATTTTGAATTTTGGAACAATGAGGTATGTGTTCAGAGCGGACAGGTCGAGAATGGGCCTCCATTGATTTTCTTTCCTTGGTACCAGGAAAAGTCTGGAGTAAAATCCTTGTTCCATAGGCGGTACCTTTTCTATAGCTCTCATCCTTAGTAAGTGGTTGATTTGTCCTAGAGAGTTTGTTTTTTGGTTTGGTAGCAGGTTTGGCATTCCTCTCTTTTTTGGTAGAGTGTGGAAGTGAAACCTGTAGCCCTTGTCTATTGTCTGTAAAATCCATTTGTCTCCTGTAATGTAATGCCAGTTTATGGAAAATAAGGCTAGCTTTCCGCCTAAGGGTGCTTCCAGTTGTTCCCTGGTAGGCGGTATCAGAGTCAAGTCATTGTGTCTGTCCTGTGGAAGTGGTAGTAGCTGGATCTGTGGCAGTACTTCTCTGGTTGTTAGGCTGCCACTGACGTCCCCTGTAGGCACCTCTGGATTGACCTCTGCCTCTTGGGCGCCTATTTCTGCCTCTGTGCTCTGGAGATGTCTGGAAAGGACCAATTCAAAGGCCAATTTCTACTAAACCTCGGAGGCTGGACCTGCAAGAAATCTTTGACTGTTTGGACAGATTTTGCTTTTTCTTCCACCTTCTTTAGCACTTGCTGTGCAGGGGAGCCAAACAAACTTTGTTTCTCCATGGGAGCATCTAGGAGCTTTGACTTAACATGGTCTGGTAAGGATTGCTCTTTTAACCATGCATGCCTTCTGATCACTGTTCCAGTCATAGCTGATCTAAAGGAAGCCTCCAGTGCATCATAGCCGCATTTTAAGGAATGATTACTGACCTGCTGAGTGTTATGTACCAAATCCTGAAGGGACTTACGGTCTACAGGTTCAGGAGAGGACAGTTTTTTTATTTAGCTGATCTAACAAAAATTCCTGATACTGAATCGTGGAATTGACAGTTTAAGGCCCTAGCCGAAAGAGTAGCAGAAGTATAAACTTTTTTACCCCATCTCTCTGAAGCTCTAGATTCTCTTTCAGAGGGGAGGGTTATTTTGGCAGAGGCAGCTGCTACAGCTTTGGGGCCCTGTGAAATGGTTTCAGGATCTGCAAAAGGAGCCTTATACAAGTGATAGTGAGTGTCCGGGACCCTATAATATCTGTCGGGCTTAGCAGGGGCCGGGGGAAGAGAGTCAGGTGCAGTACAGGCATCATTAAATGCATCATCCACAACTGTTAGTACTGGAGGAATGGCTAAAGGCCTATGCTGTGGTAAATGTAAAAAGGTCCTTGGCCTTTTCCTTGAATCTGAGAAATCCTGGCCCTGCCATTGAAATTGCTCTCATAGCATGTAAGGTTTTCCCAAACGAAAATTCCTCAGGAGGAGAGGCAGAAGGAATGGAGTCTTCTGCATCAGAATCCTCATATGGAGAAAAAGAGCCTTCTGGAGGATTTGAGTTTTCTGAATCATCCGAGGAATAGTCTGTAGAAACTGGATCCGGGGGCTCTGCTCTAGGCCTCTTCTCTGGAGGGGGCTGAGAGGCCCTGTCTGGGTGAGGTTGGGATCCCCTGATCAAAGAAATGAGATCCTCAGCCAGGCTGAGCATTTGGGAACTAGAGGTAGGCCTGTGTGAGGGGGTCTTAGTAGGCAAGGCCTTAGAAGTTTTAGCTGCTTTAGCCCTAGAGAAAGCCTTGATGGACATAGATGCAGGTGGCCTAGCAGCTCCACGTGCAGGAGTAGATATGTCTAAAGGAATAGTATCTGATAAATCCTGGGTGCCTGCTACAGCAGGAGAAATTTCAGTAGCAGATTCAGCCATGCTGTGTGAGGCCTCGACTGTCGGAGATATGCTTTCGGCCGAAGGAAGAACTGAGGACTGTTTCAGCCGAAACAGAGACACTCGCGGTTGGCTTAACCGTGGTTTCGGCCGAAACTGCGGGCCGCGAGTGTCGGTCCTTTTCTTTACGCTTTTTAGCTAAATGTGAAGTCGGAGTCTCAGACGGCATTTTGTAATCAAAAGCGGGACCAAAAAACTCCTCCGCAAACTCCGACCGACGTCTAAGTGTCGGTCGGTTGAAGGAAGCACAGGCTAGACAAGCTGATACGTCATGGTCTGGGCCTAAGCAAGGAAGGCAGTAAGAGTGAAAATCCTTATGAGGCATTTGTTTCCCACAAGTTAAACAATTATTTACTTTTTCTTACATCGGCTGAGGCAAGAAAGTCCCCCCAATGGGGTACTTAGCTTTATAGAAGTCTTCGGTAGTAGAAATCTCTGGATCTGACCGACCGGCACTTGCGAACAGCTTCTGCTTCGGGCACCGCGCGGCAAGAAAGACTGAGGAAAATGGCGTCGGCTGATGCCTTTATACCCAATTCGCAGCAGCTATGACGTAGGGTGAAGTGCGACATCAGCCGAGGCCAGACCCAGACTTTGGAATCCGGCCAACCGAAGGGCTGCCTGAGGCAGGACAACCCATATGTTAGGAGTGCAGATGCATCCTTGAAGGACATCTGAAACAGGATCTTCCCATAATTAATTCATCTGTGAGGAGCATCTATAATAAATGATTTCACCACCATTCTCAGCCAGTTTAGAAATGTCAGCTCCAGGACTTTTAAAAGACAGAGAAACCAAATGTTCATTTTGTTGGACAGCAACAATCCTAGTCTACAAATATCCGTAGACATTTTGAAGATACATAAGGACTCTAACCTGACCCAGGCAACAGAAGTTTTTTGTTCAGTTGGAAATACAACCATCCAGAATCCATTTTTCCTATTCTGCACATTGGAGTCAGTGTGTCTTTTCAACAGTGATAGTCTTCTAGCGGCAATGTTAGCACCATCTGTTAGATGGTCCTTTTGTAGTACTTTGTAGTCTTCCACACCACACTCACATTTATGGCCAACTTAAAGTGTTCAGTCCACCTACAGCATGTCTTTGCAATGTGAGGATACCACAGCACCCAGAGGAAGAACAAATGAACACAGGGAGGACATGCAGACAGAAGCCCCCCCCCCCCCCAGCCAAGAATCAAATGAGTGAACTTCTTGCTGTGAGGCAACACTATCTGCTGTGCTACTTTGGATATCAATACCATGAGACTGCAGTACAATTAACAAGGACAGCTGTTCTCACTACTCTCTTTTATACCTTCCCTTTCACTATTACTGGTACTTGTCTGTCACAAATCACTCCTGACACTCCTCTCCACCTACTCCATCCTGCCTGTACTCTCTTCTTCACCTATCTTCCACACTCACCATTACTCTGAACTATTGATCCCAAGTATTAACTAATCCACCTTCGCCACCTCTACTCCCTGCATCCTCACCATTCCTCTATCCTCCCTCTCATTCACACACACTTATTCTGTCTTAGCCCTGCTGACCTTCATTCCTATTCTCTTCATTTCTCTTCTCTCTAGAGCATATCTCCATCTCTCCAGGGTCATCTACACATGTTCCCTACTCTCACTACAGATCACAATGT